>NW_011495082.1:8307649-8330469 GCF_000754665.1 Bison bison bison
AGGGTGATGTCCATGTGTAGAGTCTTCTCTTGTGTTGTTGGAAGAGAGTGTTTGTTATGACCAGTGCATTTTCTTGGCAAAACTCTATTAGCCTTTGCCCTGCTTCATTCCATATTCCCAGGCCAAATTTGCCTGTTACTCCAGGTGTTTCTTGACTTCCTACTTTTGCATTCCAGTCCCCTATGATGAAAAGGACATCTTTTTTGGGTGTTAGTTAGTTCTAAAAGGTCTTGTAGGTCTTCATAGAACCATTCAACTTCAGCTTCTTCAGTGTTACTGGTTGGGGCATAGGTTTGGATTACCATGATATTGCATGGTTTGCCTTGGAAACAAACAGAGATCATTCTGTTGTTTTTGAGATTGTATCCAAGTACTGCATTTCAGACTGTTTTGTTGACCATGATGACTACTCCATTTCTTCTAAGGGATTCCTGCCTGCAGTGTAGATATAATGGTTATCTGTGTTAAATTCACCCATTCCAGTCCATTTGAGTTCACTGATTACTAGAATGTCAGCGTTCACTCTTGCCATCTCCTGTTTGACCCCTTCCAATTTGCCGTGATTCATGGACCTGACATTCCAGGTTCCTATGCAATATTGCTCTTCACAGCATTGGATCTTGCTTCTATCACCAGTCACATCCACACCTGGGTATTGTCTTTGCTTTGGCTTCATCCTTTCATTCTTTCTGGAGTTATTTCTCCACTGATCTCCAGTAGCATATTGGGCACCTACCGACCCGGGAGTTCCCCTTTCAGTATCCTATCATTTTGCCTTTTCATACTGTTCATACTGTTTCACCTGCCATAGTTGCTGAAATTCCTACTACTAGAGAGTCATTCCTTTGGCTTAAGTGTACTTTGTCTCTAAAAGTTAACCTTGCACTTGACAGTTTATCGTGTTATTTACAACTTGTAATCAACCACAGAACATGCAACCTTTGTTTAATAATAAAGTAGCATCAAAGGTTTAAAGAAGCCCTTTGTAGCCAGAGAAGAGAACAAGTTCTTTGGGAAAGGAAAACAGAAAGAAGTAGATGCTGGTCAGGGCATGGTGCCCTGTGGAAAGCAATCTTGAAGTATATCAGCCTTTTATTTAGGGTTGCATGGATCTAGGGAGAAAGGAGGCATGTGCAGACTCTTAAATAGGTTTAATTTCAGCTAACATGTCAGGAAGCCTTCCTTGACTCCCCAGGACCAGATTATGAGTACCTGCTCTGAACATTTAAAAAAATCTCTATGTAAGTTCCTTGAGAGCATTCATTCATTGGAGGAGTATTTCTAACACCAGTGTAAAGATCAAAAGGAAAACTATACAGATTTCAATATCTAAATGGTTGGAATTTTTTAATCACTTTTTATTTGGAGGTTGTGAGTAGCTTGAGTTTAGCGGCGGAGAATCAAACACATGCTTGTATCTCAGAGTTCTGGGGATAAATAGATATTATGTTGTCACACTCCGCAGAAGGCTATGACCAGTAATGGGGATAATAGAAAGGGGGATCATGAATACATTTAAGAAGTGTTTTTGAGGTAAGGCAAAACTGTCTTAGGAGTTTTTCATTTTCTCTAGGTTACTAAGAACATATTTCCTAATCCCACTACTGACTTCAGGAATGTATAGATAGATAGGTTCGAAATGTTCGAAGTGTAGAAGATTTTGAGAAAGGGAAGAAAGCAAAAAGCACAGGAAAAAGAATATGCAAGTGGAAGACTCATAAACGAATGGATTTTAGTGTACAGCTAAAATGTAAGAGCACTGGGGAAGAAGCAACTTGACCATGCTTATTTAGAACCAAGAACCCTTTCAAAGCAAAAGTTAAGGTGCAAACCACAAAAGCCTCTACACAGAAGGTTTTTTGAGAATTTGTCACTCATTGCCTCATTTGAATTCTAAAATCACCTCTGTCCTAATCAGAGAAATCCTGATACAACCCCCTGCTGGCAAAATTCTGTTGCCATGATCCCATAATGTCATTGGTAATCACTGGGTAAGTCACCATGGCCATCAAGAAATGGAAATAGATTTGCCAACTGGAAGGGTTATCAGTCAATAATAGTGCGTAGACCCAAGCCCTTTAGCCTACTGCGGCTCTGAGCCATGGCGTGGCCTTGGACCACTCACACGGTAACTCCGGCAACTCATCACTTGCTGTAATGCAGAATGTAGTAGAAAGTGGGTCTCAAGCCATGGTCTCCATTATTGGAGGGTGGGGGGAGTTGCTGACTGGCAGAAAGGCTTTGCTGCAACGTGGATTTCCCTCTAAGGAGGCCCATGGGTGCGGGCCTGATGGCACTGCTCAGCATGCTGTGCTCATGAACAGGCCTGTTCTCGTTGTTTCTCCCTCTGTTACATAAATCCGGCAGGGGTTACAAAGATGCTCGGAAGACTTGCGTTTTATTTCCTTAAATAAACCTGCAATGTCCATCTTCTGTGAACCATGGAAATTGCCATTCTCTAGGTCAAAAAAAATGGTCGAATATCAAAAGTTTTATATGATTTGACCTAATTGTTAAAATGGTCAGGCAGATTTGGTACTACAATGTAACTATGAGAAGAAAGCAAGAATTCAAATCTGAACACTAAATGTACCCCCCCTTTTTTTTTTCAAAGGAAGCTCTATCAGGTTAAAAGACAATACAAATTCCTTTTAGCTGCAATTAGTATTTGTGGAATATCTGATCACATGGTGCTGTGAAGTGTACACAATACACAGAAGAGACCAACATTACCCTTAAGGAATTTATCATCTGTATGGAGGATTTGGCTAAACATAGATGAAAAATAGTGTTTCCATTTTCTACCTATCAAACAAAAATGACTGTATTGTTAAGTGCAACTAATCTTTCAAAAACTCGACTGGTGCCAGTACCACACATGCCCATAATTATCACTTACTGGCCTTATTTTTTAATGCACATCCACCCCCACCCCACCAAAACACATACACACCCTTCAACTCTATTAACCTTCTTTCCAGGACTGGCTATGTAACTTGTAGGAATAATGGAAGATCCCTTGTTACAAAATGATAATGAATTTCATGGTGACGCTAAGAGAGTATTAAACTGGGCTCTTCCATCATGGAAACCTGTGGAACCACCCAGGTTGCACCCCCGTGAAGCCAAACTTGCTTCTTTCTGTTTCTCATACGTGCCAGGCTTTTTCCCACCCCCAGGTCTTCGGCACTTGGTATTCTCTCTGGAAAGCTCATCTCATGGCTAAAGTCTCAACAAAAATGCTTCTTCCTCAGAAGGGCCTTTCTTTACAACTCCTGCCTAAAAAAGCTCCTTCTTTCATCATGCTCTGAATATTATTTTGCTTTCTTTCTAATACTTTGCTTTCTTCTTTCCTTGCTTATTTACTTATTGAGTTATTCACGGTCTCGCTTCCCTCCTCTGGGATGTACACTCCACAGCAGAAGTGATTTTTATCTTGTTTCACCTCCTCTTGTTCATGTGGCTCCTCAGATAGTACTTGGCACATAGTATGTGTCCCCTAAATAAGTTTTTGATGAATAAATGAGCAAGTTAGGTTACAAAATACTTCTAGTTTATAAAAACATTTCACTGGTCTTCAGCTCTTTTTGTGCCCCCAAAGACACAGCTAACATATACACGTACCCAAATGCATGCATGAACCAATGAAGGAAATTCAGAGCTTCAGTCCATGTGATACATCGAAAAGGGAACACCCATTCAGTTGTGATTACTAAGAGATTTAGCTTTAGAAATCATATTGCATTCTAAAGTTCAACCTGCTTTTAGAGTTAATTCTGCTATGGCTCTCCTCGCTTAAAATTATTATGTAAAACTGTTGTAAAAAATTATGTTAAGTAAAAATGAAGAGTGGGCATATATTAAAATGTTGACAGAAAACATCTCACAAAGTAATTTCTAGGGAAGTATGGCAAGTTTTAATTGCAATTGTGCCTACTGTTGATAATAGAATTATTGACATTATTAAACACGTTATTAGAAAGCTGAATGTAGCTATATTTTTTCCACAAGGACAGCATTCACTTCAGAGTAGTTATATAACAAAAAAAACAAATGACAGAAGGTCACAAAAATGAGGACTTTGAGCCCAGAAAGGAATTGGTATCATGCTATCATGAAAGAATCCTTGGTTGAATTAACCTGAAGCTCATGTTAGAATACAAAGCTTCCTATAAGATACTTATTTAATTGTGACTTTTAAATTTAAAAGTCAAAGATAATGGCCCCCTAAGTCTCAATTTTGCTTTTCATGGCCCAGTTGGTTCTGGCTGGAAAGTTGGTACCATGTGCAAATCATCTTTTTTAATAGTTTCCAGCTACAACTAGAAATTAACAAAACAACTTATAAGCACTGACTGTTGAAGACTTCTCCACATATCCAACGAGATACGCAATGCAAGTTAAATAGGAGAGCATTTGCAATTTAAAATATAATTTTCCATAATGAAAATGTAAAGCAGTCGTTCTGTTTTATTCAGCATGGCAGGTTAGGAATCCCCGTGAAGCTACATTGAAGCAAAGAGTAGATTAATAATTTAATTTGGTTCAGAACTATGCAATGGGGCACCACAACCTTTTATTCTGTAACCAGCTGCTGACCCTAATATGGATGAACCAATTAGACATCTCTATTTAATTGTTGGGTGACCCATCTAAAACTCACTAGGAATTTTCATTTTAAACAACACTGAAAGAATCCTAGTTATCCCCCTGGTGGAGGTGGTTGATTTGATAGAAGCACACAAAGGAGTCCTGCAAATGGGAGAAAAAACTGCAAGATCATTTTAGACTGTGTTCTGTAAAAGAGCATCTTAATATAATGAGCCTTTTTTCAGTCTCCCTTGGCGGAGCATCAGCCCTCTCAGATAACCCCACACAAAGCAAATACCATTCGTCTGAAGTTACATTTGCTCCTTGTTATCACAACTTATGCCACTTAATTCATTATTCAACGAATTCACTTTCTTGTTTATTAGATGCAAGGTAGCCGCTTATCCCTAAAGGCCATGTATGCAAAAGACTGCTTGTAATCCTGTCACTTCAAACCTCTCCAGGCTTTTACACTGCTTCAAGAATTAGGAGGAAAGAAGCAAACAATTTAGATTTATTCCTGATGATATTAAATCTGTACATGATGAAAGAAATAAGAAAGAAATGTGAGCCTGTAGTTTGTTGATTTGGAGAGTGCCTTCAGACATTATCTTCACACGTAAAAGTTAGTACAGTCACTCATTTCCCATAATAAACACCTAGAATTAATTTTGCTACATGAAAGGGGAAGAAATTAATTAAACCCACTTTTTTTTGGGTATAGGCTACCTGCAAAGAAAAAAAAAAAAGCAATAGGTTTCATCAACTGCTTTTCAAAGACACAGGCCACCTCGGCCATTTATGTTCTCAAAACAGGTACTAACATACTTTAAAATCTAATATCTGATTTGTCAAAGCTTTGGGGTACCTTTCTTTAAGTATCTTTAATATTGGATTAAAAAGTGCATTGAAGATTTTTTTTCAATATGGGTAATTCAAGATTCTTTTTATTAGTAACAAGATGTGATAAATATATTCTGTATAATATAAGATGCTATAACTATCTGAACTCTTCACATAATGTAATATAAAGGCCAGAGATATTTGAAGTTGATTTGGTAATCTTATGCCATTAAAATTATTAAAATGGAAATGAATTACTGAATTAAACAACTTTCACTGCACTCTTAGTGTAATTAATATTGTATAAAATTATCTGCTTAATTATACACAGTATGTTTACATAAAACATCCAGGAAAAAGCTACAAATCAGGGGCTGAGTGCAAAATATTTTAAGCTGTGTGCTGAAGTCTTCTAAATATGGAACTCTAAGTGGTTGTTTAGTATTGGTGCCTGATGTAACTGTAGACAGTTCTAAATTTTGTACTTTAGTTATTTAAATGCTAAGTAACCCTAATCTTATTTTTTGAATTCTTATAAATATATATGATTTATAAAATGTAAGTAGATTGAATATATTTTAAACCTCTGTGCATTATTCACAAAATTAAGAGGCATTTATTTTCTTCAATTAATTTACATTATGAGCTAACTGTTTGAGATTCAACATGAGTTCACCAACAAAAGCCACAGAAAACATTTCAATGCAGCGTAGTATATACAGATATGTCTAGGACAAAAGACTCGACATCCCCAGAAAATAGGAACCGTTTACAGGGAATCTCATTTTGTGAGTACAGTTGTGACTAATAAAACAACATGTATAGAATTACCTGCAACTATTCTAAGTAAGGAAAGATGTTTGAAAATTCACATATCCAAGAACTGTGGATATTATTATAATTATTGCCATTCTTCCAAAACATCAGTCATAGTAATACAGGGATGAGCAAATTGATTCACCTGAATAATTAACCTTACCACAGCATAACTATCTTAGGTGCAGATTAATGTTTTCTATTCAGCTGAAGACATAAACCTACCAGAGAAATCACACTCATTAAATACACTGCAAAAATCAATTGTTTCCAGCCACTCCAAGGAATTAATATCAACGACTAAGTTGTGCAGTATTTTTAAAAGCTCATGTTCATCTGAGCCGCTTAAACAGAAACAGCAAAATAGAGCGAAATGAAATTAACAAAGAGTGCTAATACAACTTTTCTGTTGATATCTTAGATATATAACTTTATTCATTATTGCACAACTTTTTGGTTTTTTACATGTGGGAGATTTAAAAAGTCTCCCAGTGATTTTTATAGTGCAACCGTATGCTAGATAAAGATATTTAAGCTGTCAGTATAAACTGCTTCTGTTTTCATTTTGCATTTAATTTCAATGCCAGACTCAAGGCATAAATTTTTCATCACCTGCAATGCTATGAATAAAAGATTAAAAAAAGAACTGAGAAGAAATTCTAACACATGCAGTGCATGCAGCACATTGTGCAGACGCGGTATTCATAACTAGATGTTTAATTTCCATCTTTTTTGTTTTTACGTCAGGAACATTATTATTTGAGTTAATACATCATGGAGCTAATTTCCAGTATTTCAGATGTGCAGAATTTAAGTTTACCTACTTTGGGCCAAATAGGCCATTCATTCCACTTGAAATCTGAAGTATACACCCTAAGATTTACATGCTACTTTGTTAGCACTGCAGGATTCTATTACTCTCGTATTTCTCGAAAGGGAATATTTCAACATCACATATTTTTGTTTTATTCCATGAAATAGCATGTACATTAACCTTGCCTGAAAGTTCAAAGAACTAAGAATTACAGAAACGGTCCCACCTAATATCAGTTCCTCATTAAGGCTTGCCTCATGTTCTCTGCCGAAAGATATAATCAATCCCAAGAGGCAAAGTTATGAGCTCAGTGTCGAGGCATTTTTTATTTAGTACTTAGGACTGTTTTCTGTAGCACAAGGCATCTTCATCGTCACTTTATTAGCCTCCAAAGGACAGACACACTCGAACAATTTCTAATCCTTGCCAGTAGACTCTCACCAAGCAAGAGATGCACAAGGACCCTTCCCCACCTCATCAGGAGGGTCTTGGCTTTATTAGTCTCCTCATCTGGAAACCTCACTTTCTTGGGGGGCAGTCATGAGCCTATTAAGGACTCAGGCCTGCCAGGGACAGCAAGAGTTAATCCCTTGGATGTTAGTGACATCTAATAAAGTCCAGTTTATTGTCTTTGCCTCTAATTACTCATACTAATTTTTTACGGTTATTGAAATTCAATCTACGGAAAGCTTTGGAAAAAAAAATAAGTCAAACCATGTACTGTTACATTATTATCAATGTGGAATCCAATTAGCTCAGTTGACTAGCTGATGGTGCTAATGAGACCTAGATCATTGGTTCAATTCCAGAGTAGCCACTTAGTTTTACTGGGTTTGATAGTCACAGGCGGATACCTCATCTTACTCAGCTGTCTTAAGTACAACTAGTCACTAACCAAATGAGAGAGGAAGAGTCAATCAGGGCAAACCTACCGCTACAACTATCAGTATCATTGTGTGTGATGACTGTACAAAAATTAGTATTTTAATAAAAGGACACTCTACTTTTGGCTTATTTTTATGACTGTGAAGCAAGCACTTTATATCTTCAAAACATTTAATGGGCTTTAATTAGCTAGACTTCATAATGTCTCTATGATGGCAAGTTTAATTAAGCTTACTTTACAGATGACAGAACTTAAACTGAGAGGTTGAGTCACTTGTTTTGAGGTCACATACAATATCAGGGGCATTTCTCAGATTAGAATCTCTGTCTCCTGAATCTCATTCCACCACGGGACCCATGAGACTGCTCTGCCTGTATGGAAATAGCCCGGAGTCACAGCAACATGTCACTGTATTATCACATTATTTTTCATTATGCCAGAAGACACAGGCTTACTGAAAAGCCACTGTGAGGCAAGGATTACAGATGTATCTCTTGTAAAGCAACATAAATGTATGGAAATTTGGGTTTGTTGAACAGATAAATTAGAGGGTGTCATGTATCACTTAGTTCTGTACAATCTCACATTGCTATTAACCACTTTTTTGCAGGCTCTAACTTTCCAACTAAACAGTACAGAGACCAGACCACGTCTGTCATCTCTCTGAATTGGTAGTAGGTATTAATAAATATTTATTCATGACAATAGCATTTGATTGGAGGGGAATAGAAGAATATAAGAGTTCATACCCCCTAGGAGTGGTAAATAGGGAGGGAGAAAAAGGTTCATGGCAGTGGGCAGGGCTGGATTTTTCTTGTTGAGCTTCTATCATTATGGCAATTCTACTTTAATACGTTGTAAGTAGAAGCTTTTTAAGAACACCTAACACATGTCCTGGATACCACTCATGAAGAGAATTTACAGAGGTTACACACAAGGAAAATTCTAGCCAAGGTTGGAATGCTTAAACAGCAGGGAGAGAAGGCAGCCCGATGCACTTGTGGAAGGTGGAGACTTCACGGTGCAACCCCATGGAATCCTGTCAGTGGGGAAATGGTGTTGTGAGAAAATCACAGAAGGGAAAAAACTCATGATGGTGGAGGAGGGACAGGATAGTAGACACTTTTCCATTTTATAAAATCATTATTCATGTTTTAAAGTTGTGTATTTTTCTCATGACTGAAGTGATCATAAGCTAAAATGGAGTTAATGGCAAGCTTCAAAAATATGGCAATTTTCTGAGTTAAAGTATGCCTGTAAAAGATTTTCCTCCCCTTGGGTAATTTGACTTGGATTTGATTCTCTTAGTCAAGGATTAAGTCAAGAACTATTGGTGTTGCGTTGTAACATGATGAGCTGTTTCGGAAATAGGCCTTCATACCTATGTGATCCAAGAAGGAAATGGCAGATTCAGCAGCAAACTCAGGGTGTAATGTGCGTATTCCCTGGAAATGGGCCAATACAAGCTTTTCATTTCAATACAGTCGTCTTCCCTCCTGTTCATATCCATCCTTACATCTCTGGCTATTAGAATCCTTCAAAGAACCACCTTATGAATTCAATGGGCTGGTCTTATCTCTAACTCCTATAGTGGTTAGGAATAATCAAGAATAATCTACACAAGATTATTAGAAAATATAGATTCATTGCTCAACCTTGTTAAAAACTAGAAAAAAATTAAAATTGTTCAGTGCTTATTCTCAGGTGAAATATAGCATTCACTTTCATGCTACACAGATTTACAGTATAATTACATGGTCAATATAGCTCAACTTTCATCTTCTGATTTTTAAAACAATATTAATGAATTAGAGCTTTATACTATTTGAGCTTTGACGATAATTTGCCTTCTTTAATGTATGAGAAAATGTACTAAACCCTTAGTATTTCAGGGATGGTTTCTTCCTACCACATCAAGAGTTTATTAACCCAGGCAGCTTCCAGGTCCATGAACTTCTTGAAAGCATATGCATATCTGGGGGGAGTATATGGATATGTTGCAAGTTTTGATGGGCAGAGAGCTTATCTTATAATGTGAAAGGAATTCTTATTTCCAAAAAAAAGGTATGAATCTCTACTGTACATCTTCAGCTTGTGTTTGATTTAAGAAGTTCATATTTATATCTTTGTAATAATTATGGATATCTATATGTATTCATATAATTATTGTTCAATGTGGTTGCTTTATGAATTAGCAATACTCAAATAAGTTTGAGATGCTGTGTTTGGTTTCTAATAAATGAAAAGAAAGGGATAGCAAAAGGAAATGTATGCTAATTATAATATTTCTCTACTAAGCACGGGGAGAGATTAACAGGGGCAGTTAAAGAAGTGCCTTTTCTTGAGATATCTGACATATAAATGAACCCTCTCTCTAAGAGATGTTAGGTGTAGCTCTTCCTAGTAAGTAGTGCGCTAGACTAGAAATCTTGGGGTCCTTTCAAGGTTTATGCTCTCCTCACTATGTGCTTCTAGGCAATGTAAAATAACTATTTTTATTCACTGTCAATCAAACACATCACTTCAGACACTTGCTATGCTTAGCTAACCTGTCTTTTAAAAAGGAAACCTGTTTTGAACCAAAATACCCTAATCACACACACACAAACAGACACAAGATGAGCGAGAACTGTGTTCCCTTTAGATTTCTGAGTCATCAACTCAGACTTCTCAAAAGCAATTTAATCTTGCCCCAAATCCTTGAATTTTTTTTTTTTAACTCTCAATTTCCTCAAATACAGAAGGCTAGATTTAAGATTCTTCATCCCTATCCCAGGTTTAGGCAAACAAAACTGCTTGAGAAGGGCCCTGGGAATCTATACTATAAGTGACCCAGGACAGTCATGATCATGCAAATTCAGAAAATCTGGAAGATGTAATATTCTTCGTCCTTTAAGATTTTTGGATTTGGCTAGTTGCTGTACGGTTCTTCTAAAGAGCTTCAACATATTACACAACTCCCTGAAATCAATTTCATCTAGAGGCTGGAAGAATAATTCCCGTCAGGAAATTAATCATTGGTGAATATGCAGGAGTTAATCGAAAGTTAATAAAATTGATAAAATTAGTAAAATTTCAATAAAATTGAAAATTTTATTGTCAGAAATGTAGAGGAATGGGAAACATATGTATGATATTCAAAATAACAGCTTTCCTTATCATCCTTTTAAAATCAGTACTGATTTCAAAAGGTATTGATAAGCCTTTTGAAAGGATTAGCATATTTTTTTCAGTCATGCTCTTGGGGATCCAATAATTTAATATGTTCTCTGGACAAGTGGTTCTATTAGGATCTCACAAAAAACCTTTTTAATTCAAAAGGGAAGGGCAAGGTAATGCTGGAAAATTGTAAAAGGTTTATGTTTTTTTTTTTGATTAACAAAATTGAGAGCCAAGACACCTTCTGTTTCTAATAATGTTTCTATTAACTTGGACTTATTCCCCACCCCCCCAACCTTAAAGTGTGGAGTGAAACCTCTACGGAGTCATTTGGCAATATAACAATGCCACTTGGAGAATAGATCTATGACCAAAAACACTGTAAATAATGGACATTTTTGCCTTGGGTATGAGGCGTGAAAGTCACTCAGCTGTGTCCGACTCTTTGAGACCCCATGGACTATACAGTCCATGGAATTTTCCAGGCCAGAATACTGGAGTGGGTAGCCTTTCCCTTCTCCAGGGGATCTTCCCAATCCAGGGATCGAACCCAAGTCTCCCGCATTGCAGGCAGATTCTTCACCAGCTGAGCCACAAGGGAAGCCCTTGTAACATCATAGCATATTTTAAATCATGTAAGCTTATATATGGGAGAAGGAAATGGCAACCTACTCCAGTATTCTTACCTGGAGAATCCCATGGAAAGGGGAGCCTGGCGGGCTACACAGTCCACGGGGTCGTAAAGAGTCGGACACGACTGAAGTGACTTAGCACAGCATGCAAACTTATATATAAAGGAGTAAATATAAATAGAGGAATAAACGCAAAGGTAAGAACACATCTATTGATAAACACCAGAGTTTCCCAATCAACGTAAGCGATTGCAGGTTTAGCAACTAAGCTACAAAACAATTAAAAAATTTGCGAGGTAACCTAATAGTGAGAATATACCCGTCTTAGGTTTCTAAAGGTAATGCCCAGGCATATCGAAGTACTTCTAGATTTTACTTCATACTGGAAATGCTACAGGATGCTATTGAACATCGGAGGGCCACTACAGCCATTTCGGTGTAATCTCTCACTACTCAGTAGCTCCATGTGGGCTGGTGTGTAATACGGTGTGTTCATTCCATTATTATTTAAAGTAAAATGCTAAATTGTTAATGTAAATTCAACTGCCCCTTTTTTGTTAAGTAAGCAGATTTACTTTTCCCAGTTGGTCAACCCCAGGGAGTAACTTTAAATTTCTTTAGGTAGCTAAAAGCTAAGTGATTTTCATTTGGAGTATATGTGAATAGTTTTAAAAAGGAATTCCTGCAGATTCAGAATTGATACTTGGAGTTTCTTCTAAATTTTATGTGCCGACTTATGTAAATTATTAAGACTGAACTAGCTTTTGATCTCAGACCATCATTTTATAATCATTTTATCTATAGCAGAAGCTTGACTTTACTATTTCTTCACAATAATTTTGCTAGGCTCCAAATTCAAGATTTATACTTCTAGTGACTCTGAAGTGATTATCGTCTCAATTAATTATTTGTAAGCCTCCAGGCTTATCAGTATGGTGAATTTTAGAATGCCTCCAGTAAGAATGTAAAAATCAGTCATGTAACACACACTGTATTTTATAACACCACTGTTAAACCATCACCTAAGTTTCAGGGTGACTAAAATGTTTTCTAGGGGTTTCTATGTTGATTTCAGGTAGTATCCCGATTTACGGATATATTAGCAAACTAGTGACTTAGACTGATGACATGATGTTTTCAAAGTTTCTGTTATATAATAAACTATTTTAAACATAACTTTGGGGGTTGTTCATTTATTTAAATGACTCCTAAATCTTGGAAAGATTAAGAATAAAATTTTGTCAGTTTCATTTTTTAATAGTTTTCAGGTGCCTTTCTTTGATGGTAATCTAATATAAATTATCTTTTAAATGTACCATATAAATATATTTTCATGCATATTTATTCTAAGTAGTAGCATTACTATTATTTTTATATTTACACATATTTATTCAAATCACTCAGAGTGCTATTAATGGCCCATGTAGTGAAATATCCTAATTTGTTCTTATGACTTATAATTGGTTTAAATAAAAGTTAAATATAAAGTGTTTTGAAGTTTATAAAAATTATTTTTTGGTGTGTTACATCCATGTCCAGAGATATAAAACTCAAAAGATTTTCTTTCTTTCATAATATACTATAATATGGTTACAAGTGCATTGAAATTCATCTTGTTAGAATGGTAGTAATATATCCCACCAGGACTACTGTTCCTAGTAGCAATTTAAAATAATTATTGTGAGACTTGATGCTAGACATCAGGTTTGCAATAGAATTACAATGAGGGAAGTGTATTAGAGACAAAACATTGCTGGAAGAAAACTTCATAATGGCGCAATTTGGAACTAAGCCTCAATTTTACAGTAATAGATTCTCTTTATGATGGCACAAAGGAGTGAATGCACTTAGCAAATTTAAATCTATTATTAGTCACACTTTGTGGATTGCAGTGCAAAAAGGAGAAAAGAAATTAGCTTTTTAAGTATGTTCTTATATAAAACAGGTTCTAGTAAGAACAGTCTTATATAAAAACCTCCTTGTTACACTGCAGAAGCACTGTCAGGCTTTATAACAGCAGGGGGTTGTCCAGGTTTAAAAGTCTTTCCAAGATAGTTCTGGAGGTCTCTGATTTCAAATTATAAATTTGTGAAGTCAGGATACATTCAACATCAGTACATATCTTGTTTACAGAAATGCAGTATAGAAGAGGAAAGACAGTTAATTTGGTCTTTTCTGCTTACTGCAACCTCTCTCCTTGAATGAAGGTGTGTTTGTAGTTTACATTGGTACTATACCTGCCTTTAATGTGATTTCAATTACAGTAAGAGAACTCAGCGGCGTTAAGCTGGTATGATTTGGCACCCATCTATGTAAAGGAGTTTCAGCAGGCAATTTTGCAAAGGAAACCAACAGTAAGAATTCAGGAAGTATTTTTAGTATAAAATCAAAACACTAAAAATCCAAGCTTCCATTTTCAAGTTAAGTAAGACATTATAGCTTTGTTTTAATTATGATCCATTTTTTGTATTTCATCTTAAAATAATACTGAGTAGAATATTTGACAACAGCACAATTTAGTTTTAAGATAACATAATATTTCCATCATGCTGTTGACTGTATTATGTTTTAGGAAGGAGGCTGTAATCCTTAAGAAGTGTGAGACAAAATTCTTGTCTGAGATGTTTCGCATAAATATTTATCTGTGAAAAAGTGTAGACTCAGCCAGTTGACTTGGGAAAGGTTAACCATACTCACAAAAAAGTAATATAGGTAGATTGATGGGATAAGAAAGCAAGGACAAAAAAAAAAAAGAATGGGCACCCATAAAATAAAGTTCTACACGACCTAAACAGGGCAGATATAAATAAAATTAAATAGTCCAAAGGTATTACTAAAAAGCACTTTCTTATAAATTATTCACATTTGCTGCCATATTAACACATAAGATTGCTTTCCTATGATTCTGTTTTGCTCTGTAACTGTAGTTGCCTCTGTCTAATAATTTGAGTACACTTTGATCAGGCTTCCAGTTAGTAGTTTGTATACACGTAGCCTCATACCTGCCAACATTCAGTTAATCCCTAAAAAATATATTTTCATTCCTTCACATCAAAGACATCACCCTCTGCCAGTTTTCCTCCCAGTTCTCAGTCTGTGGTATATACTTTGGCATCACGTCTTGCCTTTCCTGCTACATACTGGGCAGTCTCATCCATGCCCACGGCTACGGCTAGCATTTGCCAATGACTCAAATGTGTCTCTTTACTGAGTTTCAGACCCATGCATCCATCTACCTATGGAGCATCCATCTACCTATGGAGCATCCATCTACCTATGGAGCACCCATCTATCCACAGACATTCCATATGCATCTCAAACTTAAGGTGCTGCAAATTCAATTTGGCATCTACTTTCTTGATGAACCCAAATGTAATTTTTCCCCAGGTGCTGTTCATCTTAGTGAAGCATCTACTCAGTTGCCCAAGCTTTGAAACCTATGTATCATCCTGGAAACATCTCTCTTCCCTCTCCCATGTTCAACTAATCTCCAAATATGGATGATGTACCTCCTTTTTGAACAAACTTTGTTTATTTCCATATATTCTCATTGGTACTGTCCTAATTCAGGCCACCATCATTTCTCTATAGAATTACTCTAACAGTCGCTTAATGGTTTTATCTTACACTAATCCAATCCATTCTCCATGTTACAGAAAGAAGTTTCTTTCAAAATAAAAATTCATGAAGTAAATGAATAGAAATATGATTGCATAAATTTTAAAAAATCCTCTCAAGAAAAACTTATCAAATAAAATAAATCATAAAGTTGGAAAAATATTTGCAATACATATAGCAAAGAGTTAACATTGCTAGTCAATAAAGAACTCATAAATCAATATCTAAAAGAAATAAAGGCAAAGGATATATAAGTGGCCAGGTTGCATAGGAAGAACTGGGATTTAAAAATCTGAAAAGATGCTTAATCTTACTCATTGGAAAGAAAAGGCAAATCAAAATTAGCTATCATTTTGTACCTGTAAGATTAAAAAAATTTTTTTAAATTCAAGCATGTGGGAAAAATGAGTATGTAAATTAGGTAAATAAACAAGGATGCTTACTGTAGCAATTTTTACATACATAAAATGGAGGATAACATGAATATTCATTGATTGAATTTTCATTAAATAATTTATGGAAACACATATCCTGGAATATTAGGCTACAGTAAAAAAAAAAACAACAATAAGGTGGATCTTAAAAAGGTCATATGGAAAAACCTCCGTGTTGTCTTATCGAGAGAAAAAAGTAGAGAACAATCTGTACAAGGTGCTCTTACTTGTGTAAAAAATATATACATATATATACACACATATGCATAGATAGAAGTTCTCTGAAAAACTGCTTAAGAGATGTTCACAATGAGGTAGGAGTGATAAATTAGGAAGTGGGGATTAACATGTACACAATACTGTGGATAAAATAAATAACCCACAAGAACCTATTGTATAGCACAGGGAACTCTATTCAATAGTTTGTAATAAACTATAAGGGGAAAGAACCTGAAGAAGAATATATATATACACACACACACACACACACACACACACATATATAAATATATAACTGAATCACTGTGCCGTAATACCTGAAACTAACACAACATTAAAAATCAACTATATTTCAATTAAAAACAAAAAAACAGGCAACAATGATTGCCCTTGTGGGGGACCCTTTTATGCTGTGGCATGTGCTACTTTCTCAATAAGTAAAAACAGTTAGTTATAAACATTACAAACACCATCACGTCACTCTCACCTTAAAAAACTTTCATGGCTTCTAATTACTGTTAGGATGATATCCAGGTTCCTTAACAAAGCTTCAGTTCAGTTCAGTTCAGTCGCTCAGTCGTGTCCAGCTCTTTGCAACCCCATGGACTGCAGCACGCCAGGCCTCCCTGTCCATCACCAACTCCCAGAGTTTACTCAAACTCATGTCCATTGAGTCGGTGATGCCATCCAACCAACTCATCCTCTATCGCCCCCTTTCCTCCCACCTTCAATCTCTCCCAGCATCAGGGTCTTTTCCAATAAGTCAGTTCTTCGCATCAGGTGGCCAAAGTATTGGAGTTTCAGCTTCAGCATCAGTCCTTCCAATGAATGTTTAGGACTGATTTCCTTTAGGATGGACTGGTTGGATCAACCCGTTCAAAGCTTAGACATTAAAGACTAGACTGCAGCCTCATAGTGACCCTCTCTCATCACTTCCCTCTCTCAAACCCTACCTCTGGTCACAGGGAATATCTTCAGTTCTTCAAATGTATGTGGAACAATTCTTTCCATACTATTCACCCTTGCCCATCTAACCATTCATGCTTCAGAAAATTTTAAAATCTCTTTGGCAAGGAAGGGCATTCTGCTCTTCAAATCCTTTTTTTTTTATAGCATTTATCACATAATGTTTAATTGTCTGCTTTTCCTTCTACTAGACCATACTCTCCATGAGGACAGGGACCATGCTTCTCTGGCTCACAATGTGAAGCCCAGAGATAAACATATTGCCATGCTTTGAATACCTGGACGTAAATGAACAGAAAGAATTAAAAGAAAATTGACTGATTGATTGCTAAATAGCTACAATTTGCCAATCTTTAGCGGTGATTTTGGAAGTAAAAGAGAAGGTAAAGAATGAGCTGAAAGTGTGTCATCTGGGTTGCAAAGTCAAATGGGAAAAGGATGAAGGGTTTTGGAAATAAGGATGAAGGGTTTCTTAAGTGAGGGCAAGAATGTAAGCAAGAGAACAGGGAGGCTGTAGAGATGCAGTTCCCCTAAAAAGTCGCTTTGTTTCTGCTCAGGGGGAGACCTAGCCTGTTCTGTTCCTTGCTGCTTTGTGAGGACACTATCTCAGATCTAGGCTACAGTTACTGCACTCTCCAGAAATATGGGCTCTGGCAGGACCTAGTAGAGGAGGTTCTCAGTGGCCATATGCCACCCTGGGACAGAAACATTGTTGCTGAGCTACTCCTGGGGTCCAAACCTGTCCACTTTCAGGATAATCTTGTTGACTTTCTAAACCACTAGGTGCTTCGTAACTCTTGAAAGAAGCATCAAAGCACAGCTCATTGCTTTCCCTTTAACTCCAGTACTCAAGTCTTCAAAAATTTCTTCTAGCAAATGTCATGTCATTTCTGCCCCTTTCACTCTGCCTCCACCACTGTCTCTCGAACCTAGGCCCCATCACTTCTTTCCTGGGGAACTTTCTGATTTCTTACTTATTTCATTCCTTCCCACTTCAGACCCATTTTCTCCTCCCATCTGCCAGAATGTGAATTCCGTGCCAAGCACTTTCCTTTTTTCACACTCCACATGTTTTCTCCACTGGTGATTATTTGTTCCCATTTCTTCCACAATCACTAATGGCTCTCAAATGTATGTTTTAGGCCTGACCTTTCTCCTGAGTTTCCAGTAGGAAACTCAACACGTCCCCTGATAAATTCCTTCTCTTTCCCAAGACCCTGTTCTCCAGTATGTCTCATCTTGTTAATGCCATCACCTTGCTTTCAGTGGATCAGGCTGTGAGCACTGAATGAACTTTTGTCTTTTCCACAAAAAATCACTTCACATATTTTTAAAATTCTTATTCCAAATGTTCCCCAAATTGTTTGTTCTTTTTTCATGTCTGTTGCTCTTCAGGGATTCTAGTCCTCAGTATCCCTGGCTTAGTCTTCTCATCGTTTTCCAGGCCTGCAGTATTTCCACCTCTAGACCACACTCCACCCTTATGGCAGAAAGCGAAGAACTAAAGAGCCTCTTGATGAAAGTGAAAGAGGAGAGTGAAAAAGTTGGCTTATAGCTCAACATTCAGAAAACTAAGATCACGGCATCCAGTCCCATCACTTCATGGCAAATAGATGGGGAAACAATGGAAACAGTGACAGACTTTATTTTTATGGGCTCCAAAATCACTGCAGATGGTGACTGCAGCCATGAAATTAAAAGATGCTTGCTTCTTGGAAGAAAAGCTATGATCAACCTAGACAGTGTATTAAAAAGCAGAGACATTACTTTATCAACAAAGGTCTATCCAGTCATAGATGGGGTCTATCCAGTCTCCCATCAATGGATGGGAGAGTTGGACTATAAAGAAAGCCAACCACCGAAGAATTGATGCTTCTGAACTGCGGTGTTGGAGAAGACTCTTGAGAGTCCCTTGGACTGCAAGGAGATCCAACCAGTCCATCCTAAAGGATATCAGTCCTGACTATTCATTGGAAGGACTGATGCTGAAGCTGAAACTCCAATACTTTGGCCACCTGATGGCAAAGAACTGACTCATTGGAAAAGACCATGATGCTGGGAAAGACTGAAGGCAGCAGAAGAAGGGGATGACAGAGGATGAGATGGTTGGATGGCATCACCGACTCAATGGACATGAGTTTGAGAAGCTCCGGCAGTTGATGATGGGCAAGGAAGCCTGGTGTGCTGCATGCAGTCCATGGGGTTGCAAAAAGTCAGACACGACTGAGTGACTGAACTGCACTGAGACCATGCTGTGATCTGCCAGGACAGCCTCATAGTAAGAAGTCTCCAATGGCTTACCAAAACATAAGGTGTAAGGATTACTGCTGCTACCTGAATCTAATTGACATTTCTGGTCTTATTTCTAATCACACTTCCCATATTTCCAACCTTTTCACAATAACGGGCCATTCTATTTTTAGACACTACCAAGTTGCCCCACATCTCTATGCCTTTGCCAGGGCAGTTTTCTTAGCTCAGGATATACCTTCCCCTGTTTCTATGGGGCCAACTCCTATAACTCCTTTCATTTACTCACACAAGTCATCTCTTACAGGCACTTGCCCCTGTGCTGAATTAATTATTCATCTGCATTTTGATAACATATTAAACACATATCTAACACTGTGTTACAACCAGCTGTTTAGGATCCTGACTACCATGCAATCAAAGCAAAAAGCTAGTTCAATGGCTAAACTAGGAGTTCCTTGACTCCTCTAGTACCTAATATGGTGTGTGACACACGGTAATCACTTATTCATGTGTGTTTAACGGATGGATAGATAATCTTCTATGGCTTTATTTGCATCAAAGGTAACCTTGTCAGAATGGTAATCAAAGAACTCTTTCAAATTGTCTGTTGCTTCCCCAATATTGTTTCTTCTTTATTTGCCTTAGAAACAGGGCTTTAGGCCTCCCAAAGATCATAAATACACTGTTTTCATTTATATCAGTTTCTAAACTTTTGCTTATACTATAAACCCTACTTGGAAAGGGTTCTGCCTCTTCAACCTGTATAACATTTCTAAGCACACGTCTCTCTTCAATTAAGAAACTCTGTAACTCTCTGCATCTTATGCTGGCTATGCGCTCATTTTGTATTCCCTTAGATGTACACCGTTTTTATGACATGATTCTTTACACAAACATACCTCACACACACACACACATATCTTATTCAATAGGTTGAACTATATGAAATAGCCAATATTGAGAAATCTTGACCCACAAAAATGGCAATCTCATGCGCTTCAATCTAATTATAAACCTTCTGAAGGCAGGTTACCCCAGTACAAAGTTTTGGGAGAGGTGACGGGGGCACAATTCTATACAGACAGTAGGTCAAAAGTTCTCAAAGTCAGGTCTATGGATCCCTTTGGGTCCTTGAGATCCTTTTAGGGGTTCATGAAGCAAACAATTTTCATAATGATACTGAAGTACTATTTTTCTTTTTTTTTCCCGTGTTGAAATTTGCAATGATGGTGCAAAAGCAATGGTGAGTAAAACAACTGATGCATTTGTGTCAATCAATGTAGTGGTACCAAAGTCCTCTACAGCTCACTGTATTCTTCACTACTTTGCACTTGTATCTTTTTTATTTTTTAAAGCAAGGCTGCCTTAGGGATGTCCTTAATGAGGTAGTAAAAATAACATATTTCACTGAATCTTTATGCTTGAATATACATCTTTTTAATATTTTGTGTGATGTAATGGGAAGTACACGTAAAGCACTTCTACTACATCCCAACAAACAGTGGTTGTACCGAGGAAAAGCACTTGTGTGAGTTAGCTATAGGATGGACTAGTCACTCTTGTCACAGAACACCATTTTTACTCAAAAGAACAACTGACAAGTATCTGGTGGATATTTTCTAAAAAAATTAAGTCAGACAGTCATTTCAAGGAAAGTGACTGACAGTATTTATTGACAATGATAAAATTCAAATATTCAAGAAAATTCAGAATTCTGGAAACCTTGTAACTGCTGTCATAAAATTGACAGTTTTCTAATATTTAAAAAAATTTCCAATGAGATCAATGGTGATGAAAAACAGCTATAATTTCTGATATCATATAATACAGATATCAACATTTGAAGATCTGTATAATTCAGTGAGCCAATATTTTTCAAATGAACAATACCTTAAGTTACTAAATGTTACACAGTAAAAGATTCATTTGGAGTGCAAGCTCTGGTCTCAGATTTCGTATTGCAACTAACCTTTTAGAGGACACACTTGTTGAATTTTGCTGTAGTATTAAAAAAAATACGTACAGTTATTTGAGGTGGTAGTAAAAATATTGCTACAAATATGTTGCTGCTGCTGCTAAGTCACTTCAGTCGTGTCGGACTCTGTGCGATTCCATAGACGGCAGCCCACCAGGCTCCCTTGTCCCTGGGATTCTCCACACAAGAACACCGGAGTGGGTTGCCATTTCCTTCTCCAGTACATGAAAGTGAGAAGTGAAAGTGAAGTCGCTCAGTTGTGTCCGACTCTTAGCGCCCCCATGGACTGCAGCCCACCAGGCTCCTCTGTCCATGGGATTTTCCAGGCGAGAGGACTGGAGTGGGGTGCCCTCGCCTTCTCCACAAATATGTTAGGCCAAATCTTTTCCCCGTATACTTCAACCAAAGTGTCATACCAAAAAAGATTCACTGTGGAAGCAGATATGAAAATCCAGCTGTATTAAGCCAGACATTAAATAAATTTGCCAAAATCTACTGTAAAACAATGCTTTTCTTATCATTATTTTTTGTGTGTTTTGAAAAATGTAGTTATTTTTCATAAAATGTTATGTTCATATGTAACTAGTTTATTGTTATTTTCAAGTGAACTAACAAATACTTTCAAAACTTTTCAGTTTAATTTCTAAATTAAATATCAGTGGCAAATGTCAGTAGAAATAATCCACATAAATGAAAGCTTTGGGGGGGATCTTCAATAACGTTTAAGAATGTAAAAGGGTCCTGAGACCAAAAATTAAGAAGCAGTGCAATAGATTCCCAATAAATGTCTGGTGAGTTGCTGAATCAATGAAACAATACAAAGGAAAATATGAAGGTTGTGATTTATATATGCCAAGATATGTGATTAGGGGTTTACTTTTGTGAGCTGCCTCAAATATTTAGTTGTTCCATATCTATCACCATACTGAGAGGTGAATGAGGATTAAATCCTACTCAATTTTAGAAAGCAGTGAGGTGTTCTGTTGGCACATTAACTAAAACTCAGTTTTACATGGAAGCAGGATTAATTAGTCTTTAAAAATCCTGAATAAAAGAGGACTAACACAGTAAAAACATCCTGGAATGTGAAGTCAAATGGGCCTTATAAAGCATCAGTACGAACAAAGCTAGTGGAGGTGATGGAATTCCAGTTGAGCTCTTTCAAATCCTAAAAGATAACGCTGTGAAAGTGCTGCACTAAATATGTCAGCAAATTTAGAAAACTCAGCAGTGGCCACAGGACTGAAAAAGGTTGGTTTTCATTAGAGTCCCTAAGAAAAGCAATGCCAAAGAATGCTCAAACTACTGCACAATTGCACTCATCTCACACACTAGTAAAGTAATGCTCAAAATTCTCCAAGCCAGGCTTCAACAATATGTGAACCATGAACTTCCAGATGTTCAAGCTGGTTTTAAAAAAGGCAGAGGAACCAGAGATCAAATTGCCAATATCCGTTGGATTATCGAAAAAGCAAGAGAGTTCTAGAAAAACATCTATTTCTGCTTTATTGACTATGCCAAAGCCTTTGACTGTGTGGATCACAATAAACTGTGGAAAATTCTGAAAGAGATGGGAATACCAGACCACCTGACCTGACTCTTGAGAAACCTATAT
>NW_011495082.1:8330569-8364447 GCF_000754665.1 Bison bison bison
AAATGCTGGACTGGAAGAAACACAAGCTGGGATCAAGATTGCTGGGAGAAATATCAATAACCTCAGATATGCAGATGACACCACCCTTATGGCAGAAAGTGAAGAGGAACTAAAGAGCCTCTTGGTGAAAGTGAAAGAGGAGAGAGAAAAGTTGGCTTAAAGCTCAACATTCAAAAAATGAAGATTATGGCATCTGGTCCCATCACTTCATGGCAAATAGGTGGGGAAACAGTGGAAACAGTAGCTGACTTTGTTTTTTGGGGCTCCAAAAATCACTGCAGATGGTGATTTCAGCCATGAAATTAAAAGACGCTTACTCCTTGGAAGGAAAGTTATGACTAACCTAGACAGCATATTAAAAAGCAGAGACATTACTTTGTCAACAAAGATCCATCTAGTCAAGGCTATAGTTTTCCAGTAGTCATGTATGGATGTGAGAGTTGGACTATAAAGAAAGCTGAGCACTGAAGAATTGATGCTTTTGAACTGTGGTGTTGGAGAAAACTCTTGAGAGTCCCTTGGACTGCAAGAAGATCCAACCAGTCCATCCTAAAGGAGATCAGTCCTGGGTGTTCCTTGGTAGGACAGATGCTGAAGCTGAAACTCCAATACTTTGGCCACCTGATGCAAAGAGCTGACTCATTTGAAAAGACCCTGATGCTGGGAGGAATTGGGGGCAGGAGAAGTGGACGACAGAGGATGAGATGGTTGGATGGCATCACTGACTCAATGGAAGTGGGTCTGGGTAAACTCTGGGAGCTGGTGAAGGACAGGGAGGCCTGTCGTGCTGCGGTTCATGGGGTTGCAAAGAGTCAGACACGACTGAGCAACTGAACTGAACTGAACAGAGTAAATGCCCCGTCACCTGGCACTGGTTCCAAATATCGGCAAAATTTTCAAAAGCAACTCTTAGACTTCCCTTAAATTGCTTTAGAAGATGTGAATTATGAATACTACTACCAGGTACATTTCCTGAGAGGCTGGATGACCAAACATAAAATACTGGAAAGCAGTCAGTCTGCTAGCATTGACATTGTGAGGTCACAACTCAACTCCTTTGGGTGGAATGGGTATGGGAAATGGAAGGCAGGGGATACTCAAGCATCTGCTTCATGGTGAAGTCAATTGGGGCAACCTCAGGAAAGAGGGCAGGAACAACTCTTCTCAGGAGCACGGAAGTACAAAGACAAAAACATGTGGCAAAATTGTTGACTTCTAAGAACCAACAACAGCTAACAGACTGGTGCGATGTGCCACAAACAGAAACAGTGTGGCTCTTTTTGAGCAAATGTTGCTCAAATTAAAGGCAAATATCAGCTGCAGCCCATAGCAAAGGAGGCTATGATATGTTCTGTAAGAAAACGATGGTCGGTCATGCTTTGCCTTTGTATTCAGTCACACTGCACAGATAGACATCAAGAACCCAACAATGAAAAATAAAGAAGGTCTCTGAAGAATAAATAGCACATTCTTTCTTGGTGAGCATCTTTTTTTTTTTTTCCTTTGAGAGTTTCCATCACCCTTTATTTATGCCTCCTGTGCCATAAATTGTTTTCAGCTTGGTATTCTGTTTATACTTGTACAAATTTGATTTTTCTATCTCTAGTGGGAGACCAGTTGCCCCTCAAAGTCCATAGTATAGTGCCATATACATGTTAGATGCATAATAAATACATGTTGACTAACTGAAGTCTAAAATTAGCAAAATGACTTCATGAATACTGCAAAATGGTCAAAAACCTGCTGTTACCATTCATCTATTTGTTCATCCAACAAATATTTATTGATTCCCCTATCCCATGCAAGGAGATATGCTAGATGATGTTGGTTAAGATGAAGTAGACATGAATATCTCCTTCAAAGTCTTCATAGTCAATAATCCAAATTACTCTTTTTACTAAGAGCTAAAAACATAATTTTTTTCTCTTTGATTACATCCTTATCCTTCAACATCATTATGATTATGGAAAATGAAGATAGGGAAAAAAGCAGGATCAAATTCACAAAAGGTACATGCAAGGAGAAACAAATGTTCGGCTTACTTTGCCATATATCCAAGAAGGAGTAGGATATTGCCCATATAAAACAGGTATATTTGGTTTAAAATAGAAAAAAAGTCCGAAAAAAAACACCGTGTGCATCCATTTATTGAGCCAATTTAAGTCTACAGCAAAACAAAGCTCAACTGAGAAAAGTCTTACTTTGGTTACAAGAACTCACAATTTTCATGAAAACTAGGAATGTAAAGAACAATTTCCGGGTGGTGAGATAAGTTAACCTTGAGAAATATAACAGAAAAGGGTTGTGGAGTTTTGTTTTTGGGGTTGGTTTGGTTTTTTTTTAAACATAAAGTTGATTATCACTAGAAGATGCTTGAGCTATCTTTCTCACCCTTAGAGCCTTTAATGACACTTTCAGTCATACAAATGTCAGTGAGAAAGGATGTAATAGGGTTGGTGAGCAACATGTCCGTTTTATTAGTTATACCATAAAGCTGAAAGATAACTTACTGACATTGTCATATAATCACCTGATAACTTTTAATTTACACAGAATAATTATTGAGTGCACACTGTTCCAGGCACTGGGCTAGTGAATATGTAACTGGGTGAGGAGGCAAGATATCTGTCTGCAAGTTGCTGAGAGGACAGGGAATACATGTTAGTGACTGGGCATATGTGAGAGTTGTAGTGGTTCTATTTACGCTGGAGCTGGAAAGTCCAATTCAAACCAACCTAAGGAAGAACTCTTTGGCGAAGATTACAGAATAGCAACAGAATCTCAAGGAGTGATGGGGGACCATTCTCTTGATTTCAGATTAGCCTCTTTTTTCAGATTAATTCCCTCCTTGTAGAAGAAGGGAGCTCCTGGGTTACCTCCTTTCACAGACAGCTGGAGAGAAATCAAAGCCTTAGCATGTGGGATCATTGGCCCTCAGCAGCTGGTGTGGATTATCTGCCCCTCTCTGGACCAATCACAGAGGTGAGCGGAATCAAATCCACGGATTGGCTCAGCCTCCAGCACACCCACCCTCCCCTGATGCACATAGCTATGGGAAGCAGGTATGTCTCAAAAAGGAGGAAGTGATTCTAGACCACTACCCAGGAATGCACACGCTTGACAGTACATTCAAGAAATAGCATTTGAAGGGGAGAGGGGCAAATTAGGTGTATGGGATTAACAGCTACAAAGTACTATGTACAAAATAAACAAACAAGAAGGATTCACTGAATAGCACAGGGAATTTTACCCATTATCCTGTAATAACCTGTAATGGAATATAATCTGCAAAAATATTGAGTAACCATGCTGGACCCCTGAAACTAATACAATGTTTAATGAAATACTGTAGAGCAACTCTACTTCAGTTCAAAAAAGAAATAGGCCTTGGGCACATTGTGGAGATGATGTACTGGCCTAAATATTTTTAAAGATCAAAAAGATGTTGACGAAAAGTTCATTATCTAGAAAGGGAGATGGGAAGATATACAGATAAAACACAAAAAGAACTCCTATGTATTTTGGACAGTAGTTGGAAGAGGGTACATTTCTCACTGTATGAATCAGGGAAATCCAAGAAGGAGGTGATCTTTGAAATGCATCTCAAAGGAAGGGTGGGATTTATCTGCTTGCCCTAATTCCATCTCATTGTAACCTAAAGTAAAATAGTCTCTCCTTACTTTGAATGACCTAGAAATATGCTATACTATTTGGTTCTAAACACTGTATCCTCAAGAAATGGCACATACATCCCCAACTGGGGTTACTGGTGGAAGGAAAGATCATCCTCATTAATAATGGTAACTCCCTGAAATTCAGGATCCAGCACATAGTGGGTACTCAAAAAACCTTGGTTGAATGAGTGTTTGAATGAACAAATACAATGGCAACGTGTTGATGGGTAATAGATAAAACTCCTGTGGTCATGTAATACCAATTTAAAAGACATCCCTGAACCTTGTCTGGGCTTCCCTCATAGCTCAGTTGGTAAATCATCTGCTTGCAGTGCAAGAGATCCAGGTTCAACTCCTGGGTTGGGAAGATCCCCTGGAGAAGGAAATGGCAACCCACTCCAGTATTTACATAATCCCATGGACAGAGGAGCCTGGTGGGCTACAGTCGATGGCATCGCAAGAGTTGGACATGACTTAGCTACTAAACCACCAGCAAACCTTGTCTATGACAAGTTGTTTCTCTACGAGTTCGTGTGGCGCCACCTTGCTCCCTCAGGTAGCCCTCCGAGGCTCATCAGTAGCATCATTTACACAGCACACATTGTGTGCGATGAATTCCAAACTGGCATCCATCACACCTTCAGTTTCTCAGCATAAAGCAAAGTGCAACTTCCCCCACAGAGCATCCTGATTAAACAAATTAACTATGGCGCTGCCTGCAAACACACACACTAGAGTGCAGAAAATGAACAGATACAATGGCCAAGTCTGTATTTAATTTTAATTAAATTTCATTCTGTAGCTCAATTAATCCACATCTCCAAATGTCAGCAGGACTTAGGCAAATGGAATGACATCTGCTGCACCGCACAGGACTATAAAACCTTCACTGCATACTAGGTCTCTGGAAGCACACCAGGAAAAATGAAATATCTTTATTAAGTGTGGAGTAATGTATAGAAGTCTAACTCACAATCTAATGAAAGAACATAAACTAGGAAAGAAAATTAGACCAAGAACGTGAGTGGTTACGGGCATGGCAAATATTGCTCAATATCCTGCCTCGTGTTATTTATTGTTTTAAAGTGCATTTGGCTTTATAGCTGTTTCCTTTAATATTTACCTAGTGGGTTTCCCAACTGCCCAGGTTGGTTTTCATTTTTTAAACTGACACAGATTTTTTTTCCTGGAGAAAGGGAATCAGTACAGTAGAAGTGATATTTCTGCATAGAACATGGAGAAGACCACGTTTGCTATGCAAAGGTATTTGTTACAGGAAACCAGAGGTGGGGCAGAAAGAATGTGGAGTTTGACAAGCCTAGATTAAAATTTTTGTTCTGCTACCAAATATCAAGTTAGAAGGTTAAAAAACAAACATTATTAATTAGTGAGGCTGTTCCTACCCTGACAATGTCTAGTTTCAGGAAATGCTTTTGTAGTCTTTTTGGAAAATGTCAATGAGATCATTATTGTTGGATGATAAGAAATAGATGAATCTTATTACAATAAATTTGTTTAGCATAATGTGCCAGACACTGTGCTAGAAACACAATGCTGAGTAAGACACAATCTCTTCTCTGGAGGAGGGAGAGCAAAAAAATAATCACAAAAAAGGGTAACAAATTTCTATTAAAGAGAGATGCCCAAAGTATCAGACAAACCATGGGAAAATGCAGGTAGCTCAGTAGGTAAAGAATCTGCCTGAAATGCAGGAGATGAGGATTCAATCACTGGGTCAGGAAGATCCCCTGAAGGAGGGCATGGCAACCCACTCCAGTATTCTTGCCTGGAGAATCCCATGGACAGAGGAGCCTGGAGGGGTACAGTCCAGAGTGTCACAAAGAGTCAGACATGACTGAAGTGATCAAGCACACGTGCTGGGAAAATGTCAAAGGCCTAGGAGTGGGTGCTTGTCACTTGTGAAATGGTCCTAAAGGATGAATGAGATTTGAGCAGAAAAATAGCAGGGAAAGAGCAGAAGGCAAAGTATGGGCAAAGAAAGAAAAGGGAAAGGGATTTGTTTTCCAATTTGTGAAAAATGTTCAAAGTCTACAGAGAAACTAAGATAGCAAGTGAAGAGACAAAGATAGTCAGATTAGACTGGCTGATGTTAAAATGAGATGTGAAGAACTCAGGACTGGATTCTGTAGGAAACAGGGGATCTCTGAGAGGCACATGACCAGATCTGTGTTTGGCAGTGCAGTCCTCAGAAACCCACATTCTCCATCCTGGCCATCAGAGCTAAGACGAGAGTTCTGGCATCTTCTGATACTCTGTTATGTCTCAGTTGTTCACGGCCCAC
Organism: Bison bison bison; assembly: GCF_000754665.1. Taxonomy (NCBI): domain Eukaryota; kingdom Metazoa; phylum Chordata; class Mammalia; order Artiodactyla; family Bovidae; genus Bison; species Bison bison. The sequence continues at coordinate 8,336,546 of NW_011495082.1, forward strand.
GTGGGGAAGAGGAATGCTATTTCTTGGCCGCCTTAGAAATTGCAGCAGTGAGGAAGCAGACTTTTTGGCCTTCATTCTGGTGTTTGGGACCACCCTGATAGCTCAGTTGGTAAAGAATCCGCCTGCAATGCAGAAGACCCTGGTTCGATTCCTGGGTTGGGAAGATCCCCTGGAGAAGGGAAAAGCTATCCACTCCAGGATTCTTGGGTTTCCCTTGTGGCTCAGCTGGTAAAGAATCCACCTGCAATGTGGGAGACCTGGGTTCGATCCCCTGGAGAAGGGAAAGGCTACCCACTCCAGTATTCTGGCCTGGAGAATTCCATGGACTGCATAGTCCACGGGGTCTCAGAGAGTCCAACACAACTGAGCGACTTTCACTTTCATTAGCCCCAAGAGAACCCCTATAGAGGATCAGCCACAATATTTACGTAAAGCCCTCAATAAAGAGGATGCATAAAACCAGGGAAATGTAACCAAAGGAGGCAAAATGAAGAAGGACTAAATAAAGAGGGGCTGACCACAGAGAAAGTCCAGGTTTCTGTTCATCCAAGAAAGAAAAAGCAATTAAAAGAAAGGCTTTCTTCACCTCTGTGATGGATATGGATCAGTAAGAGGGAAATTACCTACTGACTTGAAGTTCAGAATATCAGAAGTGCTGGTGTTACCTTAGAATACCAGTTTGATGGTTTTACTAAATATGGGACACGTAGGATTTTGTGAGTTGGTTTGAGAATCTCTAGTGTATTTTGCTACATTAAAAAAAAAGTCATCCTAACTTCTAATGTCTTGGAAAAAAATTTCAAACAACTTATTTGTAAATTGGAGACTCAGTGGAATGATATAAAAAGATACAAGCAGAAACAGAAAGATTTCAATTTAAGAGGAAAAAAGCCAAAGATAGAGTGGAAAGTCTAGCATTCTTATTTAAAACACTAATTCAATGTTAATGACTGAGGGATCCCATATAAACTAATAATCTATACATTTTTTTTCCACTATAAGTAAATATTTTGGGAGGGGAAATAAAGCCTCTTTCTATTTTGCCATATTTTGTAGTTCTCTCATATTTTCCTCTTCTATTTTTTCACAAATCTGTCTTTATTCTTTTCTTTTTCATATGCCTATTTAAAATTTTAACTCTCTTCTAATTTTATATTCTGATTTAAATTATGTGCTTAGTCAAAATAGTATAATGCTTTAGAAAAGATCATGTTTGTCTATCAAAATAGAAGGTGAGCTGGATTGAAAGACTAAACTTGAATATATTTATTACTAAAAGCTTACACATAACTGAATAGGGATTTGATTCTGGTAAGCTCATCAAGAAAAATGTTCCAGTTCTGCTATGCTACAATACTGAGTTTTAAAATCAGCATATGAAGATGTAGCACTGAAATTTATCTAATAAAAATGTATCAGTTCAGTTCAGTTCCGTTGCTCAGTTGTGTCTGACTCTTTGCGACTCCATGAATCGCAGCATGCCAGGCCTCCCTGTCCATCACCAACTCCTGGAGTTCACTCAAACTCACATCCATCGAGTTGGTGATGCCATCCAGCCATCTCATCCTCTGTCGTCACCTTCTCCTCCTGCCCCCAATCCCTTCCAGCATCAGAGTCTTTTCCAATGAGTCAACTCTTCGCATGAGGTGCCCAAAGTACTGGAGTTTCAGCTTTAGCATCATTCCTTCCAAAGAAATGCCAGGGCTGATCTCCTTCAGAATGGAGTGGTTGGATCTCCTTGCAGTCCAAGGGACTCTAAAGAGTCTTCTCCAACACCACTAACCTCAAACTAACTCACGATCCTATCTAGAGACACTGAATTGACATGTGGTTCCTAGCAAATTAATGAATTTGAAACAGGAATCAATAATGTACCACTAATTTAATCAGGGTTAAAGTTGGCTTTATTCCCGCCTGAAAGACAATGAGACATATTGATATTATAATAGCCTAAATATGTAAAAGTGAAGAACTGACATTGTAAAAAAACCTTTAATTGAAATGATGAGTTAAATTGCCTCTAACAATCAGTCTTAATATATAAACTGAATAAGTACATAAAGCATTTCTGGCTGTAACATTTCACAATTTGCACTGAGTTATAATATTTTGTATACAAAACTATTTTTAAAAATTAGAATTTAGAAATACTAACCTATACAACTGAAGGTTTACTATATTTTCCAAGGAACAGAAAATATAATATCTAACTCTGAAGTTGTATGATTCTATCAAGGATGTTTTTTAAAAATGAAATTGACTGACAGTAACTTAACTTATTTAGTTGAGGTTTTTTTTGAGGTCGGGAATTCTGAGTGTAGAGCTTAAAATTTCATATAGCACTGAGGCTCCAGGGATTTAGGCAACTTATATTTATAATAGTTTTCACTGGTAGAAATAACTTCTATGTTGAATGATCTCAACTGATCACTGTCTCTTAGGTCAGGTTTTTCATAGTAAATGAAGTTAAATGTACCTTTTTTAGAAGTAGAAGTTAAATCTGCTAAAAGTTAGATATATAATACATAGTTAAATGACAATTACATTTTTCTCAAGTTATCTGAATAATTTTCTCATTTCAATTATGGTCCCACACATGTGGACCTCTAAGTGAAAAGCCACTACATATGCTGTAGATTTCTCCATCTCTTACCTTCAGTTTTTCTCTAAGATGGAAACCAAAGGATTGCATAATATAAATTCACAATTTCAATATAATTCCTTTATTTTTATCAAAATAAAATATAAAATTTTGCCTCATCAGAATTTTATACATGACCCTACGCCACAAAGGACATTTTTCATAAAGCATCTATATTATAATTAATGAAGCATCATAAAATATTAATTAGTAACAGGCCATAAGAAAAACTTGTAAAATTTTCTAGACATTCTTATTTCCTTAAATAAATAAATTCTATGTATACCTCACAAGGTGTAATATCCAAGTAGGCTGCTCAGGAGATACCAAGAGACTAATATGAACGGCAGAAATCTCAAAATAAGATCCACAAAGTTTGGTGAGGAAAAAGCAAAATTTAGAGAGGTCTGAAAGTTCATCTAGGTCTTGATTTTGCCCTTCTACTAGAAATCCATTGCTTGACAATCCCCTCAAACCCAAAGAACAGTGAAAGAACGAGTTGAGTTAGTATAATATAATAACTATATAAAACACTAGATATATAGAACATTAGAAAGAGCAGGGTTGACACGGAGTGTTGTAACAGTACAGAGTCACAATTAAAACTGATTCAATCTGAGAAATCACCATTGACCAGCTATATCACCCATCATTCTCCTCCCTCTCTCCTCCATACTTCTGTTCTATCCTAATCCATCCCATCCTTACTCCATCATATCCCTTCCCTCTCATTTCTCTTCTCGATCTTTCTTCCTCCTTCCTTGTTCTCTCATTTCTCTCCACGTTGCTCTCCACCAGATGCCCATTTTTTGCTAGGCATCACGCTAGAGACCAGGGGAAGACAATTAGGATAAGTATCTATCTTCAAAGAGCATACTACTGCCTTTATAGGAGGACCAGTATCTAAATGGATAATTGTCATTTGATATAATAATTATAAGGCAAGAGGAAGGGAAGTCTATAGAAGGGCACCTAAAATCAGAAGGCTCACCAGCCGAGGAGATTCCTGAGATGCATCTTAAAGCATAAGGAGGATTAGCCAGAAGAAAAGGAAGACAGAAATATGTTTTAGGCAGAAAGGGCAACGTGAATGAAGAGCCAGGGGACAGAAGCATCAGACAAAATCTGCGTGAGCAATTCAGTCTGCACGGCCACACGTGGTGGCCTGGGGAGTGACAGGAAAACTTTTATATTTTAGAAAGTTCCTGCTGAAGAGACTAGAGTTTGGAAGACCAGTTGGGGGCATAATCCAACTGGTCTTCCAAATTAGGTATTCCACCAGGTATTCGTTAACACCCAGTGATCACAAAATAAAGAACATTACACAACATGCCTGGTGGATCCGGAATCAAAGCCCAGGTTTATCCACTTCCAGTCCAGAACTCTCTCTACTGTACCAGAAACACCACTTCTTATCCTGTGATAGAACTGAAACATTTTTTTGTTGTTGTTGTAGGCTCCTTTAAATGTGTATAAATCGGTGAAGGATAAATCCTTAGGAATGACCAATTACTAAGCTCTGGGAGCACAGCTCCAAAATTCATACAGAGAGCAGTTCAATATTCATCATGATTATTTGGCACGATACACTAATCTTTTGAATATAGAGATATGTTGTTTCAGGGGCGAAGAAAAACCCAACCAGAGCCCTTAATGTTATATTCATTGTTATCAAATATTTGGAATCCATGTGACTAGAAGCTTCTTGTTTCCAGAGGAAAGGGTGCGGGCTTTTTGCTGGTATCTCGTCATGTGTAACATCCCAATGCTGCTACTTCTGATGCCCAAAATAGCTGCTCCATTACATACCCCCACTGCTAGTGCCACTGCAGCGTGTCAGGTAATGAGGTAAGGGGCACACTTGAGTTCTCCATGTGCCAAGACGAGAAAAATTAATTTTCAGTGCTAAAAAGATGAGGCTGCTGGTGCAGACGGTCACTAACCACCACCAGCTGCTCCATAGATTTGGTGTTTGGAAAAGGGAACCTATTTCAAAATCAATAACATAACTTCACGTCACGAGAAACCAAGCTGCATCAGTGTTTTGAGCAAGAAGATGTTGTCCAAGTCTTACTAAATAGCTGGGTGATTTGACAGAAATATTGACAATTTGGTTTGTACTCACATTATGCTTCTAAATATCTCAATACAGAGAGAAAATCATCAATGTCAAAAACATTGTGCTTGCTTTAGTAGGTTCATAAATAGACAAAATATATATCTATGAGATTGGTTTGCAAGATGGAAGTTTTAACAGAGCATGGTGTCTTCTGGGTGGAGGTAGGGGAGAATGCGAGATCTTAACTACATGTAATCTTCCTGAATTCCAACAGAAAGTCAAATGAATCTCATATACACACAAACACACCACGCCCAAAAGCATTTTCTTGTACCTTTTATGTCATTTAGAGTACATAAGTATGAATTTTTCAAGGAAGCATGAATGAAGAATGCAAAAAACAAAACAAAGCAAACAAACTTAAATCATCTCCCTGTCTCAGCTATATGGATCCAGAACAGTAGCTCTTAACTTTGAGTGCACATTTTTTAAAATCACTGAAATTTTTAAAACAACCAGTGCCCACAACTCCATCCTTAGTGAAGTCAGAATTTACAGAGCTGGGGATGAGGGGGGATGGGAGTGGTGGCGGGGTTGGCATTGGTATTTTTTTCCAGTTTCCCAAGTGACCCTCGGAGAAGGCGATGGCACCCCACTCCAGTACTCTTGCCTGGAAAATCCCATGGACGGAGGAGCCTGGTGGGCTGCAGTCCATGGGGTCGCTAAGAGTCGGGCACGACAGTGACTTCACTTTCACTTTTCACTGTCATGCATTGGAGAAGGCAATGGCACCCCACTCCAGTACTCTTGCCTGGAAAATCCCATGGATGGAGGAGCCTGGTAGGCTGCAGTCCATGGGGTTGCTAATAGTCAGACACAACTGAGTGACTTCACTTTCACTTTTCACTTTCATGCATTGGAGAAGGAAATGGCAACCCACTCCAGTGTTCTTGCCTGGAGAATCCCAGGGACGGGGGAGCCTGGTGGGCTGCCGTCTATGGGGTCGCACAGAGTCGGACATGACTGAAGAGACTTAGCAGCAGCAGGTGACCCTCATGTGCAGCCAGGGTTGGTTAGAAGTTCCTTCTATGCCTGGCTCTCTCAACCTCAGCACTATTGGCATTTGGGGGCTGGTAATTCTTTGCAGTGGAATTGCTCTGTGCATTGTGGTATGTTCAGCATCCTGTCTTTACCCACTACATGCAGTAACAACACCCTTTCCCAGGTGGTGAGACAGGCTGGGGGACCTAGGAACTGGGACCATTTGACCCAGGATTTGACCCAGGACAAACACTTTCTTGAGCAACAAAATACAAAGAAACTATAAGGAACTAAAAATAACTGAGTCCACAGCCCAGTTGGGGCAAATTATGAACAACAAGAATACAAAAAGACCAAAAACCCAGCTGCCACTTCTGAGGAGCCAGGGGCAAAAGCAGGGGACCGGGAATGCACCCTGCACAGAGAACCACCGGAGGGGTGGGCAGGCCACCTAATCCAGCCCTCACACCCAAACCCTACATCCACCCCTATGCTCACCCTGTATAAGAACCAGCTCACTCCTGCCCACAAAGCAACCAAAGGAACTTAATTTGTTTTTGCTCCCTCACATTGCAGCATGAGTCCCAACAAAGCCTTGTCTGAACTTCTTGTCTTGCTTCTTCTCCATTTCTATTGATTAAGGGAATTCAAGAACCCTGGTCAGTAACAGCTGTGACAACCAAAAATGACTCCAAACAGTGACAATTGTCCCCTGGGTGGGGGTGGGGGGAGGAGGGTTGAGATTCGCCTTGGTTAAGAACCACTGTTCTTGGGATTTCCCCTTTCCCCTCTCCTAAGTAACTCTTAGCAGCTGCTGTATGGATGCCTCCTTGGGGTCAACATGTTTTGCTGTCTTGAGTTCTTCAGAAGTGCCTGCGGCTTACTTGGCTCCCTGTTCTCCATCTCTGCCAAATCTGACATAATCAAGTGTTCCCCCAAGAGGTCTTCCCCCAGGCTTCCACCCCATCCTGACTTCCACTTCCTTCTATCGTCTCAGCATACCTGCCACCAGAATGCTAGCAGGCTGCCTCACTAACATGCTCGTCTCTTCTGGTGGGAGACATTCTCCATGAGACTATAATCCCACCAAAGGAATGAAGACAAGTTGTCTTTTGCTTATTTGAGAATCACAGAATTTTTTAAACCGAAAGTTTAAGAAGGCCATCTTGTTGTACTTGACTTTATCAGGCAATATGTAAGACATTGTCAAAAATCATATAGCATCAGTTCTCCCGATTAAAATTCCACTTGGGTTTTTTATAAGGGATTCAAGCTTATTTTAAAATTTATACGGAGGAGTCTAGTACGCATAGCTAAGCACACCTTAAAAAAGGACTTCTCCTGCCAGATATTAAGATGTACAATAAAGCCCTAATAACAAAAATCATATGAATTGGCACAAAAACAGACAAACTGATGAGTTGAACAGAACAGAGAGCTTAGGGACAGATCCATGAATATACGTGAATCTGACAAATGAGTAAAGTAGCACCACAAATCAATTTTAGCCAAGGAAAAGGAATGATCAGCTAGAAACCTTGTACAGGTAATCTTCTTGGTATGCAATATTGAAATTCAAAGTTACTGTCTGATTTTCTCACATAATTTAACTCTTCATTTTTGTTTTGTCAGTTTCGTCCTCAAAACCAAGTTGTTTTTTATCTGGCTGCTCACTAAAATGCAGCCTGTCTTTTTATTGTAAGAAATGTTCATAAGAATGACCAGTGACAGGCAAGTAACTTTGACTCCAATTTTCACTCTGAGGAAAGCCAATTTCAAGGTAAACAATTGTCTATTTAAAGGAAAAGAAAATCACGGGAATATTTTCAAATGAAAATATAAGAAGTACAAAGTAGAAAAGAGACACAAGGTGTAAAAATTCTGGGGGTGGAGAGAGGGCGTGTAAAATGAAGAAGAAATCACCTAAAATAGAAGGTAAGGGAAGCCATAAAATATAATGATTCTCAACAAAGCAGAAGAATGCAATAATTACCTTCAAGGATTGAAGCTTTGAAGGAAATAATGTAAACATTCAAGACTAAAAAGCAGGAGTAGGAAGGAATTCTAAATTCAGAGACTATCTTTAAATCTGCACTGAATGGTTACTACATTAAAAAACTTTTATTACATTTTGGATGAGTAATAATACTACTACTCTTGATTTATGGAACATCTTTATGCCTGTGATTCCAAAGTGCTCGGAAAATCTCTTGTGACAGATATTATTTCCTTTTAACAGATGGAGAAGTTGAGGTTATGCAGAGCTTAAGTGACTTGCTCATTGTCACAATTAATCAACAGTAATGCTGAAGATGGAATTTAAAGTTCTCTGCTATCCAGTGTAGGGACTATTTTCTGTCTCATGTTAAATGATCCATAATTAACTTACCATGGGAATAAAGGACATTCTTAAAGAATAATTATGAAATTCATGCCTTGGTTAAGATTCATGCTCATGTTATACTACTAATAAAGGCATAAAAGTTGCCCACATCCTTAAACATTTTTAGAAAAACCTAACTTGTTGTTTGAATAAGACCAATGTATATATGGCAAAAATTTCAGCAGCAAATGGCAAAGTCAGAGATGTTTTAACTTAAAAAAATTGTACTCTATTTGTTATTTCCTAGTAATTTATTTACTGTCTTCCCAATGAGCTCTTCCCAAGTCCAATCAGTATTTTTAAAACGATTACTTCCAAGCTAAAAAATAGCATCACAAATAGCTTGTGGCTTCTGAAACTCAAGACGTCTTTTTGATGTACTACGCATTCACAGTGGCTCAGCGGTAAAGAATCTGCCTGCAACGAACGAGCCGTAGGTTCGATCCCTGAGTTAAGAAGATCCCCTGGAGAAGGTCATGGCAACCCATTACAGTAGGCTTTTTTTTTTTTAATTTTTATTATTATTATTATTTTTACTTTACAATATTGTATTGGTTTTGCCATACATCAACATGCATCTGCCACGGGTGTACACGTGTTCCCCATCCTGAACCCCCCCTCCCACCTCCCTCCCCATACCATCCCTCTGGCTCATCCCAGTGCACCAGCCCCAAGCTTCCTGTATCCTGCATCGAACCTGGACTGGCGATTCGTTTCTTATATGATATTATACATGTTTTAATGCCATTCTCCCAAATCATCCCCCCCATCCCTCTCCCACAGAGTCCAAAAGACTGTTCTATACATCTGTGTCTCTTTTGCTGTCTTGCATACAGGGTTGTCATTACCATCTTTCTAAATTCCATATATATGCGTTAGTATACTGTATTGGTGTTTTTCTTTCTGGCTTACTTCACTCTGTGTTATCGGCTCCACTACAGTATTCTTGCCCAGAGAATCCCATGAACAGAGGAGCCTGGCTGGCTACAGTTTCAGTTCAGTTCAGTTCAGTCACTCAGTTGTGTCCGACTCTTTGCGACCCCATGAATTGCAGCACGCCAGGCCTCCCTGTCCATCATCAACTCCTGGAGTTCACGCAGACTCACGTCCATCGAGTCAGTGATACCATCCAGCCATCTCATCCTCTGTTGTCCCCTTCTCCTCCTGCCCCCAATCCCTCCCAGCATCAGAGTCTTTTCCAATGAGTCAACTCTTCGCATGAGGTAGCCAAAGTACTGGACTTTCAGCTTTAGCATCATTCCTTCCGAAGAAATCCCAGGGCTGATCTCCTTTAGAATGGACTGGTTGGATCTCCTTGCAGTCCAAGGGACTCTCAAGACTCTTCTCCAACACCACAGTTCAAAAGCATCAATTCTTCAGTGCTCAGCTTTCTTCACGGTCCAACTCTCACATCCATACATGACACAGGAAAAACCATAGCCTTGACTAGACGAACCTTTGTTGGCAAAGTAATGTCTCTGCTTTTGAATACACTATCTAGGTTGGTCATAATTTTCCTTCCAAGGAGTAAGTGTCTTTTAATTTCATGGCTGCAGACACCATCTGCAGTGATTTTGGGGCTCCCAAAAATAAAGTCTGACACTGTTTCCACTGTTTCCCCATCTATTTCCAATGAAGTGATGGGACCGGATGCCATGATCTTCGTTTTCTGAATGTTGAGCTTTAAGCCAACTGTTTTCACTTTCCACTTTCACTTTCATCAAGAGGCTTTTTAGTTAGGGTTGCAAAGAGTTGGACATGACTGAAGCAACTTAGCACGCACAGGCACACAAGCATTCACAAGAGAGTGGTTACCAATTAAACCCAGACATGACTACTTCACACCTAAACTGGCACTGTAGGAATAATCTACTGATTTTCTAAGTGTTTATTGATGGAACCTAGTATAGATATCAGAGAAGGCAATGGCAACCCACTCCAGTACTCTTGCCTGGAAAATCCCATGGGTGGACGAGCCTGGTAGGCTGCAGTCCATGGGGTCACACAGAGTCGGACACGACTGAAGCCACTTAGCAGCAGCAGCAGCAGTATAGATACACTCTTAAGCAAGGAATCCAACCTCTTATTTATTTACATACTTTCTACAAATTAGTGATCATTTATGGATTGTACAGTCTACTGATACATAGTTCTGGATCTGACATTAAACAGAAAACAGTGACTTTAAAAATTATCCTCCAAAATAAACTTATATTGTAAAATTGATATAAAAAATGATACACTTGTGCTAAGTTACCAGTCATGTTCTCATTTGATATTTTTTCTCTTTTCAAACTTTAATGTTCTCCAATTTTCTGTAGTTTCCCAATATCCAATTATAACGGCTCTTCTTTAAACTAAAGGTGTCACCTTGACAGAATTGTGTTCTGAAAGTAAAGGAACAGGCTGGCATTCTTTAGAAAGTTCGCAGACATCCTTGCCTATGTCATCCCACTGTGAATTGGTCCACATAATACTTAATTGTACCTTAAGACACTGTGCAAGAAAGCTGCCACCAAACTGAATTCTCTGTTCTAAGCATCACAGCATGCTGTCCTAGCTTGGACCAATCATCCTCCCGAGAAAATGTTACCTTAATTCTTTTAGACAGGATATATTTAGTGCCATTTCTATAGGAAAAATTCATCGGTGCCCTCCCTTCCCTCATTTCTACTAAGTAAGTATACACTTGGAGCTTGTCATTCAAATATCTCCACAATCTGAATTTCACACAACTTTATACTACTAATTAAAAGTTGTGTTAAATTCACATGCAGCCATGAAATTAAAGGACGCTTGCTCCTTGGAAGAAAAGCTATGACCAACCTAGACAGCATGTTAAAAAGCAGAGGCATTACTTCACCAACAAAGGTATTAAAAAACAGAGGCATTACTTTGCCAACAAAGGTCCGTCTAGTCAAAGCTACGGTTTTCCCAGTAGTCATACATGGATGTGAGAGTTGGACTATAAAGCAAGCTGAGAGCCGAAGAATTGATGCTTTTGAACTGTGGTGTTGGAGAAGACTCTTGAGAGTCCCTTGGACTGCAAGGAGATCCAACCAGTCCATCCTAAAGGAAATCAGCCCTGAATATTCATTGGAAGGACTAATCTTGAAGCTGAAAACTCCAATGGCTACCTGATGCAAAGAGCCAGCTCATTGGAAAAGACCCTGATGCTGGGAAAGATTGAAGGCAGGAGGAGAAGGGGACGACAGAGGATGAGATGGTTGGATGGCATCACCAACACGACAGACATGAGTTTGAGTAAGCTCCAGGAGTTGGTGATGGACAGGGAGGCCTGGCGTGCTGCAGTCCATGGGGTTGCAAAGAGTCAGACACAGCTGAGTGACTGAACTGAACTTTCAGTACTAATGTTTGCCAGTCTAGTTATGCTATGTTTGCCCTTTTTCTTTACCTTTTGTTGGTAAAGCTGCAAACTGAACTGCAGCTGCAAAGCTGGTGCCTGAACTGAAATGGTCCTCCTCTCTCTCGACCCCTCCATCTCCCCATCTCTCCCATCTCACCCGCCTCTGCTCTCCCTTCATTCTGTAGAAACGCTACCTGACTTTTACCACAAATTTCTACATGGCTGCTGCTGCTGCTGCCAAGTCGCTTTCATCGTGTCCAACTCTGTGCGACCCCATAGACGGCAGCCCAGCAGGCTCCCTCGTCCCTGGGATTCTCCCGGCAAGAACACTGAGTGGGTTGCCATTTCCTTCTCCAATGCATGAAAGTGAAAGTGAAGTCACTCAGTTGTGTCCGACTATTAGCGACCCCATGGACTGCAGCCTACCAGGCTCCTCCATCCATGGGATTTTCCAGGCAAGAGTACTGGAGTGGGGTGCCATTGCCTTCTCCCTCTCCATGGCTATTTGTGTGCAAGTCTCAGTTACTCTTACTGGACTATGAGCTTCCTGAAGGCAGGTCTCTACTGTGTATATAGGCTCGTATTTCACTCAGTTCCTGCCTAACACCTACTTATTAAATGAATGAATACAGAAAAAAAAAATAGAGGAATTATATAAGATGGTCAAATCGCTGAGATAAATAAGAACCTGCATATACACCTTACATGAACTTACAACTCAGCCTACATACTAAATAATTATTGACTTCTTCAAAGAGAAGGTAATAATTCTTGAATATAAATGTATTCAAGGCAGAGATTTTTGTCTATTTTGTTCACTAATGTATTCCAAGCACTTAAAGCAACGTCAAGCACACAGTAGGCATTTACAACATATTCACTGAATGAACAAAAAATATAAAAAACCAGTTATTTTAAAACATGCTCAGGCTTTTTATGTTATTTTTATTCTTATGGCTCAATTTCTTAACATTCCAGTTAAAGAAATCGAGTCCAAGGTCATTTTCTCAACTATTACCAGGTAATGTCCATAAGCAGAGATATTAAGAAAAACACAAAACTACCCAAACTGAACAGGAGTTTGCACACTGAAAGACTTTGTTACAGAGAGAAAGGCTATCAAATATTCTGAACAGATAATATCATTTTATGTTAGCTAAAATTTGTCAGCAGGTTTAAACTTCAGCTCTTGCCCAAGTTGTCTGGACTTAAAGTTATGAAGGCTGAAGGGTCCATTAGATAATGACTAGTCATGTCGGAGCTGACGGTATCACTTTTGACCCACTCCTCACAGCTCTTGGATAAAGCGACCCTGTAATCATAGGCTTAGCCTTCTTCGAGGCAGCACACAGAGCCACTACCAGAAAGATGGAGGAAAACCAGAAGCTGGGGCTGAGGTGGGGGTTAGTTCATCCTGCTAGTTCTCAAGGAAACTTTTCCAAATCAAAAACTGCAAAGGTCACACATCAGCCAACACCAGAGAAGATCCACAGCAATTCAGGAAGTGAAGATGAAAACTATAATCAAATTCTGCCACCTGAGTGGCACATTGCCTAATGCACAGATAACAAAATAGAAACCCCTAATCAAGAAGTCAGCATGCCATTTAGGACAAGGGTAGATTAAGCGGAGTGTCAACATGACTGCAAAGTCAGACCGAGCGAAATACAGAGTGCTGACAACATGCGTCTGCTTCTTACCTATCCTTCTGATTAGCAGACTTGGATAAGGTGCCAGAGCAAGGCTCGTGAACAGTAAGTGTAGGTGTGTACATGCCTGTACATGTTAGTGTGCGCATGCGCACATGTGTGTATATATTTACTAACTGTTATTCAAACTTCAGATAAATTCCTCAATCAGCCTTCACTGATTGCCATCCCCACCTCCAATGGATCCTTATTCTTTGACAGTCAATACATGGGTATAGTGACCAAATACCACAAAGGATTAAGATCTGTTCACGTGTCAGTCCCCTCCTTTGGGCTGTAGGCTCTTTGCAGCAGGGTCACGTCTCACTCACCTCTGTATCTCATTGTATCAGCCACCTAGTGGATGCTTCACAAAGCACAGAGAGAACAGGGACTTTTGAGCTAGACAGTGTCTGCTTGGTGAAATCCTAGCTCCATTAGTGAAGGTCTATGGCCTGGCGCAGGAGAAAGCAATGGCAACCCACTCCAGTGATCTTGCCTGGAGAATCCCAGGGACGGGGGAGCCTGGTAGGCTACAGTCCATGGGGTTGCACAGAGTCGGACACGACTGAGCGACTTCACTTTCACTTTCCACTTCATGCATTGGAGAAGGAAATGGCAACCCACTCCAGTGATCTTGCCTGGAGATCCCAGGGACGGGGGAGCCTGGTAGGCTACAGTCCATGAGGTCGCACAGAGTCGGACACGACTGAAGCAACTTGGCAGCATGGCCCGGTGCCAGGGCCAGTATGCAGGGAAACTGTTCTTCAACCCTTCATTCTGCTTCACCTCTGGAGTCATCCTGGGCTCTGACCCCTAGAGACCACAGATCAGTCTTGCCCGTCCCGGTACTCACCTCAGGTCCAGAGTTCCAGATTTTCATTTGTCAAGAATAGGAGCTGGCATGAGCCCCAATTTTACTAGTCTTGTATGGTCCAGATAATAACTGATTTCCTATGAGCCTGAGTTTCCCCATACGTTAAATGTGAATAATAAGACCTGTACCTTGAATGACTGTCATGAAGACAGTGCCTGGCACATAGCGGACACTGAATAAATGGAAGCTATTGTTAAAGCACTTCTATTGTTATCACCTCTGGCTACAAATATTATATAGATCAGTCTTCAGATGACTCTTAGTTGGAATCGTAATACACACCACGCTTTGCAGACACATACAGACAAAGGCCTGAAATGTTATTTTGAAATATAAAAGAGAGTCGGCACTTCACTAGATGCTTAAAAACAAGCAAGTATTCTTGCTTAAATACTGACATGCCAGATTTTATACCTTCTCTAATTATCATTTTATGAATAAAAATGGGCAACTAATTCAGCTGCTGTATCTTCCTTCTGTTTGGAAAACAAGCATAATTATTTGGAGGAACTGAGATATATGCTCCACAGCTTATTTGTCAAATCAAGACTTTAAAAAAATTTAGTATATATTCATGTAAGAATCCTCTATATCGCGCATGTTAAAATTTTAAGTGCCTGAGAAACGATGTGCTAAAATAAGGCATTTTTCCTCTCAGATATATCTTTAGAAGTCAAAGAAAATTATTATATTAGGGACAACCTCACTCTGAATATCTTTAAAAAATTTGTGAAATATCAGATTCCCTCTCACTGAATTTCTAGAATTGTGTGCTAAATTTAAACATTTAGTACTCACTACTGAATGATGAATTTAAACATTTTTCTTATTGGTGGTGCTAGGCTGTGTCATGAGACCCGGTGGTAACTCCACCATCCCCATGGCCTGGGCGTTATTCCTCTAGGAACCCAGCAGATGTCTTTGAGATGTTCCTATTCTTGGGGTGCTCGAACAGTATGGAGCCTCCTGACAAGGGTCCTAGTGACTCCCAAGTCCACAGTCTCACCGACTGACCAACATGACAGAGAGGGATGTTTAAGGACATGGGTATGCTTATTCCTTCTGCTTCCTTGTAAAGGTTGTCTTTTGGGGAGGATGGCTAAGGGCCCTGGGGTTAGCCCAACTCTGCTTTCAACCAGTTTCTAGAAGGAAGTAACTAAAATGATAGAAATTGAGACAGTTCTTAGCCAGAGGCAGTGAGTCCATAGGCGGGTGGGTTTCATTTCAATAGCAGTCTCTAGGATTCCTCCAGACCCCAAACAGGCAAGCATCTCAAGGACAAGAAACATCAGCTCAGATGTTTCTGTTCTCATTAGTGATTTGCATTAGCTTCCTCACAGGAGAAAAAATTGTTAAAAATTAACTGAGGATGTTTTTAAGGAAAACACTATCAAAGAAAAAAAACTTAAAAAAATTCAAATAGAGATTCACATGTACTCACAAGATAGCTACAATAAAGGGTCAAGGCTCAAGACTACAGACACTGGAAGAAACTTTGGAGTTGAAAAAATAAGGGTCTGTTTAACTAATCTAAATACAGATATTCACGTACTCTCATTGCAAGTCTCAACGCATACCTATTTGGGTGGAAATTTAGCGCAAAACCTGGGATGCTTTCCTATTTTCCCTTTGGTTTTTAATCTGTCCATAAACAAACACACATACGTTTGAAATGTGAAAAAAGCTTAAATTCTGTAGCAGCTTTTGTAAAAATAATGGAAATTTTTGTAAAAACAGCTTTAAACACCCTGTTTGCCAAGTCAAAGAATGTGCCAATTCTGTGAAAGCTGCTACCGGTTTTGTGCTCGTCAAGAGTTGTGGAACCTGGCCTGTTCTGACAGTTACCGGAGATTATTTAAATATAATAACTACAATTCTATCAACCAGTTCTAAAGATTGGAGTAAAGCCTCTGAATTAAAGGCCTACCCTAAACATGAGCGGCATATAGCGACAGATCACCCTTAACTGTGACTGGCCCCCAAAGTACAGGGCTTATGTGAATCAAACCCCTCCCCGATTTCTTGACCTACTGATAATCAGGGAATTTTTGTTGTTGCAGCTGGAATTCAAGGCCTACATCCTTGTGCTTCTCTCTTCTTCTGTACCCTTTTGGATAATAGCATGCTTGAAAAGGTCATTGGCCCAGAACAGGATTACTCATAGCTGTGTTATTTTCTATAACAATCCTCATGGATGCTTTCAGATGCTTGCTAAAAACAGTACTGTAGAAGACAGAAGAATTTTTATTATATTTTAGACAACTCTAATAATGTAAACATGCATTCAGGGAAAGATAAGAAGAATGATCATTTCACTAAAGAAAAGAAGGACTCTTTAGAAATTCAGTGGAGGCCCTAATGTATACAAATATATGAATAAAAGAACAACCAAAGCAATATAAATATTTTTTTTTGAAAAATATTCCAAAGGGCAGTTGTTTTATATTCACTGTGGTTCTACAAAGTCTTGGAACTTATCACTACACAGTGAGACAAAAGTCACTGTCTTATTGTGACTGTCACTTTACTGATTAAAAAAATAATAATAATTTAAATCAATAGCATACTGATGGAAGGGAGGTCGAAGAAGTCTGCCTGAAGATCAGGCAGTAAGAAGGTACATTTTTAGCAGAGAATTTAAAAACAGTACTAACACCCACAAAATGTTAGCCTGCTCTTTTTTTTTTTTTACTATAATGATGTATCAGCAATTCTGAACAATATCGATAATAAAATACTTCTCCCCACCAGAAAAATCTTTCATGGGTCTAAATAATAAATGACTGCTACTGTGGTTACACTTGTATTTTAATACTATCCATACACAAGCTTCAAATTAGCACATATTATTACTTATTCTTTAATATACATTGTATTCTGCGTGGAAATTAAGCTGTATGTGTTCACTGCAAGATGAAGTTCAAGGGTAAGACTGCAAGCACTCTCAAGTTGTTTAATGTGGCTGTAAGTGCAGTTGGTGCCTCCAACCCCTGTACTATGACATATTCCTGTGTTTAAACAGTAGATCTGAAGTAACCAGCGCCAGCACAGCAAGACAGAGATGAAGACACAGAACTTGAGTTACTGTGTCTTTTCTTCCAAATGACCACTTGGAGGTTTTATATATGCTGAAAATTTTTCATTTAAAGATTTCTTTCTTGTTTTTCTTACAGAAATATACCAACATATTTTAAAAGCATAAATCATTTTTTTCCCTTTTTGGTGCTGAAATACTTATTTTATTATTTATAATTTTTATTGCTGTGACTAGATGCACAAGGGTCAATGGAAAAAACTATCACTGAATACGCCCCCCAGGCATCACCCCCATCACTCTCCTTACTCATTTCGTTTTATGATAGTTGCTGAAAATAATTTTGTTGTATAGAATGGGGATATTAAAAATGATCGGCTCCAGGTGTCAAATGTGCTCAGTATGTCACTGACTTAAATAGGAGCTCTGCGCAATTTACTGATGTCATTAGTTTCTTCTTTCTTCCATAGTGTAGTTATGATAAAAATGCACAATTTAGAAGACTGGTGGAAAAATCGCTGATCTCTTCAAGTTATCATCAGCTCAGAGGAAGCCAAGATTCAGCATGCCTAGAAATTCGAAGGCAATACTTATTTGCATGGAATTGAAGCACCCTTCATTTTGGAAGTGAAAGAACTCATTTGAACTACTGTAGGGATTTTTATTTTATTTTTGAAATTCCGAGTTATTTGTTTCATTCACATTATTGCTTTTTCTTTTACCCTTCCTTTTTCACATCTCATTCATGTAGATTTCTGGCACTTGCTCATTAGAAGGAAGTTAGGAGGGTTCTGAATCTATAGTGATGCCCAAATCAGATTCTTCTGAGTATTTCAGTTTTTGAGCTGATGATCGGCCTCCTTCCAGAAAGTCTCAGCGGTGAGATTCCTTTGAATATGTTCATCTTGTATTTGAGCAGCTGGAGGATCAGCTGGCAAGCTAGTTAGTTGTGAAGATACAAAAATATCTCACCACAGGGAAATATTTGGTATGACCGTATCTTTCCTTTTCCATCAGTTGTGAGGAAAGGTCACAGGGTAAGGTAACCCCCAAGTCACACTGTGTCGGGGAGCAATAAGCAGGTTAATTCAGCTGTATAAACTCATGACTTTCTCTTAGCGTATCATCTATCTTTGTTTCCATTCAGTTTTAAGAGCATGTCCATTTGTCTCCCAACTTAATTGATCAAGTACTATACAAACTGCACAGTTTCCTAAGGACTGGTCACAGGCTAGATGCTACAGACTCATACTTAATGTGTATACATGTAAATCATTCTTGTCTCAGGTTTATATATACCATTACTCAAATTCACATCTATTGTTAAGGTGAATTCTACTCTCCCTCATAATTTGGAATTTCTAATGTGAATTTTAACACTTAAAAGTTTAATACTGAATGCAGAGATATGGTGCTCATAATAATTATGAAAGTTTAAATGGCTTTGGGGAGCTTAAGTAAAAGGAGATAATTTATTTTGAAATGTATTAGAACAAGGAACATGGTGTCAGCATTCATGAATTCCTTAGCTATAGCCATTAACTCAGCTTATCTTGGTAAAAATTACTAAATACTTATACTTGTTTCTCATCTAGAAAATGAGCACTTATACTTAAAACTAACTCTGATTTTTTTTGGACAATTGACCTAGACAAGATTATTTAAAAACAGACAATTGGGGGCAAATTCTTACATATGTAATTCCTCTGAATTTCTTATTATATTTTACAAATTCATTAAAAATTTCAGTGAAAATTTGATACATGACATGGCACATGTAATATCTAATAAAACATTGCAATCAGTTTATATATATTAAGAGATCATGAGATATTTAATAGGTATTCAGTTCAGTTCAGTCGCTCAGTCGTGTCTGACTCTTTGTGACCCCATGAATCGCATAACATGTTTCAAAATAATTTAACTGTTACTGTAAAAGATGTCATGCTAAGTCGCTTCAGTGGTGTCCGACTCTATGTGACCCCATAGACGGAAGCCCACCAGGCTCCACCGTCCCTGGAATTCTCCAGGCAAGAACACTGGAGAGGGTTGCCATTTCCTTCTCCAATGCATGAAAGTGAAAAGTGAAAGTGAAGTCGCTCAGTCGTGTCCGACCCTTAGCAACCCCATGGACTGCAGCCTACCAGGCTCCTCCGTCCATGGGAGTTTCCAGGCAAGAGTGCTGGAGTGGGGTGCCAGGGCCTTCTCCCAAAAGATGTCATACAGGGTGTAAAATCCCTATCTTCCTCTCTGAAGATTAAAATTGAATTCCTTTGTTAAGGTGTATATACCTAACCTTGGTTTGAATGTTAAGTCACTTCAGCCGTGTCTGACTCTTTGTGACCCTATAGACTAGCCTGTCAGGCTCCTCTGTCCATGGGATTTCCCAGGCAAGTATACTGGATTGAGTTTCCATGCCCTCCCCCAGGGGATCTTCACGATTCGGGGATCGAACCCATGACTCTTAGTCTCCTGCATTGGTAGGTAGGTTCTTTACCACTAGTGCCACCTGGGAAGCCTCCAACTTTGGATTAAATCATGGTAAAATTATAAAAATCTGGGCTTCCCTGGTGCCTCAGTCAGTAAAGACTCTGCCTGCAATGCAGGAGACCCTGATTTGATGCCTGTGTATTTAGTTATTCCTTTTTATATTATAAGACATTTCCTAAGAAATGAGAAATATCTCCCAAATTACATATTTTTAAGTTGCAATATGATCTGGGTCAATTGTCCTATTACTCCTACACGTTAATGTATTTGAATTAAATTCATTCCATATCAAAGTTTTAAGAAAATCAAGTATTTGGTGTTTGCAGAGTTGTCAAAATGAGATAGTAATTGATATCTTTAAGTTACATTTAAAGGCAATGAACACAAACATATACTCTTGCTAAACATACACTCTTCTATAAAGAAAACGGGAATAAGTTATCAGTCATGTTAAAAGTTACATAAAACTTTCCAAAATCTGAAAATAGCAAGATCTGCTTACATTTACCTTTATCATCCCAAAGGCCGTGGCTAAACAAAATTGTGACTATGCTTTTTAAAAGAACTTGCTAAATGTTCTTGCAAGACTTTTCTGTTATACATGGGAAAGAAAACAATTGACAGGTAGCCCATTCTTGGAGGAGGGAGGAAAAAAGACAGAGGAGAGCAAGGGAATAAAGAGGGAGAAACATCAATGCTCCCTATTTTGATAAATTGGGTACATGCAACTCAGCTGCCACAGAGTGAGCTGAGATTTATTGGTTTTATATATGGATAGGCTTTATTTTTCACAGAGGATTAATACATGAATGTCAGGAAATACACAGGAAACTTGGCTTGGCTAGACCTAATACTGAATTACAGAGTTTTTCTGACCCTCTTTATCACTAACAATTTTGCACAGCCTATTCCAGTTTTGAACCACTCCCTTAGGAATTTGAGACAGAGGTAATGCTACTTCCTGCTGCATTTCCAATAAGTAGCAAAAGAATTTATGGGTAGAAAGAAAAGGGTGTAAATCCTACACAGATATTAGTAGTAACTGTTTGCACTCAGTTTGATCCCTAGTTTCAGAACCTCCAACTGAGACATTTAACAGTTTCTTCAAACCAAAAAATGAGACGTCGTTTGATTAATTGCAAAAGGATGTGTGAGCATTCTGAATGCGTGCGTGCTAAGTCACTTCAGTCGTGTCTGACTCTTTGCGACCCCATGGACTGTAGCCTCCTCCAGGCTCCTCTGTCCATGGGCTTCTCCAGGCAAGAATACTGGAGTGGGTTGCCATGCCCTCCCCCAGGGGATCATCCCGACTCAGGGATCGAGCCCAGGTCTCTTACGTCTCCTGCATTGGCAGGTGGGTTCTTTACCACTAGCACCACCAGGCAAGCCCCGTGAACATTCTGAGCTATTCCCAAACCTAGTAGACATTTTGAATACATCACATACACCCACAGACATATGGGTATAAACGACTTACTCACCTAACATTGCTGGGTGAAACGATTTATTCATCTAACATCGCTGAGTCTCTGTTACCCAAGGTGGATTACCTAGTACCACGATAGATATACAGGGTGAAATTCTGGCTTGTGCCCTTGAGAAGCTCACAGCCCAGTGGAGAAGAGAGACTTACGCCTACATAGCAAAACAGCAGGCATCATGAGATAAGGAACGTAGTGGTAGGGGCTAAGTGCTTCAGGTACTCAGAGAAGGGACTGATTTCTTCTGGCAGGAGTTATCAAGATAAATTCAAGAAAGAAGGGGGTGTGTGAGTAGGTTATAAAGGGTGTTTAGCTTGATATGGGCAAAAATGATAAGGATTTTAGTGAAATAGCCAAATAAAATCAAAAGTAATGAAAACACATTATGACCAAATTAAGCTGATGACATCTAAGAGGTTTTTCCACAAGGAAAACTTAATATAACAGGTTTTAATGCTATCTCCCCTAAAATGAGCATTAAAATGAAACGGACTTCTTTTAGATCTTAATTATCAGAACGCATCCCAAACTTTGTAACATGAATGACATTAGCGAGCCATAACTCTAAACGCTGTATTTCACAGAATGCATTTGTAACTGTAAGGCATGAAAGGTGATTGTTCATTTTATCTTATTAGAAGCTTCCCTAGCCTCCATGGCAGTGCTCATCTGGCCCCCACTTCATGCTCAAGTCATGCAGATTGGAGTTGACTCTCAATTACACCAAGTCTTTCTCCAAAGATGACAGTCCAAATACAGTAGAGATAAAATACATCAAGGTTTAAAATAGGCCCGTTCAGCCCCAGTGCCGCTTCATCATGAAATGATATAATTCACTGATGCCTCTGCCTAGCCTAACATATGTTCTATTCACAGCCCGCGTCACTCTTCATTTGTAATTATTTCCCTTTTTTTTCCCTTACCCCATCTTGTAATACTTTGCTTGGTTGAAGACAAATACTGAGAGGCAAAGAGTATTATCATACGATGACCTGTTCCAGGGTGTTAAACCCCTGTCAAGGTTTGATTTTAACATGGGGTATTGATGACAGTACATCAATTCAGGCATCATGTCCTGAATTAGACTATATTAATTATCACTTGAGTGCAAGATGCATGAAAATGCTGTTTCATTGACTAAAAGGATCTGACTGAATAAAAATCTATTTCTCATCTGGTTGCTTATGGATAAAGACATTTTTTTCTCTTTGCCTTGGATTGTTCTTTATTAAATATGATTTTTATATGATTGTATGAATAAATTGTCGTAGCCAACAATGGAACTGGCTAGTTTTAAACAAAGAAAATTTAACGGGTTGTCTTCTCTTGGCACGTCTCTAACAATGTATTTACAGTTAATAATTTAGGCAGATTATTTACAACAATCATGCCAAAAATTTATTTTCAGCATTTATGAAATAAGGATATTTTCAAATTGCTGCCTCCTTCATTTAAAGGAAATGAAAGTTATAACTTATAATTATTTTCAGATGATGGAAGAGCAACAAGCTCTGTCAGCTAACAACTATGTTGAAAGGAAAATTAATATTACTCTTAACTTCTGAAAAGAGGACATTCGCATTTAGAGTTGCAATGATAGACAATGATATAATCATCTGTAAGTTGAACCAATATACAACTGCATATATATACATTTTTGCCAGAGAGACAACTCAATAACAAAAAAGAGAAACAACTGGGACAAAACTTTTATTACACGGAACTTCGAGGTGCTTAGTTTCTGTTTAGTTTTAACAGAAATATCATGTTCGGCTTAAACCAGAAATTTTCTAATTCTACATCTTCTGAAGTTATATCTTAAAACTTTTTCCAAGAGTATCTCAAAACTAACATATAAGCCTGCATTTAAAATAGGAAATTAGGAATCTCAAGTTTTACTAAAATATAAATAAAAGAAAATGTTTACTAAAACATATATTATGCTTAGTCAATGCAATTAATTCATATATTAGAAATGCTTTTCATTTGCAGTAAAAAGCAAGCAAACTTCTCTCTTAAAAAAAACAGACTAACATGTTTTTAGTTTTAATACCAGCATTTATTAGTTAATATGATTCTACAATCCTCCCCAAAATGGCCTTTTCAGTCAAAAAAAAAAAAATTCACAAAACACTGAGTTTAAATTTTGGAGCAGGGAATTTTAAAAATTGGAAATTTGTATTTGTCTCATTATAAAGAGTTGAGGCCCAGTTAAGGGGAATGTTGAAATTCAGCTGGGCAAGTTACAGGAGTCATCACAACTATTAATAAAAAAACATTCTCACTCTCCTTTTTATTTGTTGTTTAGTCACTAAGTCGTGTCCCACTGTTGCGACCCCATGGACTGGGGCCTGCCAGTCTCCTCCTTCCCTGGGATTTCCCAGGCAGGGACACTGGAGTGGGTTGCCATTTCCTTCTGCATGGGATCTTCCCAAGCCAGGGATCAAACCTGCATCTTCGGTGTTGCAGGCAGATTGTTTACCATGGAGCCATCAGGGAAGCCCCCTTTCTACTAGGGTCTCACAATTCTAACATACTTATTGAAAACACTACGTGGGTCCCAGAAAAAAGGTGGTAAAGCCCTCTTGTACTCCCACCTAATTGGCCCCTGGTAACACGGGACAGGAGTTTCCAACATTTGCCTCACATCTGAGTCACTGAGTGAGACCTGACCACAAAAGAGGTTGCCCAGAAAGGTTATATCCCAATGTTATCATGGTTTTAGAAAGCAACAGAGTTCTCACCATAGTGATCATCACTGACTCCTGCAATCAAAATTAGACCATGCCCAAGAAACAGGGCACTTAAATATTTTTATGGGATAAATACTCAGGGTGGTGGAAAGGGTGCTACGAGAGAAATGATAAAGTCACAACACATGTCTGGCTCTTGGTTTCAGGCTATGAGTTACCTGAAATCAAGATGGGTCATTTCTTTGAAACTAGCAAAAATAATGTCTGCCTCCCTGTGGTACAGACGTGTGGCTGAGATTTCTGTGAGAGCAAGTACCCTGATGACAGTAAGATATAACATAATTGCAGGGTAGCCTGGTAAAAGAGGGGATAATATGAGGGGTGGCCCATGTCAACTAGAGAAGAAGTATCACTGCAAGGTGTGGACCTGGCCAACGAATGTCTCTAATAGAAATGGTCAAAGATCTGAGGACTTGCCACCTCCTGTTTAACGGTACTGCTACTCCCCGCTACACCAGAGTTCGCACTTTCTCTGTTTGCGCTCTCTTAGCTTTCTAGTTGTCAGATAGTAACCAAAGTGAGCCACTGAAGGACCTCTCTGATAACAGAAAACACACACACACATACCAACCTCAAAGGAAAGAAATTTTCCAATTTTAAAATAATTGTACTTGAGCATTAACCAGTTTAAAAGTAAAATCCCCTTAGAACTGAAAATACCCCACCCACCCTTTGCTATCATATGCCAAGTTTATAATTGTTATCATAAAACAAAGAATGCAATAAAAATAAAATGTATGTTATTCTGAGATTAGTAATCTAATTTCCTTTATTCACAAAATCTGAGCCCTCATGCACCAAAGGAAAACTGACTAAATTACCTGCTAACACCTTGTAACATCAACAAGTCTTTAAAACCTACCTTAAAATAAAGGCCACCTTTAAATAATAAGACCTGACTTTTTACTTCTCCCCAATACAAATTCCAGTTTAAATTTGTGGAACCAGAAAATATCACAGGTACTGTTGTTCTAAGATCAAAATACTAATTTCAACAACAAAAAAGTAGAATTTTTTTTTCCGTACTTCAAATCACTTCAAAGTGTCTCTACTCATTTTTTTTGCAATAAAATGACCAATCTTTCCTAATTTCATGTACATAAGCCAAAATTCTTACAGTTAACTTGTAAGACAAATCTCTCTTTCTGTTACACACACACACACACACACACACACACCCCTTTCTTTGGGGCTATAATAAAAAAAAATCTCATTGCCCACTAGTGAAATGGCCTATCGTCTGACTATGATACAATCAGAATGCAGTGTTTCCCAGCCAGCACAATGTGGGACTGACATATGACATTTATAAAATGTCAGACCCTTCCCCCAATTTTTACTGCCTATTCCCCAGTAGGGTTTCACGATGTAAAATGAACTAAAGGCAACTGCGTGCTCATTAGCTGTGCCACGTCTGATACATTACGTCGATTGACAATGAACCACTGTGATATCAAAGTGCAGGTGTAAAAAATAATAAGGCAACCGCGTGTGCAACAAAACCTCACTAACTGAGAAGGTGCAATAAATATGCAAGGAGGCCGTTTTTTATTCATCGGAAGTGTGGCGTGGTACATCAAACATAAAACCCACGGTAGGGTTTTGACATGCCAAACTCAATTAAAATTTGTTTTTATGACAATCAACAGAGAAACTCAGTGACTTATTTGTGAATGCAAAAGGTGATTACACAAGTACCAATAGAAGAATCCAAAGATAATAAGAGATTCAGATAGTATCAGAAGCAGAGCTAATGTCTAACTCGGCAAAAACTAATTTCAATAAGTGAAAGAGAAATTATAATGGAAATTATTTTAGTACACTTAAAACTTTAGATACCTCATGTCTATAGGAAGAATATTCACATTATTACCTCTCTGTGAACCATGCCTCAGTGCTCCAATGGCTCCATGATGTTAATGCTTAAAAAATTCCTCAAGTGGAAAACTTAAAATAATTAATAAAGCAAAATAGTGATAACAATTTTAATAATGTATCTGTATATATATGACCACATGACTGGTTTTATTTAGGGGGAGTCTAATTGTGATTTTATTTCCTAGAAAATTAACTACATTGCTAATTCCCAAAATTAAGAATGTATTTACATTTTATTGCCTTTGAGAGCAAGCCAGACCAATTAAAATGGTACATAATGTACCATTACAACTGTAAAATCCTGAACTCGGAAGATGATAAATCCATCAGAAAACAGTTGTTTAGTTTTGGTATGCCCTCGTAAGTTAAGAATTGACAAAATGATTTTATGTCATGGACTGTCTGGGAAACTCCAGACCATACTAAAAAGTTATGGAAATGCATCCATTTTTTTCACCTGAGGAAAATGTCCCATTAGAATTTCTGGTGAGTATGAAACATTTTACTTTCATAAGATGCTAGGAATCCTGACCATATTTATGTACGTTTGCCTTTTATTACTGGAGTATCATTGCTTTACAATGTCGTCTTAGCTTCTGCTGTACAACAAAGTGAGCCAGCTCCATGCTTACCTATTTGCCCTCCCTCCGAAGCCTCCCTCCCACTTTCCCACCAAGATATACTACTAAATTCTACCACTGTACCCTCCAAGCCTTCATTTAAACTTAATAAACAGTGGAAACAGTGCCAGACTTTATTTTTTGGGGCTCCAAAATCACTGCAGATGGTGATTATAGACATGAAATTAAAAGGCACTCCTTGGAAGGAAAGTTATGACCAGCCTAGACAGCATATTCAAAAGCAGAGACATTTCTTTGCCAACAAAGGTTCGTCTAGTCAAGGCTATGGTTTTTCCTGTGGTCATGTATGGATGTGAGAGTTGGACCGTGAAGAAAGCTGAGCACCGAAGAATTGATGCTTTTGAACTGTGGTGTTGGAGAAGACTCTTGAGAGTCCCTTGGATTGCAAGGAGATCCAACCAGTCCATTCTGAAGGAGATCAGTCCTGGGTGTTCTTTGGAAGGAATGATGCTAAAGCTGAAACTCCAGTACTTTGGGCACCTCATGGGAAGAGTTGACTCATTGGAAAAGACTCTGATGCTGGGAGGGATTGGGGGCAGGAGGAGAAGGGGACGACGGAGGATAAGATGGCTGATTGGCATCACTGACTCGATGGACGTGAGTTTGAGTGAACTCCAGGAGTTGGCGATGGACAGGGAGGCCTGGCGTGCTACAATTCATGGGGTCGCAAAGAGTCGGACATGACTGAGCAACTGAACTGCACTGAACTGAACTGAAAGTGACTTAGATAATCTCTTTTCAGAAATCTTTAATGGATCGTTTTGAGAAAACATAATGCAGTTATTAAAGAGAAGTTATCAAGATGTTTTTAACAACACTGATATCAGTTTTCAAGTATGAATGCTGTGGTAGCCATCATCTTTTCCATAATTTGTTCGGGCAGTGAATTGCTTTAATGATAAATGAAGACAGAACAATACAAGGGGCTTCCCAGGTGGCCCTAGCGGTAAAGAATCTGCCTGCCAAAGCAGATGTAAGAGATGCTGTTTCGATCCACGGACGGTCAGGAAGGTCCCCTGGAGGAAGGCCTGGCAACCCACTCCAGTATTCTTGCCTGGAGAATCCCATGTACAGAGGAGCCTGGGGGGGCTACAGTCCAGAGGGTCACAAAGAGTCAGACAGGACTGAAGTGATTTAGCACACGTGCAAAATAGAAACAGCACATGATAGTCATGCATTTTAAACTTTAGTACACGTCCAGATCATCTACAGAGTTGGGTACCAATGAAGCTGTCCAGGCCTTATCCCAGGCAATTGGATTAGGTGTCTAGTGGGTGAGACTTGGGTTTAGGTATCTGTCTTCATCTCTATAGGGATTTTCCTGCTGGCTCAGCAGTAAGGAATCCACGTGCAATGCAGGAGACATGGGTCCAATCCCTGGGTCAGGAAGATCCCCTGGAAAGGATATGGCAACCACTCCAGTATTCTTGCCTGGATTCCCATAAACAGAGGGGACTGGCGGGCTACAGTCCATGGGGTTATATGAGTTGGACATGACTTAGCGCCTAAGCCACGACCACCATCCATCTAGATGATTCCGACAAACACATACTTTCTATTGATTCCCTC
>NW_011495082.1:8364547-8390354 GCF_000754665.1 Bison bison bison
ATTGATTCCCTCAAGATACAGATTAAAATTTTATCTTCTCAGGTGGATTTCTAAAAAAAAAAAAAATTACTGTAAAGTTTTGGTTCATGATTACTTTAGACCAAAAAGAGAGACTGCCTTCCTCTGGATCCTCATAGAATCTTCTGCCACTTGGCACTTCACACACAATATATTATATTTTCATTATCTTAAAAAAAATTTTTCCTGCCAAACATAGTAACCCTGAAAGCAGAACTAGTCCTCCTCTACCTTTTTAATTTACTTCAGTGCTTTTCGGAAATCACACTTTAAGGAAATAGTCATTGACTGGCATTGGGTCACCTCTTTAGTAAGACGGTGAAAACCAAATTGCTGTTGGTAGACCAAGAGAGTACAGGATCAAAGAGCACAAGTCTTTTTCACTGCAGATAAGCAAGGGTTTAATCATGTGGGGGTAGAGTGAATGGAGGTTTTCTATACTAAACCTTTCAGCGTCACTGGTGCACAGAAAAATTCAGGTGTTATCCATGGGAAAATGAAAGTAAATTCAACAAGGATTTATCAAATGTTTCTGCTAAGGGCTAGTCTAATACTGTGATGTCAGATATTGTTGGGGGCTGTCACTCCATGACCTCTAAGAACGCAACACAGTGCTTTATATCTATCCTACTCAGAATTTCTTTTCTATTCTAAAACTAACTTCAATTTGGGTTTAACACTTGTGGAAAAGAAAACAATTAGATGCAGTCTCTTCTCTCAAGGAGTTTTGAATCTAAATAATATTGATTTCAAAGATCAAACAGCCTACCCAATTACTGGGCTGAAAGTAAAGGGAAGTTACTACAATTTCAAAAGGAAAAGAAATTTATTATGATAACTATTTAAAGTATAACAGTATATGTACACATGTGTGCACACAGAGAAATGTGAACATAAATTTAAGGGTCTGCAGATTTTCTATGTATGTAGCGTAAATTTCACTGCTGGAAACAAGAAGGTTTGTGTTTTAAGCTGGGATTATTCATTTATTTTATTTGATCCTTCAATAAATATCAGAGTGAGTTTGTGCAAAGAGTTTCCTTCCATTTAGCCTGAGATAGATTCAGGTACTCAAGCTTAAGAGACCTTTCAGCCATTATGGTTTTTTGGTGGAATGAGACTGAATGAAAATCCTTTCCATTCAGCATCATCTCCAATCCCCAGAGAGAAGTCTTTGCCATAGACCACGCCATGGAAATTGGAGTTAAAGGCAACACACCCCACATTGCCAAAGATGTGATTGAAAGCTTGAAACTGGCTACATCCACTCTCGGTCAGATCTCAGCGCTCTCTTGATTCACTCTGTGCTGGTCATGCTCCTGTATTATTTAGTCATTATTCTCTCACCCACTGTACCTTAGGCTCCTGTTTGGTATAAATGACAATACTTTGCCTTGTATCATCTTCGGCAATTAGCACAGTGCTCTGTACCAAGGTAGCCAATAAATGCTAGTTAAGCTGATGAGAAACTAAATTGAAAACACGGTGTTAAATGTGGTTGTAGTGGTGATGTTAGTGTGGGATATAGCAAGACATAGATCTGCTCCCACAGAATTTACATTTCAGCTGAGAGGGAAAAAATAAAAACACATTCTCAAGTGCCTGCAATACAAAATACGAAGTGATAGTGTGATAAGGGTCACAGAAGTGCTACAAAGGAGGTGTTGCTGCTAAGTCGCTTCAGTCGTGTCCGACTCTGTGCGACCCCAGAGACGGCAGCCCACCAGGCTCCCCCGTCCCTGGGATTCTCCAGCAGGGTCCAGTGTTCTGCTCAGAGCACTGAGGATTATTGGACAAAAGAGAGTACATTGCTGCAACTGGATATAAAACTCACTAGTAGGATGAAACAGACACATGGTTTCCGGTTACAAATAAAAACCCAAAGATGCATATATTGAATCCAAACTGAGAGGTACAGTCTGCGCTATCCTGCTTGTGAAAGAGAGATAGACCGTACGGGAGTGGTTGGGAAAGGCTTTGTGGAGACACTCTGCTCTGAGTCTTTGACAGTGGACGGAATGACTAGATTATAAGCAGGGATTTGAGACATGGGATATAAGACTGGCAATGCCTCAGAAAGGAAGCTGAAAAAAAGGAGATGCTATGCAGTTGCCTGTCTTCATAAAAATCAATCATCTGGAGCCAGAGCTCATCAGTTCCTTCCAATGAGCCCTAAAGGAGAGCCAAGGATAGCGGATGAAGTCTCCCGTGGTATAAATAGCAGATAGGGCTTGAGCAGCTCTAACAGTGGACACATATCCCTGGATATCTTCAGGCTTTGCCTAGGGAACGTAATGGTGTGCCCTCTGCCCCCTTGATCTTGCTACTCCATGTGAATCCGTTAAAGCCATTGTTCCATATTTTAACTCACTTCTGACCTCTGATCCTTGTGCCAGATAATTGACACATTATGCTAAACATTTGTGAAGTTGGATATGACTCTCTTAATGAAAGATTAAAAAGTGCTATAAAATAATTGTGAGAAAGAAAATTGGTTATAAATATGAAGGTAATACGCCTCAAGAAAATTCATCATGTTCCTATTCCATCATAAGGAAAAACAGAGAATTTTTTTTTCCTGTGAAAACTTCACACTTTGCTTGTTACAGCTCCCCAGGTGATGAACCCTTACATTTTCAGAATATTATTCCCACTGAAATGAAATCAAACACTTTCCTCCATCCATCTTTGGCTCCTAATTTGAATGGATTCAAGATTTAGGCTACATGTTTTTTCCCCTAGTTTTATGTTTTCTTTCACTGAGATATTTGCAAAACAAGAGTTCTGAGTTTAATAATTTTGCTTTCATATCCAATCCTTGTTTCTAAGTAATTTTTAAAGCAATGTCTTTTTTCATAGCAAAATCATATGTTATTTTTATCTTGAATAGATAAAAAAACATGAAAGTAATGTGGTGGGAAAAGAGTAGAACACGGTCAACTATTTTGAATACCACAATAAATTACAAGAAAATAAAATTACTGCAGACGTAATTTTTCTTATCAACAAACCAGTAGTATTAACTAGGGTAAAGTTATCCCCAGAAATGATGTAGTTTGAAAAAAAAAAAAAAAGCTAACAAATGACTGAATAAGAAATACAAATGAACTCTACTCTAGAATGATACCAATTTGGAAAGATTTTCAAAATCCATTATATGTAATATGTAATGAAAGCCTCTGGTTTCATTCTGAAAAGCTTCTTATCATTTGCTTATTTCATGAGAAAAACAGGACAACCGTAAGATTTTTATAATGGATGCCTTAATTGTACTTAATATGACTAACTATACATGGAAGATACATAACACCCATGTATTTATATCAAAACACCATGAAGACTGTGGTGCATATGAAAAGCATGCAGGATCTACTTTTGTTTTGTAAAATTGTAGAAAATTTGTAAATAGCAAGGGTGACCTCCAGTGTGCGATAGGTTTATGCCACTGCATTTTTTCAGTAACAGAAACCGTGTGTTGGTCTACTCCACTTCTCTAAGAGTGCTAAAGATAAGGAGAAAGGGAATTTTCTGAATCAAAATGAGTTTGAAAGTTCAAAGCAATTGCTTTGTGTTTTTTTTTGTCGTTGTTTTTTTGAAGCTTACGATGCTGCTTGGAATCTGAAAACACACACAAAAAAGCATTAAGCACTGGAAAATAATCGGTGACTAATAAAAGTTAGAAAACTATTTTGCTTACATACGATCTGATTAGGCCTTATACTCACTAAAGCTTTGGAGAATAAGTTCAACTGACGTTTTTTTAAATGCGACATACTGCCATGCAAATAGTGAAACTACCTGATACAATCCCTATACACTGATACTGACACTTCCACCAAATAACAAACACCACCAAAAATCAAACTTAAAAAGCTTTGTAGAAAGTCGTCAAGATCAAAAGCTTTTCGCTGTAGATAAAATTTCTTTCTCTGAAAAGCTAATGGCTTGCCACATTGTATAATATAATTTCTATTTGTCTCTAATCTCGAGACAATAAAAACTGTTCACATGAAAAGAGAAAGCCTGATGCTTTCCTTACAAGCCAATCCAGCGTCACTCACTTCATCTTTTACACTGCAGATAATACAAATCATCCACAACTACCAGGGAATTTTTTTCTTTGCCGACTTTATCTTCACTTCTTTACTTGGTAATCAACCTAAACTTTGGGGGGAATGAGGTTCCCTTTCAAAGGATTTTATTAGTAAAACATCAAGTTCTGCCTTAGCTAACCAGACCACACAAAAGATCTAATTCTATGGGTGCCCACCCGAGCTCCTGCCTGTCACAGTCAGTGTCACTCCAGTCGGGCACTCTTTCCATTCGGCATATCTCCTTTCAAAGGTCTGCAGTGTGGACGGCAAAAATTTGCTTCAGGCTGACTCTTGGCGTGAAAGGTATCAGGCTGAGAATGAATTCCTTTCTATGAATATTCATAACAATCAGTGTGGATTTCTTAAATTCCTAGACAGAGAAAAGTATACATGCCTCCTTGGGACCTGTTTTGTTGACATAACTTATACATTGCATGTGTGTGGATAAAATGCTTATTTATTGATAGAATAGAATGAACAAATTATTTAAAGTTCACATCAGTGATCATATTCACTAGTTTTAATAAACTATGAAATTCCCAAGTATGGTGTAATCTCAGAAACGATAATTATTCCTTTGGACTTGCTATGATCTATCATGTCAAGAGTCTGCGTGCGTCCTACTAAGAAATGCCGGAGCTGGCCCTGACATGTTGCACCCTAATGGCTCCAAAGGAGCCATTACCATCTATTGTGTCAATATTTTGCGTGCTAAAGAGGATCCACAGAAGAGTTCTAAACCAGGCCTCTGCATATCAGACAGTAATGATGACTCAATCTATTATGTCAATAACACGGTATGAAAAAGTCATTCTCTTGAATGTAAACAATCACAGTCATAGGCATGTTTTGTCAATGATCTGCTTAGAATATACTTTGAGTACTCGCAGAAGATAGCATTTTTCAGATTTCACTAGAATAATATATATATATATATATTTTGGTTCTAAAATTTTGTTTTCGAACATCATTTTAAATGTGGCAAATTAATATCATAGGAAGGTTTGGATCAAAAACTAAATACACCCGAACAAATTATTTTCACAGTCTCTCAAGTCAAATTAAGAGTTCCTCAAAACATTTTAGGTAACTTTGTATATAAAGAAGATATCTTTTACTTTGTTTCTGGAAGGAAACAATTCAACATTATCATTGCAGCTTAATTCACACCAATACATGTAGGTACCACAAGGGGCCCAGCATAGAAAATATGTAAGGACTCATTATATTCTATATATATTTTCTAATCAAGGAGGAAAATTAAGGCCAAGTAGCAGAGTCTATGTTTATTTTTGAAGATATCATTATAAACGATTTTCCTTTCAGAACAAGTTTGTTAAAATGTATTAGAATTCTACTTTAAGATATCAATCGTGGAATGTTGATTATATCTTTAAATACTAAGAATTATTAAATGATGCTTAAAAATACAAAGGGCATCTGAAAAATAATATGTAAGCAAGAAAAATCATGATAAATTACTATAGTCTAATATAACTTCTTTCAAAGCTACATTTTAAAACTAGAGAGAAGTGAGTCACCTTTATGGCTTCATATTAATAAATTTATTTCTCATCCTAGTTATTTGCTGAAAACCTTTACTGGCAAAATGCCAGCTATATTCTGTGCCAAGTTGAAGATCAAGAATTTAAAAAAAAAGTAGTATAAGATGCCTTACATTTAATATAGCGATACTAATAAAATGTCTTTTTTGGTAATTTTACACAAATGGATTAAATATCATAAAAAGTGAATACAGTACTTTTTGTATTGATTTTTAAGAAATAGTTTCTCAGATGTGTCAGACATGTCTAGATTTTTGAGCAAGAGAGCATTTTTTTTTTTTTTTTAATCTTGGCTCTGTTCTTATAAAGCAATGTTTTGGCAAAGTCGGCAAGTTCTTTAAATGAAGATCTTTTTTTCCCCCCTTCTGGGTATCAGGAGACCATTTTAATTCACTCACCAGCTAAATTCTCAAAGGAACGAGTGTATATGGTAACATAGGAGCCAATATCCTAGCTATCAGTTTTCATACAGCCTGGCTGGACCTTTACATTACGGCTGCCCCACATTTATTGTTCTTTCATTGCATCTGTCAGCATTTCCTGACAGCGCATTATGGAGCACATGGCTACAAAGTCAGTATCAATCAGTCCACGATCATGCAGATATAAGTAGCAGACTATTGATAATGGGCCTTAAATCAGATCATCATGATTTAAGCATAAGATTCTTAAAAGGCAGCAATCTCACGGGAACTCCTACTTGCCTGCACCTGTTACAAACCCTACAAGCCAGTTTCTACTACCTACCACCTACAACTTCTCAGAAGGGGGCAAAAAAGGATCCATTAAACACACATCACCGCAACCCATTTCACCATGTAAATCGAAGCAGGAAAGCAAAGATGACAATTAATACAACTTTCATTCTCTTTAAAAAAAAAAAATGTGCAGAAGTCATACGGAATATCTCCCTTCACACTAAACGAAGCCAGCCCCCCAAGCCCCACATACTCCTCACGTCGACAGCAGCAGTTTTGTTGTGCTTTGGAAATGTCTTGCTTCAAAAGCCTTTCAACTTGATATGGCCATTTAGCAAGAAAAGTGAGAGAATTCAGAGTTTAGAGGTATGCTACACCAAACTCAAGGCACCATGCTAAAGACAAAGGCATCTAATTTTTCCCAGACATAAATAATAAAACAGGAGTTGCATGCAAATTTGGTAACATAAAATTTAAGGTGATAAACAGAATGGAGGCTGGCTTCTTGTTTAGTATTCCTTAGTTATCACCATAATTGCTGCATGTCTGTCATCACTAGCAAAAGAAAAAAGTGTCTTTCTCAGCTGCTCCCCTGCTTGTTTTGTTCGCTGTATTCTTGTAAAGTGGGAGAAAATAAGTGTCATTTAATGAATAGTGCTATTCTTTGTCTGACAGCTTCATATCTGTTAGGTGTAGGAGGCCTCGTACTTTCTTTTTCTGATAATGTTTTTGACAGTGCGCTAAATTCCTCCCCCAAAAGGCCGGCGTGTATATTCTGCTAAAAGGGGCTTCATCTATCCTGAATGGGTGCCCTCTTTTAACCCCCTTCAGCTTCTGTTCTTACATTAATTGAGCTGATCAGATTGAGCATATGAATTTGTCTTTGATGTATTCGTATGTTTAGTTGACGTTGCTCGCTCTCTCATTGGCAGCGGACAGAGCTCTCAGACAAATAGGACTGTTGCCATGGTAACAGGCAATAGCTAGGGATCTCTTGAAAAATATTTTTATTTCAAAATTCAAACTGGAAAATTCTCACTGGATATGGTTCTCAGTTCTAAACGTGTCATATCTAATGATGAATGCAATTAGGAATCCCACCAGTGTTTTAAATAATAAATTAGCCTAATTTTCTAGGCCTGGCATGATGACATACAAATACTAAAAAGGCGTCTTCTTTTTTAAAATCCATGACAAAGGACTTATTAATGACTTTTGTTCTTAGGATTTCAAATTAAAACGCATGGTAGGCTAATGATAGCACTTTCTATCTGCTAAAAACCAGAGGCCTAGAGGTAAATTTATTATTATTTTTTTAAGAAAACACTTCAAGCTGCTCTGATATTTGGTTATTTCATTAAAAAAAAAGCAGGTGTAGAAATCCTTCTATAAATCTTGAAAGCTATAGCAGTTGGCAAATCTCAGTGGACAAAAAAATGCCCATAGCCATTTTTAATTACTGAGCATGAAGAAAACGGATGGGTGGTAAACATAAGTTTTACAAGATCACTATCATCTTACAATGGTGGAATTTTCAAATTCTTACTATTTTACTTGAAATACAAGAGAAAAGTGGAAATAAATGGCTCAATGTGTGATATAAATGGTAGTTATCTTTAAAACTTAATTTATTCACAATCATGCAATTCCAGTTACATCGCTTCCCCTCAATGTGGGGTTTGGAGAACAATGAAAATCACTGTACGGTTGGGCAGTTTCAAGGATCTGACATAATGTGTAACCACTTTATATAGAGGGTTATTAAAAACCAATCAGATTTTTCTATTTGTTAAATTCATTGTTTAGTTCTTCAGTTTTTGTTTATCACTGTGTTTATATGTTAAGATGCAGAACTTAGCTTTTTGACTGTGATAAGCAATGGTGCTACTTTCTTAAGTCAATATAAGAAAATCAAGCAAATCCATATAGATTTTGGGTTTGTCCAAGGAAAATCAATCATACTCAAACTTTAGAAGGTCAGCATACAAAATAACCAACAATCAAATTAAATTAAACCCCAATAGTCATGGATGTCTATAGTACTCAAATCTTCCCATGTTAAATATGGCTTTACATCTGTACATGTAAAAAAGTTTACACTTAAAGCAAAATATAGTAAAAAAAAAAAAAGTTAAACCTAGAATGGTAACAGGTACTAATTTCTACTCTTTTAGTATTATTTTCTCTGTAGTAATTTTGTTACTATGGTCTACATAGGATGTAACTATTACAAGTTTTATTTTAGATTATGCTACTAAATCACCCGAAATCTTACTTTTCTCCTCAAAAATTGAAGTGCAACATTTCCAGAAAATATCTCCCCCCCCCCCAAAAAAAATCCGTTAAGTGAAAAACTGCAGGGGACTAGCCAAAACATCTCAGTTTGTATCGGTAAGTGAATGTTTCTCCCCTCAACTCTATTTCCGGTCTGTTTCATCTAAAACCCACAGTGAAGACAGCAAGTCCAAATCAACTTGAGAGTTCCCAAGGAAAGCTGTGGCCTCCTGCAGCTCTCCTGGAAGGGGAGCGGGTACCTGGGGGGTCCAGGCATGCCCCTCACCCGACCTGGCTGTCCTAAGGGTCATATACAAACAGTCCACCCTGATGAGGATATGTTGTTTTTTTTCCTCAACAAGGCTTTCGATGTTTTTTCTTCTGAGTTGGGAAAGTATGACTTTTATGCACTCTTTTCAGAGTAGTTAGAAACAATATTTAAAATTTTCTTTTATTGCT
The DNA here is from genome assembly GCF_000754665.1 of Bison bison bison. Classification (NCBI taxonomy): domain Eukaryota; kingdom Metazoa; phylum Chordata; class Mammalia; order Artiodactyla; family Bovidae; genus Bison; species Bison bison. The sequence goes on from NW_011495082.1 coordinate 8,373,656, forward strand.
TTATAAAAAAATTACAAAGGTAATTCATCTTAACACAAAAGCCAAAAAAATATATTCAAAGTACCCCTTCATCCCCAAAGCTGACCACTCTACCTTAAAAAGGAACTACTTCAAGTCAACACTTCATTATACATCCGTTAACACTTGGTTACATATCCGTGTAGATATATAGTAAAAACCATTTCGGAAGCGCCACATTTCATTTACCCTCCAAGTTAGGGTCCATGATGAAAAGTGATATGAGAAGGGAAAAGAAAGCAGGAAAGTTTTTCTGTTTCTTTGTCCTGTGCCTAAATTAAATAGTAAGACATGAGAAAGAATACTGTTTCACCTCTCGGTCATCAACAGCCACAGCCCTGGAGCAGGACAGGAGTGGATTCTGGCCCTTCCTCTCTCATCACCGACATAAACCCTCTGAGAGCCTGGAAGTCCCAATCCTCAGTGTCCTCCCTGTCTTCCCCGGTCTGGGAGCCACTTCCTTGAGGCGTCTGACAATCCAGAAGTGAGAGTATGCACTCCTCCTTAGAGTAGAGTACCATGTCGCCATGTTGGCTTATAAAAGGAAAGCCCTGCCTTTAAGTGTTTAAAACATTTTGCAAACACGAAGCAGGATGATGCCAGTTGCTTCTCCTGCTCAGCACTGCACAGACCGCTCCAGACACTGAGTTCCTCACTGACTCTGGAGCTCAAGGCTTAAGCCAGCTCCGCAGGCGGCCAGCAAGCCCCAAAGAACACGAAGCATGTTGTTCTGAAGGCCAGGCTGTATCCCTCAACTCCAGGGATGGAGTTTTACCTCAGAAAATATAAGGCAGCTCAGGGCAGTGGAAAGAGACCTAGATTTGGAATCAGAATGACAGGGTCAGACATTTCTCACCAGCACTCAGACCTTCAGTGACCTTCCCGAGTCATAACGTCTTCATCTATAAAACAGGGATCCCAATATCCTAGGGTTATTGTGCAGCAAAAACGAGATGACACATGTAAGTGTGTTCTAAAATGTGCTTTAAAAAATATATATAGATTGCACTTGAACCCTCTATCCTCTATATTATAAAAATTAGAAGCAGGTGTATTGACTTGGCCACGGAAGCTACATTTCTCCACAAAATCTTCAAACGTACACTTATCAGTCATGGATAACTAATTTTAAAATGTATCACATTAAAATATAAACCTAACTTAACAAAATTACTTCTTTATTATTAAGTGGTTTGTTTTCATATAAAATATATAAAAATGTCTAATTCTTATATACTGTTTTTTTTCCTGCAACGAGTATGCTTTGAATGCATTAATTTAGAAAGTAAGAGAAATTAGAGAGAAAATTAGCCAAAGGCAAACAATTATGATTCAGTAAATTATAATTAAATAAAACTACTTGAGAAATAAAGAATTTATTTTTATATAAAATTTCTAGCTTGCATATTTCAGAAAATTTAAATTAGATTCATCATTAGCAATCATGTCTGCTATAGATGATATATAAACATGCATGCTATATCTATGCATATATAATAGGTATAAAATTAGGCAAGATGGCTATAAATACACAGACTAGTCTCTGAATTATAGGTAGATTATATTCTGAAAGTTAATGAGTAAAATGGCTTATTAACAACTTGGGTATATTTTCTTATACAAACAACATTAACATAATGTTGTGGGCCCAGACTACTTCAGGAAAAATCCATATGACCCATAATTCGCCATAGGGATTAATAACTAGACAGGGACAAGAGTCGTCCATAGAAAATATACACCTTCCCTTGTTGGTGCCCCCACGCTCTTTCAGTGATTATTGCAGAGCTGGAAAGGGTGGTACACAGGACTGTGTTCTGAGAGCCCAGAGAACAGATGACAATTTATTTACTTTTAGAGGAAAAAACAAACACAAAAGATCAGGAACAGGAGTAAAGAATGATGGCAGAGATGGCATATGCTATTTTCTGCTACACAGTAACATAATTATTAGCCAAAAATAACATTAAATAGAAGAACTAAGCAAGCTGGGATTCATAGGAAGTCAGAGGAGGTTGAGAAATTAGAAGAGGACTAGGAAATGTTGGCACTGTGGCTGCCATGGTAAGTGGAAAAAGAGGACAGACTTAACGGGAATGTTTCCTTTTCTTCCTAATACCACACCTTCTTGTCTCCAGAAGGATTGTCCTGGGGTAGTCATAAGATGATCCAAGAGCAAAATGAGAAGCACTAAGAGAAACCTGGGGGAAAGGGGGGAACAGTTCCATAGATGGTAGTACCAGAGTTGGTACTGAGGGAGAAAAAGGAAAGAAAGTCCAAGTGCATTCCTTGAAAAGGGTACCCAAAGCCATGGCTGTCTGTGAACCTTGGTGAGAAGAACTCAAGAGAGACAGCGGCACTTGATCTCTCCCTCTCTCCCTGCCAGCCTCCCTGGTCTCTCTTATTTTTCTTCTTGGTCTACTGACCATTTTTTCTTAGAGACCTAACTGGATCTTCCTCCTCCCAACTTCTCTGATTGTTAGCCCTGGGTCCCAGATCTCAATCAAGATCCGCCCCCCCCCCAAAAAAAATCCAAATCAGTTCCATCCTGGCATATAAATACTACTACTGCCACAACAACTCCACCTCCAGTCTCTCCTTTGAGTTCCACATTCTTATGTATCTTTTACTTCTGCTAGGTGATCTCTTGAAGGCATCTCAAAAGTAATACGTACAAAATATTTCAGAGGCCTCTTGACGCTCCCCCTAATTCAACCCTCTCCCAGGGTTCTTTTTCTCAAAGAGTCACTCTCTTATTCACACAGTGGTTCAGGTCCACAGCCTGGGAGATGTCCTTGATTTTGTTTCTCTCGCATCTCAGATTCGATCCATCAGTGACCCTTCAGGTTCTGTTTTTCATATGGTTCAACTCAGCATCTTCAAAATAGATGCCAAGTCCAATTAGGTGAGCCTAATTCCACCTGGAACTACTGCTGTGGCATTCTAATTTCCCCCTTCCACTCCTCTCACCCTTACAGTCCATTCTTGGCATAGCAATGCTGCGAATGTGTAAGTCAGGTTACATCCCTTCAAGCTCAGGACCCTCCAAAAACTTATTATCACACAACATCAAAGCCTTTCTGGGTGATCTGGCCTCTGGTTACCTCTGCCTTCCTCTCCTTCCTCTCGCCCCTCACTCATTCAGCTCCCGGCATAATGGGCTTCTTGCTCTTGCTGGATCATGCAAGACTTATTTCTGTCTTTGAACAGAAAGGCTGTGCCTCTGCCTGATGGGCAATTCCCTAGAAATTTTCACAGCCTGCTCCCTCGCGTCACACAAATACCATAGATTCTGCCCTGGTTAACCTATCTAAAAAGTCATCTCTCCTCCATACCCTTATGTGCTTTACTTTACATCACAGCCTTTATTACTACCTGATGTTATGTTACATACTAATTTATCGTCTTATCATTAGACTGTAAACTTTAAGAAGGTAAGGATTCTGTCCAATTTGTTCCCTACTGCTCCCCCTGAGCCTAAAATAGTCCTGACCTCGTAGCTATGTTAATGCTCATTGTTGACATCCCAAATCTTTCATTTTTCACAAGTGAAAAATATTAGTTAATCCCATTGATATGTAAAAATCACATCTTACAAAGGAAAAAAATGTTATGGTACTTGGACATTAATCCACCTTTCAGAATGTATTTTGCATGATTATTTTTTTAGTAATGATTTTCAAAACCAGTTTGATTTTTCAAATGCTTTTCAGACTTTTAAAAGTAAATACTTTCTAAATGTACACACTAGGACAGGGGAGAAAAAATGAAAAGGCTGACAAATTCTTTACTCTTATATTTTTAAAATGTGTTCTGAGATTTAAGAAGTAATTATGTAACTCTTCCTACTAAGATTTTGTTAAATAATTTACTATTTGACAGTTTGTGTCACAGTTTTTCACACTATATCTGGAGTTATGAATGAAACTATAAATGGCCTACACTATGATCTAAAGTAGAAATCCCAAGGGTAGGGTAAAATAGAAATCCCAAGGGTAAACTGTTTGTTTATATTAACAGGTTAAATACCATACATTTATCAACTATCTAGAAGACATATTATGAATAAATGCTAATACCTTTCAAGAGTTATGAAAGTGAGCATTGCATGTCATTTATTTATGCTATGTACTCAGTGGCATGAATGTTATTAATAAACAGCTGATGCTTATAGCGCGCTTACTTTGTGCCAGGTACAATCTGAAGTCTTTGATAAATTCATCTAATCCTTGAAACACCTTTACAAAGCAGCTCTATTTTACAGATGAAAATACTGAGGCCTTGAAAGGCTGTCTGCCCAATAACACACAGATAGAAGATGGCAGATCTAAGATTTGAAACTAAGCAATCTAGCCCCAGAACATAAAAAGTTAACCACCAAGGAGTTACATCACATGTTCTTTGCTCTGTGATTCTGTCCTCCAGGTGTATTTCACTTAGCAAAGAGGTTTTTCATATGTAACAGATTATCAATAATGGGAAATTCTTTCCTAAACTGTACTTTGAAGGTAGCTAATCACCTTTTGATTTGAAAATTATGGTCATGGAAAATAATTTATTTAACACATTGCTCATCTTCAATTATTTAAAGGCACACTCATTAAAATACATTTCACAGGGGCTTCCCTGGTGGTACAGTGGCTAAGCTTCCACGCTCCCAATGCAGAGTCCTGGGTTTGATCCCTGCCTGTTCAGGAAGCTAGATCCCACAGGCCTCAACTAAAAACCAGCACAGCCAAATCAAAAAGTTAATCTTTTTTAAAAACCATGTTTAACAGAAAATACATTTCCATTAGTAAAGTTGAATGTGTATAATTTCTAGACAGATTATTTTCATAAAAAGTAAGCTACAAATGATTGTAACTTATAAAAATTTACAATTAATATCTCACTCTAAATTCCAAACTACAGATATCTTACCAACAAACAGATATTGTTTAAATTTTTTCTTTTTTTAACATAATTTGAACAGTCAAAACCCATATAAAAATGTCAAGATGTATGCTAATGATATAACCTGCTTTTTAGGGTCTTAGAGACCAAAATTTTGCTGATTTATTCTTTGATTTCTAACAACTGTAAAATCATTCTCACTGGAAAGCAGAAACCACAGAGATTTTTTTTTTTAATTACACTTTAAAACTCTTCAGAACAGAATAATATGCATGTACTAAGCCCCAAGAGGATCAATTTCTTAACCACCTACCTTTTAATATCTTAAATGTCTCTGTTATTAATACACTGTCTTTTTATACACACTACTATGTATAAAATCAGAGAAGGCAATGGCACCCCACTCCAGTACTCTTGCCTGGAAAATCCCATGGACGGAGGAGCCTGGTGGGCTGAAGTCCATGGGGTTGCTAAGAGTCGGACAGGACTGAGCGACTTCACTTTCACTTTTCACTTTCATGCATTGGAGAAGGAAATGGCAACCCACTCCAGTGTTCTTGCCTGGAGAATCTCAGGGATGGGGGAGCCTGGTGGGCTGCTGTCTGTGGGGTTGCACAGAGTCGGACACGACTGAAGCGACTTAGCAGCAGCGTGTATAAAATAGATAACTAATGAGAACCTACTGTATAGCGTAGGGAACACCGCGCAGTGCTCTGTGGTGACCTAAATGGGAAGAAAATCTAAGGACGACGGGATATATACACATATCTGTGTATATATATGTATGTGTGTGTATAAATATATACATATATATATGGCTGATTCACTTTATTGTACAGCAGCAACTAACACATTGTAAAGCAACTATCAGATCAGATCAGTCGCTCAGTCGTGTCCGACTCTATACTCCAATTTAAAAAAATACATTCTTTATAAGGTACATAACCTAAAAAGACCAAAAAATAATAGCTTTCAAGAATTTAAAGGGTGCCCAATCTACCAGAAATCAAAGTTACCCATCTATAAAGTAACTGCCAAATAAGGCTATCACCTACTAAACATATAAGCTAATAATTTTTAAAAAATCACTGTCAACTTCTTATATGTTAGATTGTCCAACACTCTGCATTCTACAGGCATGCTTTGCACTCCAGCTGTAGCAGTAAAATTACTGAAGCTGTAATTCTCTTAATATTTAAATAATATATTAAAATTTAATTTTCAGCACCTGGAAGAATCTGTTTGTGTGCCAGCAAATGAGGTAGCTGGGCCTGGAGTTCCTATACATATGGGACTCAAAAACAACCTATCACAAATAATTACTAAGCTACAGCAGCTGTAGTCACCACAGTAGTCATTTAAAAATCAGGTCAAAGTTGCTTGAATTCTTTTCCATTTTCAAGATACCATGCGCATAAATTCTGTGGTGTTTATCTATTTTCCGCATTTTGTAAATTATTTATTTTTACTGATAATTGTAGATTGAGGTGGAAAGGGCAGCAAGGGCATCTTGTGATTTTTTTTTTTTTAATAAGTTGGGCATGTTAAAAGAAATTAAGCTCCTGATTTCTCAGGTTCTTTAAACGGCTTACATGAAAGTGCCAATCTGAAAGCACATATATTTGTTCAATCGGTTTACAGGAAGGACATATTCTGTGAATAAAAAAACAAACAAAAAACTAAGGTATATTTACTGCTGTATGGATCTGGTGTCCACACACATTCTGTGTGCATGAAATGAGTCTAAACAAAGATATACACATACATCATCAATAAGATATCCTTCCATGTATTCTCTCTATATTTTTCCAAACCATGATGCCATCTGGTCCATGTATAAAAGAAAATAATTTAAATTTTATAATTTATTGAATTTGAGCAAATTACTAGGGGAGGGGACTACTGAATTGAAGGTTCAAAAACATTTAATATTTTAGACACTTTCACTCACGTCTAAGAAAGTAAAACTGTTTTAAAGAAAGTCTTACATAGACACAATTCCTAAGTTCACAACCCTATCTAAAATTGGATAGGTATTACATCTCCCCTCTATTTCTCATTATTCCTAATGTACTTACTGAGAAATAAAAACTCCAGAGAGCACGGACCATCTTAGAATTTTTTTCCCATCACTTTAGTGAGAGTCACATTCCTTTACCCAAAAGCTCTAGATAAAACAAAAATTAATCTGAAAAGTGTCTTTAGTAAAAGGATGACAGAAGCAATAAACTCCATACAAATAGAAAATTTAATTGCTTTATTTTTAGATTTCCAATCCAATTCTTGGATATGGAAAAAGGTATAAACATCTGTTTGGGGGAAGCATCAAATAACATCCTACACCTGATATTTAGGAAGAAAATAAATTAAGATTTTTGTTGTGATTGTTGGAGGGAAAGATGGGGATTAGAAGAAAGGAAAAAATGTACCAAGAATTTATACACTATTACCTTCAATCATTTTGATGCGAGTCATTCATACCACCACCATGCTAACAAGACATCCAATTTACTAAACAATGAATACTGAAAATACATTTGAAAAGGTACAAATGACTGTCCAAAGAATGACACTGAAAAATATTAAGTAACAGCTCTACCTCGAGATAAGCCTCGCCATTAAGGAGTTTTAATGAAGAGAGCCTTCAAAGGCTAAATCAGGAGGCATTGATTAGATTGCCTCTAACTTTGTGTTTTGACACCTTCGTCTTTCGTGGCATTATATTGTCTCTGTGCATCTTACAAAGCAAGCATTTTACTGGGCCCACACAAGAACAGGAGACAGCAACGCTTATAAAAGAGACTGTCAAGGGTGTGAGCCAAAATGGGTCTCATTTGGATTTCAAGTGAAGAAAACTCCTAATGCATTTCATTACAATGTATGCGAACCTCTGAAAAGAAGGATGGATTGGGATTCTCATCCCCATTAATTTATTGAAATGGATTCAGTTTTTTCTTGTATATCAAGAGAGACCATGTGTTTCAAGCAAGGTAACAATATTATAGTCCCAATAACCAAATATGCCATGATTCAGTATGCTCTTCTGTGAGATAAAGAGGATGCAATTTTCCTGATAATTGGGATTGGAGTTTAAAAATAAATCCTACAATAGCATGGCAACAAATAAATAGTCTTTGTTAGTATCAGTTTTAAAGATATGATCAAGCTGCTATACAACACAGGGATTGATTCAGGCTTTGTTATCAGAGCAGGCTTTTTACCATTTGAAATCCTATTTTTTCCCCCGCTACTGTCATTCACATATTGACTTTTTACTTCATTGAGGAATTGTGTGCATAACGTAATTAGGATAACACCAAAGAAAGAGTCATATTTTATTAAAAGATAGTGAAAAGAGAATGAGACAAAGTCACAGCATTTTAAGCACTGTATTGAGGTCTATGTATACATTCCTTCATAAGAATGTTCTAGTCATCAAGGTACCTATTAGGTAATTCATGATTTTTAAAGAGGTGCTTATATTTGGCTGATTTGCCAACTTCATTAAAATGATACCCACCATTCAAAAAATTTCTATCACTAACCACAGAGAAATGCCATGATCTAATGCTTTTAGACATCCTAAATAATTTCATAAATCTACAGGATTACAAATATAAGACATATGCTCTCATTGCTCTTTAACACCATTAACATTTAGAGATGATTGATTATGTTATACCAATAACATTCAGTGAATTCAAAGCTGATCTATTTTTTATGTAAATCACACAACCTGCTAGTCAAATTAAAGGTTAAATATACATAAAGTCTTAGAATAAAATACAGATAATCTTTCACATGGAACATGGACCCATGATGCACATACTCAAATGTAATAGGATCCACAAATTCACAGGTTGCTTACTAATTAAATCCAGAAAACCAGCATGAGCAGGTCCTCCTTATGTTGTTATACATTTTATTCCAAATGGGAATAATATATCCACAGCAAAGTAGAATTGCAAAATATAGCTAGAAAACACAATTGGGAATAACTGTACATTTACAAACTTGGAAAGAACCCTCTGTAAACAAATTCATATTCCTCATTTAAATTTTCCCAAAGATCTAACTATAAAATAGATACAGTAAGAAAACGTATAAACAAAATATTCAGCATGTGTACATACATGTTGATGTATGTGTGCGTCCAGATATTCTTCAAGCAACAGAAAACTATATACAAAAATTCTAACAGCAAATCTCAAGTCTAGTATATGATTATTTTTTCAAGTTTGTACATCTTCCTGTAATACAGACAATAGAGGGATTTTTTGATGAATTGTAATTAAATTAGAGTGATGTATGTTCCTTACTTTTATCTTGACAGTTCTTGTATTCTCAGGCAGAGCCTATTACACACAAATATACAGCATGTTACTTGTTGAATAATGTATTGCAAGGACTTAAAATTACCAGGGAGTTGCCTAAGATCTACATGTGAATACATATTTTGGCCTTAATTTTCATCAGTGCATTTCTTCAGCTGAGTATATTTTATAATCCACCAGCAAAGCAGTTAATATCAGTTTTTTTCAGGATATAACAAAGATAATCATACCATCTTTATGATATAAACTTTATGACATTCTGAATAAAACTGACAAGTATAAAATCGGATCCATAAAATAAGTGATATACTTATGTTAATTCACCTTTTAAAAGATATTATGTGTTGCTCCGTTTTTTTGACAAGGCTTCCATTCATACTAGAGACATGTTGAAAAACACTATATTTTCTCTCAATAAGGAAAATCACTTTACCCACTATCATGCTTGTTCTGTCTCAATAAAAAATCAATCATCAAATGCTTGCTTCCAAGTTTTACTTGTTAAACTGCCAATTTATGCATGCAGTTTGGCTCAGCAGAATTTCACTCAGTACCATTTCTTTCATTATTATAATTCTGTACATCTCATAAAGTGTTTTAAACTCAGGGGGTAGGGGAAGTTACGAAAGTTTATATGTGCTTCTATGCAGCAATTGATGTTAGGGTTAAAATACAGTGGTAGGATGTAGTTCCAAATAATCATTTTTAAAGAAAAAGAAAAACCATATCTTTCTGTGGTTTTTCAAAGTAATAAAGGCCTGATTGATCCCACTGACTAAGGCAGTTGAATCGGTTGTCTAAATGGTAGCAACGTCAATGTCAGATATGTGGTTATCTTTTCATCTGGGCCCACTCTTGAATGTAAAAATCAGATGTTTGAAGGACATTTCACTGACCTGTTATGGCCTCTACGACTCTCAAGCACAATACTAGTATTCCTTATATAAGTGCCACATTTTGGATAAAAACCATTTCATCAATGATGCCTTTGCGACATCTGGCGGTCCTTAGGATATATAAAAATTACTTTTTGTTTTTCCAAATCTATCCGTACTTGAAATTCCAGACCAAAAGCCTTTGATACCCCCTAGCGGGGGCACAAAAGCACTCTGGCCTGTAAGCTAGGACGTGGACTACCATGAATCCATATGGTGCAAAAGGTCACAAATCTTGAGATGTGGTGACATCATGACAATAAGACACTTTTTAGACAGAAGCTGACCCATTTTGAATATAAAAAGGACCCTGATCACATGTTCCCACACATTTAATACTATGGAGAAAAAAGAAATATGCTAAGTGCTCTACACAGACACTGAGCAGTGGTGTTTAAGGGCACCTAGAGTTCTCAGACTTGAGGAATACTAACCAGAGATTCCTTGCAAGATTACTTTAAATCATCTCTGCGTCCTGGTTCTTTATAAGTTGATGCTCAGCAAATGTTAATAAGCGGAAGAAGTGGCTGAATCACAGGGTGCATGTTTCTATGCAACCTCTCCTTCTTTTTTAAATTATTAATCCAGCCATACTGAAGCTTGTCCTACATGCTTCAGCCTCTATTTATATTTCTAGCAAAGCACGGAACTTGAATATCACTTTATGCAGAAGAAAAAACTGCCCTTTGGATTTTTATTCTTGTTCTACAGCCAATTCAGTATGAGGAAGGGGGAATAAAAACTCATTTCCATCTCTTCATTACACTCTCTACAGGTATATTTGCTGTCCACATTGAGAAATCATGACTTCACTAATTCTTTGCTCAGCAGGAGGAAATTACACGCACTGTACAGTTGATTTTTCATTTATTCTATGTCTTGGTGAAGTAGCACACTTGACAGCAATAAGATCAAATTCAAGTGCACTGTGCTTATTTTCTATTTTCAACCTTCCTCTCAAATATTTATCTGAAAATCTATATCATTTTGGCTATAAACCAGTACTTTCAAGGGGTTTTCCAGAGAAAAGAACCTAGTTTTTCCAGATTTTGTTTTATAGCCAATATTAGTATGTATCTCATTTTTGATTTTTCAAGTGATTAATAATTAATAAGCAGTCAGTGTAATAGATAGCAGATTCACTTCTCCTGACACAATACTAAGATTTATTATATATATGCATACATTACTTAGTTTCATTCAAGATATTTCTGTTTCATAATTGAATCAATTTATTTTTATTTATTAAAAAAATATAGAAACTATCCCTGTAGAGATGAGCTTGAATTTACATGTAACCTTTTAAAATTTCATATATATTAAAAATTATCAGATGTCTTCCATTACTTACATACTGCTCTTAGGGTGGCAATGACTTCCCTTGTTCGTATTAACAGATTGAAATTAGAAATGGATATACTTACCTTTTAAAATTATCCCATGTTCTCCAATTTGACAATACAGGATCATATAGAACAATAAAGTAAATAGAGCTTGATACTGCATTCCCTTGTAATTGTTTAAAAGGATCTTATGTAATTGAGAAGGCAGTATGATACAAAAAACACCAGTGTGCATTATTTTTAAAAAGATATGAGGAAAAAAAGTAAAATAACCTATTATCACTATATTATTCATTAATATTTTAGATTATAAGATGGTTTGATAAATAATAAAGTAAAAACTATAATGAAATACATTGAGTGAAATTAATGACATTTAATCAAATACCACTCTTTGCCTAAAACATTCATAAATATTACAATAGAAGCTAAAAGAAACTGACAACAGACATACCTTTATAATAATATGGATTAAATCTTTTAAAATGTTAAAGCAATAATTTTGATGAAGAATAATACCAAATACATAATCCTCCTACCTGTAATTACACACAAAACTAGCAAAAAATGTTTTCAATATGACTACACATATAGATATAAAAAGTAAAGTCATAATTCTACAGTAAAATTCATTTTCTTGATCTGTCTTTTAGGAATACATTTGTAGGATATTATGGAGAAATTTTAGTATGCAACTTCCAGGGCCACACCAAGAATTACCAAAATAAATTCTGCCCTCAACTCTCAATACAAATAAATGGAAATTTTGCTACATTATCTAAGTGTTTATTAAAGTTATTTTGTTTTGTGAAGGCCATGTTGGAAGCACCAAAAAAGGTGAAAAGACATAGAAGAATTAAGAAGAGTAAGAAAATTAAATGGAAATCAGCAAACAACTAAATGATGTTAAATATGGAAGGCACTGAAGGAGACCCAACATAAGCATAATTGGTATCTCTTAAAAAAAAAAAAAAGAATTAAACAAATGGAATGGGGAAAATATCCAAAGATATAATTTAAGAAAACTTACCAGAAATAGATTAAGATGTGAATCAACAGATTGAAGGGACACATTCTCTTGGGGAAACTGACACAGAATGATGAACATTCTGCTGCTGGGAAAGACAGAAGGCAGGAGGAGAGGGGATGGCAGAGGACGGGATGTTGGATGGCATCACCAACTCGATGGACATGAGTTTGAATAAGCTTCAGGAGTTGGTGATGGACAGGGAGGCCTGGTGTGCTGCAGTCCACGGGGTCGCAAAGAGTCAGATACGACTGAGCAACTGAACTGAACTGACTGACTGATACACATCAAGACATAACCTGTGAGAGAACTGATCTTCAAAGGTGAAGGAACAACTGTTTTTGTCTTTTGAGTTTAAATATCAAGTTACTATAAGAGGGAAAAAATTGGCTGGCTACTTAAAAGGAAACAATACTAACGAGAGTCCACAGAAGAAATGAAGAGCACCAGAACAGGTGAATACACTGGGTGATAAGTTTTAAAAGACTAAATAGATATTACCACCCTTTCTTTACTCTTCACTATTTTCTCAACTTTTTAAAAAGAATAGGTTCATAAAGTAGTACTCAAAAATGAATTATTGGGTTTAAAACATATATAGATTTAATACATATGGCAATAATAGCACAAAAAAAGAGGGAAGAAATGGAAAAATATAGGAGCAAAGTTCCTATGAAGTAAATTGTAAAAAGATGCACATTTTAATACTGAGAGCGACTAATAAGGAAATAAGTCAAAAAGTAGGAAAAATTCAGTTGAGGGGCAAAATGTTCCAGGACAGGACAAATCTGCTACCAAACTGATCTACCATTCTTAATGAGATTCAATGCATGCTTTCACAAGATTTGTTTGGATACAAAAAACCTTTCAGCTCTGAAAATTCTCTATTCTTTTCCCACTTTGGAGACTCTATATGTCTAATCTCTGGTATGGAAAAAAACTACCCAGGGGTTCCCTGATATTTAAATAAAATGTTTAGTTGAATTAACATATGATATGTTTTTAGCCTATATGTCAATACATATCATTTATATAAAATCATTTATACAAAATGATTAAAAACAAATTTTGTTCCACATATGTCTATTATTATAAACATTAATTATGTGTTAATATGAACATTGATATGTATTTCATTTGTCACAGTTCAGGGCCCCCGAGTATTCTTTTCTTATGTTGTTTTAGGTTCAGGTCAATGGAAGACAATACAACAGCCGAAATGATTAAGCTAATAAGATTAATATGAAACTGCTACAATAAACTATATTAATTACTCTGACATATGTGAAAAAGTTTACAATGGATACACGTTAATGACCTTCAGCTACTCTAGAAGGCACATGGAGTTATACAGACCTTACTTGGAGTATCAAATACAAGCATCAATTAAGAGCCTTAATGGAGTCAAGTTGGAGTGGGAAAAAGTAAAATGCAGCAAAATTGTATAGTTTGCAAAAGTCAAATTCTACAACCATTCACCAGTATACTAGGACTAGAAAAGGCTTGAGATGTACTAATTAGGTACAAAAGAACACAGTCCATAAAGATCTCTATATTTACTGTCTATTGTTTTCAAGCATAAACCTGCTCTTGGACTCCATAATTTTAGTCTGATGTTCTTTCTTTCAAAGATGTTTCTTTCTGTTAATGAGGAGAAGCCTGTTTATGATAGCCTGAAAAAGTAAAAGTTCCAAATATAAAATGATACTATTTGCTAGTAATAAAATAGAAAACACTAATCATTAAAGATTGTCCTTTAAAAGGGCAAAAAAACTAATATTTATAAAGGGAAATTGTTTTATAAATCTTACTACATAAAAAACTTCAATTTCCAAAAAAAAAAAAAAATCATTAGGAAAGTGAAAAGGCAAGCCAAGGAGTAGAAGATATTTGCAACAAAGGGTTTGTATCTCCTCATCCATACATCTATTTATCTATATATTTTTTCATACAGAACAATAAAGAAAAAAGATCAAGAGGCAAATAGGCAGGAGGCTTAAAGACATTTCACCAAAGAAGATATCTAAATGCTTAAAAAATAAATGAACAAAATGTTCACCATCATCAGTAATGACATTTGTCAGAATTTCTATAACCATATTTGTACTGGTGAGGATATGATGCAGTGAGAACTCATATACTTGTAACGGGCAATATACTCTAAGGCCTAGCAATTCTACCTGTATGTATACAACATAAATTGCCTACACATAATACCAAGATTCATATACATGAATGTTCCCAGCCACATTATTTATAACAGCTAAGAACTGGAAACCATCTAAATGTTCATCAACGGTGGAATGGTTGAGAAACTGAATGTTATCATAAAATGGGATACTCTACAACAATGAAAATGTACAACCTTCAGTTATATTCAATTGGATGGGTGAATCTCACAAACATAGCAAAAGCTAAAATCAATTAAAAATGTATGATTTTACTTATGATAAGTTTTTTAAAAGAGCAAATTACCCATCCCCCCAAAAAACAGAAAATAAGTATGTCAAGGATCTGGAAAAATTGGAACCTTTATGCACTGCAAGCGGAAATGTAAGATGTTTCAGTCACTGTGGAAAACAATGGTAGTGCTCAAAATATTAAGCATAGAATTACTATATGATACAGCAATTCCACTTCTGAGTACATACTCAACAAGATTGAAAGCACGAATTTCAACAGATATTTGTAAACCCAAGTTCATGGCAACATTATGCACAATAGCCAAAAGGCAGAAGAGATCCAAGTGCCCAGCAACAGATAAATGAATAAACAAAATGTGGTATATATACACAATTGTATCTAACATGGCCTGAAAAAGTAAGGACACTCTGTCAGATACTACAATATGGATGAGCCTAAAGAAATGATGGTAAGTGAAATAAACCAGTCACAGAAAGACAACAGTAACGTAATTCCACTTACTTGAGATACCTAAAAGAGCAAAATTAATAAACACTGAAAGTAGGATGGCAATTGCCAGGCTTGGGAGAAGAAAGGAATGGGGAGTTATTAGTTAATTGATAAGAGTCCTGGGTTGGGAAGATGAAAATGTACTGAAAATGGGTAGTGGTGATGACTGTAAAATAAAGTGAACTACTTACGCCACTGAATTGTACATTTAAAAAAAATTTTAATGGCAACTCTTACATGTATGTTACCACAATTAAATAAAACACAAACTTGCACTGAAGTGTTAGAAGTAAAGATAGTAAAAAAAAAAGAAGAAGAAGAAGAAGAAGTAAAGATAGTGCTTAATCTTTGGGAAGAAGGGAGAGGATAGTATTTAGAATGGATCATGGGGGTGGGGTAGATTCAAGGGTGCTGGCAATGTTCTATTCCTGAATATTGGCTATCAGTGGTGGTAGATGAATATTTGCTTTAGGACAATTCATAAAGTGTCACACTTAAGTTTTATGTCCTTTTCTGTTATATTTTACATTAAAAATAGCATGTGTATATTACAGGCATGTTTGGGCTTCCCAGGGGGCGCTAGTGGTAAAGAACCTGTCTTTCAATGCAGGGAACATAAGAGATGGGTGTTTGATCCCTGGGGCAGGAAGATCCCGTGGAGGAGGGCATGGCAACCCACCCCAGTATTCTTGCCTGGAGAATCCCCATGGACAGAAGAGCCTGGCGAGCTGTTACACTCCACAGGGCTGCAAAGAGTTGGACAAGACTGAAACAACTTAGCACGCACGCATTGTAAGAATGTTAACATTCAACAGAATATTTGAATCATGTATCATTACAACTTGTATTTTGCCAGCAATCTGGAGTGAAAAGGACTCAGGCGGTGGAGTCAACCATCACCTTTGACTTGAATTCCACCCTGGTCGTGTAAAAGCTGTGTGACATTCAGCAAACCCTTATCTTCTTTCAACCTATTTCCCTAAAAATATGACAAGTGTTTAACACAAAGTTCTGAGAATTAAAAGTTTGTGTAAAAATGTACAGCGTGTTGCCAATCAAGTAACAAGTGGTCTAAACGTATGAGGCTCCATAGGCTTTCCTTAGAAGACAAATTTCTTCACATTTTATTTTTTTTGTTTGTTTTGAAAAAGTTCATGTATGATTTATTATTAGAAAAAATTATTTTCAAGTATTTTATAAGGAAATAGATGCCTGGAGGACAATTTTTCTCCAATA
>NW_011495082.1:8390482-8392833 GCF_000754665.1 Bison bison bison
TTGGGTCATTTATTTTTCTGGAGTTGAGCTGTAAGAGTTGCTTGTATATTTTTGAGATTAGTTGTTTGTCGGTTGCTTCATTTGCTATTATTTTCTCCCATTCTGAAGGCTGTCTTTTCACCTTGCTAATAGTTTCCTTTGATGTGCAGAAGCTTTTAAGTTTAATTAGGTCCCATTTGTTTATTTTTACCTTTATTTCCAATATTCTGGGAGGTGGATCATAGAGGATCCTGCTGTGATGTATGTCGGAGAGTGTTTTGCCTATGTTCTCCTCTAGGAGTTTTATAGTTTCTGGTCTTACGTTTAGATCTTTTCTCCATTTTGAGTTTATCTTTGTGTATGGTGTTAGAAAGTGCTCTAGTTTCATTCTTTTACAAGTGGTTGACCAGATTTCCCAGCACCACTTGTTAAAGAGATTGTCTTTAATCCATTGTATATTCTTGCCTCCTTTGTCAAAAATAAAATACGTTTTCATTGGATAGTCAAGAATATTCTTGTGTGGAAACCAGCTATGAAGAGTACAGATCAAGTTAAAAACTTCCCCAAACTATGTGATTTGAGAAGCTATAGTTCATTCTTTCCATTTAATTAATAAAATTAAAAAAATAAGCAGACTGGATTTATAACTTTGCTGTGAGGGTATATACTTCAAAAATGAGAAGAGACAATAAAACCAAGAAACAACAATTAGTCAAATGTTTTTAAAGAGCTATTTATTAGAATAATGAAAGAAAAATTTTACCTTTTAAGCATTGCTACTACTTAACATTTTAAAAGATTCCTTTTGTATGCAAAAGACAATGGGCCAATCTGATTTTCTATATACCATTTATAGAGGTTTAACTGTATATCATATAAAGCTTCCAGTTTCATCCAAATCTACTGTTAAATTACCCATGTAATTATCCCAGTAGAAATCATTATACTTTTTATTATTAATTTTATTAACACTTTACTGGTAGGAGTCTGGGTATATTGAAATGTACTTCTCAGAGTTTTCATTATGACAAGTAAAGGGAACACTTTATTATTTTACAGGGGGAGAAGTGTGTAATTACTAAGCCACTAATAATATAGGTAAAAAATAAATGGCCATTAGGCTTATTTCAAAGCATACTTTTCAAAGATTCCAATGGCAGCAACTTTATATATATATTTCCATTAAAATGAAGCTAATTCAGTTCTGTATTCTACCTATGATGAGACTATGATGTGACAGCTCTTTCTTCTAATTTCTGTCAACGAGAGTAGTTACTAAAAGTTATGCATAAATGTACACAGATAGGAAAAAGGGGTGGGAGAAGGGGAAATTTTATGAGGATGCTTAAAACAAATGTTTTCAGAGTAATATGAGCAAAGAATATTGTGTGTAAATGGAAATTTCAAAATGCTTATATATCTTTTAGTGGGAATTTTAAACTTTATTATGTTTCTTATATACTTTACTTTCTAATCATACAGCATTATTAACTGTTCTCAATCAAATTAAATTCAGTTAATAAAGGATCACAGGTAAGATATTGATTGAAATTTTGGTACTTCAGTAAATTCTCGGTATATAATTCTCATTTTTCTATTCCCTTTCTACTATAATCTTATTGATTCTCCAACTAATTTCAAATCAAAATAAATACTTACTGAGTGCTTCCTCTGGGCATATATCTATACCAAGAGTAAATCAATTTGATTGCTTCTTAACCAAGAATTCCCAGTAGAATCCTGGGTATATAGAAGTTATATAAATATCAGATAAATATATAATAGCAAATGAAAGTGAAGGAGGAAATTGAAAAAGTTGGCTTCAAACTCAACATTCAAAAAACTAAAATCATGGCATTCAGTCCCAACACTTCATATCAAATAGATGGGGAAACAATGGCAACAGTGACAGACTTCATTTTCTTGGGCTCCCAAATCACTGCAGATGGTGATTGCAGCCATGAAATTAAAAGACACTTGCTCCTTATAAGAAAAGCTATGACCAAGCTAGATAGCATATTAAAGAACAGACACATTACTTTGCCAACAAAGCTCTGTCTAGTCAAAGTTATGGTTTTTCCAGTAGTCATGTATGGACGTGAGAGTTGGACTATAAAGAAAGCTGAGTGCCGAAGAATTGATGTTTTTAAACTGTGGTGTTGGAGAAGACTCTTGAGAGTCCCTTGGACTGCAAGGAGATCCAACCAGTCCATTCTGAAGGAGATCAGCCCTGGGATTTCTTTGGAAGGAGTGATGCTAAAGGTGAAACTCCAGTACTTTGGCCAACTCATGCAAAGAGTTGACTCATTGGAAAAGACTCTGATGCTGGGAGGGATTGGGGGGCAGGGAGGAGAAGGGGAACGACAGAGGAT
>NW_011495082.1:8392933-8402558 GCF_000754665.1 Bison bison bison
TAAACTGTGGTGTTGGAGAAGACTCTTGAGAGTCCCTTGGACTGCAAGGAGATCCAATCAGTGCATCCTAAAGGAAATCAGTCCTGAATATTCATTGGCAGGACTGATGCTGAGGCTGAAACTCCAATCCTTTGGCCACCTGATGCGAAGAACTGACTCATTAGAAAAGACCCTAATGCTGGGAAAGATTGAAGGCAGGAGGAGAAAGGGACGACAGGGGATGAGATGGTTGGATGGCATCACTGACTCCATGGACATGAGTTTGAGCAAGCTTCCGGAGTTGGTGATGGACAGGGAGGCCTGGCATGCTGCAGTCCACGGGGTCTCAGAGTCAGACAGGACTGAGCGACTGAACTGAACTGATATAATATCAGATAAATACTAGAAATAGCAGAGTTTGTTCAGTTTTACTTAGATAACTATGAAATGGGCCACATATTAACTCTTTATTAATTTCTAGTTGTACAAAATTCACCCCCGCCCCCCACATATTCCTACTCAGTTCTTCCAAAGTAACTTTTCAATATCAAGTTAAGGTCAACAAAAGAGTAGTAATCAAAATGCTTTATGGTAATTTATACATAATCTACTAATATTTTGGCAGAACAGAGATTAACAAGGAATGTGAATTAGAGTATGATTCACTAAAGGACATAAACTTTAATCTCTATTTCCTTTTTCACACCCTGGTTTATTTAGTATTTATTTTATCTTTCCAATGGACAGAGAAACAACTAGACTTCTCTGGTGATGCATCATTAAAAAAATACAAAGAGACTAAAACCCAATTAAAATTACGATCTCTTACAGATCAAAAGAAAACCCCCCAAATCAAGCAGTTTACCTGAAGTAAAAATTTCTTTTAGTTAGAAAAAAAAGTATTTACATGGTTCTCCCATTAAAACATATCTACAGATATTATCTTCTTTGTGAAAACACTTCTGAGTGCACAAATCAAACTAATATACATGCTAAAAAAATGGATTTTCACTACTGCTAAAGCCTTGACACAGGCCAATTCAATCCTCCTTCCTTTCTGTAATACAAAAGAATAGATCCTTAAGATAAAGGATATTAAATAACCAATAGAAAACAAAATTAAAAATAAAAACACTAATAGAGATTTTTATGATAGAAAAGGTGGCCAAATTTCTTTACTAAGAAATTTGAATTTTATGAAATAAAATAAACATTTCATAGCAAGCTTGGAGGAACGTTAACATCTCAGACTCACATCTTAAAGACAAAAGAGTTGGAATTTTGCTGTGTTAAAATGTTTATGGATGGGTCTAGTTTGACAATTTAGCCCGTCGGATGTGACTTTCACAGTCTGTTGGCAGTTTGTAGGCAAGCCATCACACCTGTGACGCTGCGGTTGATTAATGAGTCTTTCAGCTCATTGCTACCATCTGAAGGAGGGCTATGGCCTTTCTGAGCTTCAGTGGTTTATTCGCCTTAAACTGCGGGCCTGCTGAGGTATCTTCCATAAGAAAATCACACCTGGTTAAAGCTAATGAAAACTTCAATATGTCATTTTCTAGACAAGTCAAAAAGCATGTAAAACTAGACAAAAGATGTATTCAGGTAACATGAATGTAGTTTTGTCATAACCTGCCAATCCAAAAAGTCACATTAAAAAAGTTTTCCTATGACATATTTCAGGGTCGACTTGTCGAGTGGTAATTCTAAATTCTCTGTACTATAAGAGGGCTTCTACAGCGCCAGCTCTTACGCTGCACACTCTACCTATTTTCATCAGAACTAGGAAGGTTCTAGTTCCCGACCAGATAGCTATGTAGCTTTAATTGTCTACACATGATCAGTCCCACTGGCAAATTTTTAGGCCTTATCTCAAGATTCTCACCTTCAGTTGTTCTTCTTGAAGTGCGCCTAGTATTCCAAGACTTCTCGAGTGCAAGGTAGCACTGCTCCTGTCTTCCCCCTAATCTTGCTCTAGAGACTGAAAAGGCTTTTAAAACAAAACCACGTAATGCCCTCCTTACGCTCATGAAGTGTGAACTAGAGAAGAGGCAGGTGTACTGTGAAAACAACCTAGTATAAGACAAAACGGTGGGCAATTAAGGACACATGGAAGACAAGAATCTTTTTCTCAGGGTTTCATTCTTTAGCTTCATTTTTGAATCACTTTGAATTTCCAAAACTTCAATAACATTGAAATAAATACTAAAATGTATTTTTAAAGTAAATACTTAGTACTCTTTAATCTAGATTTTGCACCAGCATTCCCTTCCACAGTTTACATATTTTATACAAAGTTTAGTTTTAAGTGACAGAAACACTAAAAAAAAATTCTCAGTACTATCAATAAGTGGGCAGCTAAAAATCACAAGTCTCCATTCTGTCAGTCACCATGTTCTGACCTTTATATTTTTATCACAATCACTGCTACTTCTCCAACGGCTTATTTGATGCCTGTATTAAGAATTATAATAAAAGGTATTTAGTAGTGTACTAATCTTGTAATGTGGTGATGTTTATTTGGAAGGAATGTTTTTGGCTGATAAAAATATTGATTCCTTCAAGAACTTAACAATGTCAACAATGACTTTTAAGCACTCATGTAGTATTTGATTATTTCAACAAGTTTTCAAATTATTGTATCAATTGTTTCTATTTTGGCTGCAAAGTTAAATCACATGGAAAACTTTTAAAAAGTACAAATGAATGACTGTGCCTCGACTAAGACATTTTTTAGTTTTTTTTTTATTCTCTTCCCAAGTAACTCTATTAATAACATGTGTCCATGATTAAGTATCACTGCACTGTATAATAATCCTCATGCTCATTTTGCTAACCTAAAAGCGTAAAAAAAACTTGTTCCTACCAAGGAAAAGATATTTCTCAAACTCAGCTGGAAAATAAAGTCATCAGTCTTTAGGGTTCTTAGATCTAGTATTTCAGTTTATAAGAAAATACGCTGGACCATGAGACAGAAACCCTGGGCTTAAGTTGGTATTCTGCTACCTACTAGATCCACGTCTTCAGTAAGGCCCTCAAGACAAATATTTTCTAAATGATAAAATGAGAAAGTTAAGAGGTCTTCCAGCTTTCAAAGCATGTTCTCAAATGATTTCCAAGGGTGCAGAGTGCTGTTCTTAAATATGAATCAGAGAATCACTGGATTGCATAAATAAAGTTCAGACTTAAGCCACAATGAACAAATGTGCATCACAAAAGCCGTCGCGCTCCTCTCCTGTCTGTGCCAGACGTTGCTAATTGATCTTAGCATTACAGAAAAAAGGGGTTCCCCGATGGCTCAGATGGTAAAGTGTCTGCCCGCAATGTGGGAGACCCAGGTTTGATCCCTGGGTTGGGAAGATCCCTTGGAGAAGGAAATGGCAGCCCACTCTGGTATTCTTGCCTGAAAAATTCCATGGACGGAGGAGCCTGGTAGGCTACAGTCCATGGGATGGCAAAGAGTCGGACACAACTGAGCGACTTCACTTTCACTTATAGAAAAAACAAAAACAAAAAACAACACTCTCCTGGAGTTTTCACTCATGATAAAACTATATTCTATTTGGGAGTTAAGTACTTATGCACTGTTGAAGGAGTTCAGGACAGGCACCTCAAAGTATGCTGCTTTGGTGTATTGATTATTTTGAGCTGAAGATATCTGAAACAGCCTGTACAGGGAGAGGAATTCTCTGAACTCTCCTATCTGCCTAAAGACAGAGTCTCCGAAAGGAACTCAATTACCATAAATCCCCTTCCCAGATGTATCATTAACCTAGGAAGACTGATTGTTCTCACAGGAGAAGAGATTAGAGGTCAACACCACACCCAAACTATCTGGGTTTGTCTGATAATGTCACAAACTATCACATTGTTATTTAGTCGCTAAATTGTGTCTGTCTCTCTGCAACCCCAAGGACTGTGTAGCCTGCCAGGCTTCTCTGTCCATGGATTTCCCAGGCAAGAATACTGGAGTGGGTTGCCATTTCTTCATCTTCCCAACCCAGGGATCAAATTCGCATCTCCTGTGTCTCCTGCATTGGCAGGTGGAATCTTTACCCCTAAGCCACCTGGGAAGCCACACAAACTATCACACTTCACAATATTCTTCTAAAAACTTGTTCTTCTTTCCTAAAAATCTTTTACTCTCCCATAAGTGGCCTACATTCCTTCTCCCCTTCATCTGCTAAGATGATATATAAGTTCTCAAATCTCACCATTTTGGAGGGTATTCACTTTTTCTCCCTGGCAATACACCTGTGCAAGTAATATTAAAGACAAACAAATTTGTGAACCTTTTTTCCTATTAATCTGTCTTTCTCTATTTATTTTATAGACCCAGCTATCAAACCTAGAAGAGTAGAGGGAAATTTTTCTGCATCTCCCTTGTTTTCTTTAAAGAGATGATGTTAACAGAGTAGTCAGCAGAGGACCAAAAATGTCCAGAAAGTATAAAAACTTGTTAGCACAATTCAGAAACAAGAATGCCGCTGCTAAGTCGTGTCAGTTGTGTCCAACTCTGTGCGACCCCATAGATGGCAGCCCACCAGGCTCCCCCATCCCTGGGATTCTCCAGGCAAGAACACTAGAGTGGGTTGCCATTTCCTTCTCCAATGCATGAAAGTGAAAAGTGAAAGTGAAGTCGCTCAGTCGTGTCCAACTCTTAGCGACCCCATGGACTACAGCCTACCAGGCTCCTCCGCCCATGGGATTTTCCAGGCAAGAGTACTGGAGTGGGGTGCCGTTGCCTTCTCCTGACTCATAATACGTGCTTTAGGTCTTAATGGCAGGCATATAGCCCCATGGAGAGATGGTTCACTTCTACTCATCAAAAACCTGTCATAACCTGGCTTCTAATGTCAATTTACCTTGAGGGAGAGAATGAATAAATCTGCTTCCAGTTGTATTTTTCACTGTAAATTGGTAAGACGGAGCTCTGGTTTTACACAAGTTTCTATGAGTTTTAAAAGACGCTTACTCCTTGGAAGAAAAGTTATGACCAATGTAGACAGCATATTAAAAAGCAGAGACATCACTTTGCCAACAAAGGTCTGTCTAGTCAAGGCTATGGTTTTTCCAGTGGTCATGTATGGATGTGAGAGTTGGACTATAAAGAAAGCTGAGCGCAGAAGAATTGATGCTTTTGAACTGTGGTGTTGGAGAAGACTCTTGAGAGTCCCTTGGACTACAAGGAGATCCAACCAGTCCATCCTAAAGGAGATCAGTCCTGGGTGTTCATTGGAGGGACTGATATTGAAGCTGAAACTCCAATACTATGGCCACCTAATGCAAACAGCTGACTGGCTCAGACGGTAAAGCGTCTGTCTACAATGTGGGAGACCTGGGTTTGATCCCTGGGTTGGGAAGATCCCCTGGAGAAGGAAATGGCAATCCACTCCAGTACTATTGCCTGGAAAATCCCAGGGACAGAGGTGCCTGGTAGGCTACAGTCCGTGGGGTAGCAAAGAGTCAGACATGACTGAGCAACTTCACTTTCCTTTCCTTGGTGCTGGGAAAGATTGAAGGCAGGAGGAGAAGGGGATGACAGAGGATGAGATGGTTGGATGGCATCACCAACTCGCTGGACATGGGTTTGGGTGGACTCCAGGAGTTGGTGACGGACAGGGAGACCTGGTGTACTGCAGTTCATGGGGTCACAAAGAGTCGGACACAACTGAGCGACTGAACTGAACTAATGAGCCAGTGTTTCTATGAATCCATGTTACCAGACTTTCAAAGCTGAAAACCAGATCATAGACTAGGATAGAAACACCTCTAAAATCATGTCCTGCCCAAGGGGTCAGCTGGTCCTCTAGTGAGGCATTCAGTGAGAAAAACATGAATATAATAGGAAATAAATAGTTTCCAAATGAAGTATTTTCTCATATAAACTAAGAAAAAAGAAGCTTAAAAATGTGCCAAAACCTTTCCATTTTTGCAGGCTTTTTTCCCCCATATTTATAAACAGTAACTTATAAAATGTTGCACTGATACAGTAAGATGAGAGCCGGTGCTCTCTGAGGGCAGGACCCCCATCCCATTCAGCCCTAGATGCCATCTCTCGTGATAAATCCTTTACCAGAAGACAGACTAGTCACACCATCTGCTGCCTCTAGGGAGATATGTTGCACATTTCAAAGTATGGCAATATTCCACTATAGCATAATGAAGAAAATGGAAAACATATTAGCAACACTGAACACTTTGGGGAAATTTCATTTTCAAATTGTGTGCTGTTTTGCCTTGAAAGAAGTAAAATTATTAAATAAAATGTGTGAGAGGAAGCAAATATTCCTCCTTGTAGCAAAATTACGAATGCTTTTACTTTGTGAAAAATAACAGTATTTCCAACAAACGCATTAAAGTCACACATTTAATCCACATTCTTGGAGTTGTTATGAACAAGCATCTATCACCGACATGCACGTCCTTTTGCTAAAATCAAATGTCAATCCTAAATTCCCTGTTAGATTATTTGCTAAGTGAGAGAAAGTAAGGACTTAATTAGGAAACAATTCCACTTAGTTTCTTCCTCAGAAACTCCTTGGGGGTCTAGAGATGTGGTTTGAGTCCATCTCGGATCAGCCAGTTCAGGGTAATAACCATGAACAAGTAGACCAGAAGCATCACTACCTCTCCCGGGCATTCCTGCCACTATCAGGCAACTTTTACAGTTTAGAGAGAAACAAGTACCGAAGAACAGACTGTCCAGCTCCAGAACAAGCTGCAAGCACACTGAGAGATTAAGAGCAACACCAATCAGAGGTACCTCTCCTACTTGACCAAGGCCAGTGTTAAACTAGCACATCTCATCTGAAGAGTCGTCCATCACTCACCAGGAGTGCCCTGACCAAAGTACCTCCCATCCAAGCCGAATACCTATAAGGCCAATAGAATTTTAGTGACATACTACAGGGCCATTTGATCTATGAATTACACTGGCCCCAGCAATTGCTTACATACGCCTGCAAACTTCAGGGTCAGATGAGACCAAGGATTAAAAAAAAAAAGAATCTGTAACTCCTTCAATATTCCCCATTTATGGGCCAAAGTATGGGCTTCCCTGGTGGCTCATTGGTAAAGAATCTGCTTGCCAATTCAAGAGTCGTGGTTTCGATCCCTGGTAGAGGAGATCCCCTGGAGAAGGGAATGGCTGCCCACTCTAGTATTCTTCCCTGGGAAATCCCACAAAGGAGCCTGGCAGGCCCCAGTTTATGGGATTGCAAAGAGTTGGACACAACTTAGCAACTGAGCAGGTACACGTGGGCCAAAGTAAGACAGGTGTCCCCCTTCTCCTCTACCACCCCTCCCTCTCTATTCAGCCTCTGATTTCATCCTGAGCAGTCTAACATTGATTCGCTGTGCTTATATGTTACAAATGGAAGTGATTCAAAAGGGAAAAATTCAGTGAAGAGACTGATTACTCTAGCCAAAATACGCAGGATGACCACTGCTCATCTTGGGTCCCTGGCTGACTCAGGTTCAATCATCACCATGCAGCTCAAGTATCACCATATCCTGGGTGGATTTCCTGACGGCTTCTGCATTCAGTGGAGTGAGCGCTCCCTTCCTCTGACACCTTCCACTGCACCTGCATGAACCTCTGTTGTACCCATAGCCACTGATTTCTCAAGTCTGTCTCCTCTACTAGATTCTGAGTTCCTTGACAACCGGGGCTGTGTCTGGCTTATTTCTTTATCTGCTGTGCCGAGTGACTATTTGACGGATGGATAAATGAAGAAACAGGCACAGTCCACCTATTTCCTCAAAGTCTTGCTGGACAGAATAATGAAATAGAAGCATTCTTATAATCAACACAGTGGTTTTTGTGGGTTATGTAATTCTTTACTTTCATCTGCTGGCAAGTATATTCTCTGTATAATAAAATAATAAGAGCCCAAACTGCCATTTATACAAAGTTATCTATTTCCAGGGAGTCCTAACTCTTTAAGTCCTTTACAGGTCTGACTAGCTGAAATGGACAAGTGGATATTCATCACTAGCTCAGGCTGAGCCAGATGAACAAATTTGGCAAAGACATAATTCTGATGAAAAGAATTTTCTTGGCAAGTGAGACAGGCAAACAACAACAAGATTTTAACCAGCTTACTGACTTCTTTACAAATCTGCTCAGCCCAGACCAATTCTTTTGTACCCTAGGACTCTGACTATTAATAGATTTTAATTCATTAACCTAGAATTGTCAATTATTTGACAATAAGAGATCCACCAGCTTCCAGGGTGGTTGTTAAATCCCACATGTCTTTGTGACTTAGAAGACTTTAACAGAAAACTGGAATATTTTAATCTATTATTTTTTCTAAATTGTAGCATTTAGACATCTTTTAAAATTCCTGGTAATTTTTTTTTCTTTTAAAATTCTATTCAGAATGATGACTTAATGCTCAAAGGATATTTTAAGGTTTAAATGAGAATGACAGAGGACAGATTTGTTACCTCGAGTGAGTGGCACTATGTAAAATGAGGGTGAACAAGCAATCGGTTTACTTTTACTTTACACATTTGTATTGTGTGACTTCTAATGAGCATATATTTAACTGAAAACAGTTTAGTAAAATGTTCAATAAATGAGTTAACAAAGCCTCTTTTTCCTGGTGATCCTCAGTAAGGTCTAAAAACTAAAGGAAAAACCATTCTAAAACAGTAAATTCAGACTGGAAGCCAAAAGGCACAAGCTGCACAGTCCTACGCTTCCATACTGTGTGCTTTACTGGACGTGTGTCAAGTGGGAGCTCGAGACGCCCACTGTCCGAGTGTTGACAAGAATATCTGGGGAGACGGCTGACTGAAAACATCGGCGACCATCACAACGTATCACATACTGAACATCAACAAGTTTAACTGTTTGTAAATGCCGGAGGATTTCTGAGAACGACAGAACTGGAGAGGGCTTTGCTGGCGGGCCTGAGCTGGTTTTCGAAGGGCAGACTTGGAGGATGACGGTCAAGGGAAGCAGAAGGGATAAGCCTGGGCAAAAGTGTAGCTGTCCTTAACATGAGATGTGCTTGGCTTCTGAACAGACGTCCTTGTCCTCCAACCACATGGGTCACCTCGCCTGGAGCCTCCACTCCATCAGTGACCAGAGGTGAACCTTAGTCCTGGTCAGGAAGTGATGAGTCTCTGTCTCTGAGGGCAGATGTCACATCAGTTTCATCATGGATACTGCTACCCTGGACACAGACCCCATGGCTAGATCCTGATTTCTGAGTAACTCAAAATCCACAGCTGAACACAGCACCTGGTGCACAGCAGGTTGTTAATGTTCACTGAATTAATGTCAAATATTGGCCTTTTGGGGCCATGCCTTCCCTGCCAATGGCCCATGAACAGTCAGATATCAATTTCCTGAGCTCATCCTTTGCCTTGAACCCAGACCATGTATCATACAGCCAGCAACTAATAAACAGTGCTCTGGACGGCTCTTATCTCATCATGGCTTTTTCTCCTTGGCCCTCCCTTCCTCTACTTCACAATTATCCGGATGCTTGTCTGGAAGAAGCACAAGCTGGAATCAAGATTGCCCGAAGAAATATCAATAACCTCAGATATGCAGATGACACCACCCTTATGGCAGAAAGTGAAGAGGAACTAAAAAGCCTCTTGATGAAGGTGAAAGAGGAGAGTGAAA
>NW_011495082.1:8402698-8403044 GCF_000754665.1 Bison bison bison
AGAAGACTCTTGAGAGTCCCTTGGACTGCAAGGAGATCCAACCAGTCCATCCTAAAGGAGATCAGTCCTGGGTGTTCATTGGAAGGACTGATGTTGAAGCTGAAACTCTGGCCACCTGATGCGAAGAGCTGACTCATTTGAAAAGACCCTGATGCTGGGAGGGATTGGGGGCAGGAGGAGAAGGGGACGACAGAGAATGAGATGGCTGGATGGCATCACTGACTCGATGCACATGAGTTTGAGTGAACTCTGGGAGTTGGTGATGGACAGGGAGGCCTGGCGTGCTGTGGTCCATGGGGTCGCAGAGTCAGACAGGACTGAGCGACTGAACTGAACTGACTGAAAG
>NW_011495082.1:8403144-8433274 GCF_000754665.1 Bison bison bison
CCTCATGCGAAGAGTTGACTCATTGGAAAAGTCTCTGATGCTGGGAGGGATTGGGGGCAGGAGGAGAAGAGGACAACAGAGAGTGAGATGGCTGGATGGCATCACTGACTCGATGGATGTGAGTCTGAGTGAACTCCGGGAGTTAGTGATGGACAGGGAGGCCTGGTGTGCTGCGATTCATGGGGTCGCAAAGAGTCGGACACAACTGAGCGACTGACTGAACTGAACTGAACTGAACTGTCTGGGCTGTGTCTTACAATTTTATCCTGGCCCCTGACAGCCTACTCTGGTCTGCCCAGAGAGGACCAAATAATAGCTAAAAACAAGAACGATTTATATTCATAGGACATTTCCTATGTTTCGGGCTTTGTACTAAACACTTGCTAGAGGTTAACCTTTCGGTCTGCCCACTCAGTAAGAAAAGTGTTGCTAAGATCTCACTTATACAAACAAGAAAAAGGAGGCTTAGATAAAGTGGCAGAGGAAGATTTTGAACCATGGGTTGTCAGGCAATGATTAAAGGCACAGTGGGCTCTGTTATAAAGGAGGCATTTGGTAAGTGGGAGGACTGGATGACGGACGCCTTGACTTCGGGGCTTCGAGGAGTTTCAGGCAATGTGAAGCCAATGTAATTTGAAGTAGACAAGTAGCAGAAAAAAAAAGATGTTGAAAAATTTTTTATTTCACTTTACTTCTTATCCCTTTGAATATCTGGTAATTTGTAAAACAAGTTTGCCTGTATCTTTTTATTCTACCTTTTGTCTATGTGCATTAGAAGTAACCTACACACTCATGACAATATAACATGGAAAAGGGAAACAAAGAAGGATCTGAAGCAACGGAGCAATGGCTAAACTGTGCTGCATTAATTTGATATAATGCTAGCAACCCTATGAATTGTAGCCCACCAGGCTCTCCAAGCGAGAATACTGGAGTGGGTAGCTATTCCTGTCTCCAGGGCATCTTCCCGATCTAGGGATCGAAACCAGATCTCCTGCATTGCAGGCAGACTCTTTACTGTCTGAGCCACCAGGGAAGCCCTGTTGAAAATAAAAATCAATGAATGACAAAAATAGTTTTGTGAAGAATTTAGAACCTACAACTTTAGATGGATTCCTTCCTCATTGTGGCTGGAAAAAGGAAGTGTGTTGTGTACATAGAAAAAGGACTTGGAAAAATGAAAGACTGAATCTGGGTGGTGAACTTAGATTATAAACATACTATTTCTGTATTTTAAAATGTTAATGTTGTTTTCAATTGTTTTTAATAACAAAGGAAAAGTTTAAGGAAAAAACATATTAATGCAGCAGACATAAATGGATAAGAAGTGAAGGAAGGACATCTAAGGATCAGGAGATGAGAGCACTGGATTTTGAGCAGAGGAGCATTAACAGAAAAAAGCAGTGGCTCTAAGAAAAGTTCAGAGGGAAAACT
Organism: Bison bison bison; assembly: GCF_000754665.1. Taxonomy (NCBI): domain Eukaryota; kingdom Metazoa; phylum Chordata; class Mammalia; order Artiodactyla; family Bovidae; genus Bison; species Bison bison. Next base: position 8,404,579 of record NW_011495082.1, read on the forward strand.
CGGGGGCATGTGGTGTGTAACGGAATACAGATGAAAGGAGATGGAAATTTTGCAAAGTAATTCAAGGTTTCTAAGATGAGGACAGGAAAAAAAAAGTTAGTTCTATGAATAGAAATCACCCAACTCTAAAGAGGAATTTACCTGATGAAGATAATTATGATGTTAGGACTTCCTTATGATATGAGAGTTACTACATTAAAATATCCTTATGGTGAAAAAACCGAGTGTATGTGATCTGGAATCTTATTGAACAATTAGAACTGGAGCTACAGATGAATTAGTGCCATAGATTTAGAGGTTCATATCGGTGGACCTACTCCATTCTGATGACATGTCATTTAGCTAGTGAAAGTGAAAGTCGCTCAGTCGTGTCCCTTTGCGACCCCTTGGACTATACAGTCCATGGAATTCTCCAGGCCAGAATATTGGAGTGGGTAGCCTTTCCCTTCTCTAGGGTATCTTCCCAACCCAGGGATAGAACCCAGGTCTCCCACACTGCAGGCGGATTCTTTACCAGCTGAGCTATGAGGGAAGCCCATTATTTAGCTAACACAACAATAAAAAAAAAGAAAAAGAATTTGGATGTTTTTATCTAGATGCTCTCACCTCCCTTTATTGTATTATACCTTGCCTTTACATTTTGGTATTATTTGTGCAGCCCCTGAAGGTATCTGATCTTGGGACCTGAGATAATCCCTTAAAGTCACTGAACTGAATGATTTAGTTACAAAAAAAAGAGGTGGGAAGGATATAGAGAGTTGGAGAATGAGGAGACAATGTCTAAGAAGCCTCTACCAGTATCTGAGGAAGAGTAAGTCAGAACACCTGTCTTTACAGGAACTCCAGAAAGGGATATAGATGTAACTGGGGAGCCAAGAGAATAATCTATAATAGGAAAAAAAATCTTTGAATCTGAAGGAGATTACAATATTGAAGGTGCTATGAAAAATCAAAGATTCACACACTGACACAATCTCATTTCAGAATGACCAGGGGTAGCTGGTGAGGAGGAGTTACTTAATAACAGCAAGAAAGCGTCGACACGACAGGGATATGAAAAGGAGAAGAACTGATCAACCATCAGATTTCTTGTAGGCAGTATAAAATACAGAAGGATATCGTTTCTTTATAAAGTCAAACATAACTGTACCACATACAACCCAGCACTCCCAGGCTTAGGTATTGTCCAAGTGAAATTAAAAAAACCTATATTCATGCAAAACCTGTACATGAAGGTTACAGAGGCTTTATTCACAATCACCAAATACTGGAAACAACCCAAAGGTCCTTTAACAGGTAAGCTGATCAACAGACAGTGCGACCTTCAGGCAATGGACTGCTATTCCAGAGGAAGAATAAGCAAGCACAAGAATCTCAAACGCATGATACCGAGAAGCCAGACTGAAGAGGTGACGTACTGTATAAATCTCTTACAGTGACAAGTTTGAAAGGTAAAAAACAGACAAACAAACTATAGAGACCAGAGCAGATCAGTGGTTACCAGGGATTGGGATGGGGGAGGAACTGAAATTGGAAGGGGTCAGCACGAGGGAATTTTTTGAGAAATGGGATTTTCTGTATTTTGATTGTGCTATTAAATAACTTCATGCATTTGTCAAAACTCAGAATTGTACACCAAAAAGAGTGAACTTTATTCTTTATGTAAATTTTTAAAATAAAAAAAGACACTGATTTTAAAATACAGGCTCTGTTATATCACATAAAGGTGAGCAGTAGAAGAACTAAAGTGAAAACTTTATTAGCAGAGCTTGAAGGGAAGGGGAAGAGGTAGTATAAGTTAAATCCTCTATTGCAAGGAGCCCATACATATTAATTTTAAGCTGATAGACTAAAAAAATTAGTGGTGTAAACTGTCACTTACATTTATTAATCAAAAGAAATAAAACCAGAAATGGTTCAAATGGCTGCAAGTACAGTGGAACCTGTGTGACTGAGGAGCTGGGGCGAGGACCTTTCAAATTGTATGTCTTAACTTCCTGGACCATTTGAAGTCACATACGTGCATTGCTTATAGTTTATTACAAAATAAATTTCAAACTTATATTAATCCAAATATTGTGGGTGCAAAAACATCTTGATTTAATTTTTTCACCAGATCTTGTATTATGGAAAAATAAAATTCAGAGTTACACCCCTAAGGTACTTAAAGGTGAGATTTTCATTTACAGTATAAATGTAAAGCACTATTCGTATCCTAACTAATTTTACATACAACACGTTACAAACATATTATAATAATGTTAATATAAAAGTGATATAAAATATTATATAAAGTGAACAATTTTATTAGCTGTTCAGATTTGTTCTTATACTAATTATGTTTAATAGAGATCTAAATTTCTCTCATAATTATGTCATAATAAACATATCTTCAAAGAGATAATTTCCTCTCTTCATGTTGATATAGCAACAAAATAGACAGAGATATTCAGTGATAACCAATAAGCCCGAAAGCAGTCAATGTTCTTTTCATCTACGGCCAAACTGAATCAATGGGCCCATGACAGCTACTCCTGGTAGAAACTATGCTGAAACTTTTTTGCAGGAAAACATCACAGAGGCTTTGGGGTCTGAACAGAATTTGACAGGGGAGAGATTTAAAGAATAGTTATTGAAAAAAGAATTTACTCCGTTCAAGCAACTTTTTAATAGCTTTTGATCCGTTGCAAGAACCCCAAAGTGCCAGTATGTGAATGCATAATTAGGTAGGAGAAAATTCATTACAAAGTGAATTTTGGTTCAACTTGACAAGCAAAAATTCTCCCATGGCTGCTTTTGAGAAAATTATTATACCTTCCTTTCATCAAAATGTTGCCAATTCTGCATTTCTGTCAATAGCATTTAACGTATTTATTTAGGTTGTCTGTTTTCTACCTCGTTGAAGTAATAGAGAGCTTTATTTAAATCTCATCCTTCTTCACTTACATAATACACACACACACAACCTCTCCACACGTAACAGAATCATTCTTGGCATCCCCACTGTGGAAGCCATGGAAATGCACCGCTCTCACCTCCTGCTGCAGTCAGCACGGCAAGTGAGGGCCCTCGCGGTCACTCTCTGCATCTACTGTGGCATCTGTGCTCAGGCCATGCTTCTCCCAAGTGGGTCTCAGTCCGTGTCTGAGCACAGCGGATTTATACTACCAGCCCATTCCTGCAGGACATGGGCTCTTCCACTGTGCGACTTAAGCTCAAGGAGTCCTCCTTGGCCTTGTCAACACTTTCCAAGAACCACTCTGTTATCTGAGGCTCTTCCCACCTAATCTTCCCCCCTGCCCTCCCTCCTTTCACAGGTATCAGATCAGCAACTGGGTTTTCTCCTCTTTATACTCCATGTGCGTTTTTTCTGTTAAACCTCATGGACCTCTAATCCCTGCTTGGAGGATTTGAACTGACACACTCAGTTTGAAGAAATGATAAGCATGGCACCTTTTTATAAATACCTAGGCCACACTGTCTTCAAAGAGAAAGTATCAGAGCTATTTTTACGAATATTAGGAATAGATTGAGCTGGGCCCCCAAGCTTCCTTAGGAATGTCTTTTATATCAGTGATATATAATCTCCTCAGTCTCTAGCAGCAGTCTCTAATCTGGTTCTCCTTCTTTTAAATTATCCTACCTCTCCACCACATTTATTATTAATGTCCTAAAGTAGCTTTATGCTTCCTATCACTCCTTACGGGCTTTAATGATTCCTTCAAGTCCAGTGGTTCAAGTCCAAATTTCTCAGACCTCAGACCCTCTACAACCTAAATGCAGTCAACTTCTCAAGTTTTAAAGAGAAGAGGGCTTTCTTCCTCCAAGGCTAGAGACAAGAAGCAAAGGATTGGAGATAACATAAACAAAACCGAAGTTTAGGAAGAAAAGCTAGGAGGTTCATTTCAGGTTATTTTATTTTTCCTGGTAAATAGGTGATGGCAGGGCAGTTGCTGAGAGGGATATAAGGGTTGAAGAGGGGAGATAAGTATTGTGATAACCAAAGTGGAAATTCCCAATGAACTAAAAATACTGTGGACTAGCACTCAAGGACACCCTTCAGCATTTGAAGGAGTAACATAAGCAAGGGCTTCCCTGATAGCTCAGTTAGTAAAGGATCTGCCTGCAATGCAGGAGACCTCAGTTTGATTCCTGGGTCAGGAAGATCTGCTGGAGAAGGGATAGGCTACCCACTCCAGTATTCTTGGGCTTCCCTTGTGGCTCAGCTAGTAAAGAATCCACCTGCAGTGTGAGAGGCCTGGGTTCAATCCCTGGGTAAGGAAGATCCCCTGGAGAAGGGAAAGACTACCCACTTTCATTCTGTCCTGGAGAATTCCATGGACATAAGCAAAACTCTAGAAAAGTAATACAAGTGGTTAAGAACGTGGAGCGTGAGCCAGAATCTGAACACCATCGCCTAGAGCTCATAGCTGTGTGCCTTAGATTCTTTATCAGGATAATAAGGGTAACACAGTACCTCCTTTATAAGGTTATAATTAAATGTCTATGGAATTGGCAAGTGTCTTCTGTTTTCTGTCTTCACTGTCACCAGTACTTATATAGTGAATATAGAATAAAAAAAAAAACACACTTTGACCTACAGGTACAAATCTGCAGTGATGAGACTAGTATACCTCGTGGTGATTACAGTTAATACTACTCTATCATATACTTGAAGGTTGCTGAGTAGATCTGACATGTTCTCACCACAAAAAAGAAATGGTAACTATGTGAGGTAACAGAGGTGTTAGTTAGCACTGAGATGGTAGCCATTCTGGAATATATAAGTGTGCCAAATCAACACCCTGTACACCTTATTAAACTTACACAGTGCTGCATGTCAACAACATCTCAATAAAGCTAGAAGAAACTGACCAGGAATACGGTGCAGTATTGTAGATGAAGTACCAGATACAGAATCAGAAGCCTTCATTTTGCCTTCCAGATGCTAGTTCATGTCTGTGATCTTGGGCACATCGTTTTGACCCTCACAAGTACCTATCTCTCATTACCTAGTTGTTATGAGGATCAAAGGGGAAGACGTCTGTGAAAGTACTATATACATATACAAGTTCAGTTCAGTTCATTTCAGTTCAGTCGCTCAGGAAACAATGCATATTGAAGGGTTTGTTTGATTCATGTACCAAAGCCCTAAGCCCTGAAAATGCCGAGGATCAGAACGTTAAATTTCGGTATTGCAAAGACATTGTAGACAATCTCTGTCCAAAAAACATGCTGCTTCAGGAATTAAAAACGGAAGGGAAGCCTGCTCCTGTTAGGGAAGATGGTGATGGTAGGTAGAGTCAGAGTTTGAGGTATTTGAGTGGGGGTGGGAAAGAAAGGGTTTTCCAGGGAATGAGAGCTTGGGGAAAAAAAGGACCACATAGGAATGCCATGGCATGTGCGATGGATGTAATGGCTCAGAGGTGTATATTCGTACAATCAGCTTCCTCTTTCCCTTAAACCCACCTCTCCATAACCGGGCAGCTGGCTGCTGCGTCAGGAACTTACTGCTGTGAGCAGCCATAAACAGTGTGCTAACGGCGGCTCCGCCTGAGAACACGCATTGGAGAGCACAGCATGTGTTGGTCAAGGCCAGAGACAGTATTTCCTACCCTCTACACACCACAGGGCACATACAGGATAATCCAACACAGCTGAGAAGCACGTCGACAATTATTATTATTAAAAGCAAGCAATCAATTCCACAGATCCGTGGCTCTTTTAAAACGTGTTTTCTCATCTCTCTTTCCTCTCAGATGTACGGTTATTGTCCACCTGGAAAGGCCTCCCAGTGATAGCCAGAAATCTGCCACCACCACCCCTTCTGCTGTTTCTGCCATCACATTTAATTGTGTTTGCTCAACTCGAAGCCAAACTCATATGCAGTATATTCAGATGGTTAAAATAGCAGAGCGTTCCACTGTCCTCACACGTTATTTTCGACACCACAATTCTTGCGAGTTAGTTTGGAATAAATAAGGTAAAGAGAAAAGAAGCGACATAAATTTGTTCCAGCGGCAAAGAAAACAATATCAAAATGGCAATCTGGAGATTCGCCACGAAGGAAGGAATATAGAGTGTTCCTTTTGGTGAGCTCTCCTGCAAATGCAATCACCATCTCATTCGACAGTCTGGATTTATTTTAAAGTGGGTGAGAAAGAAAGCAGGAAAGTAATAGTAAGAAACTGTGAAAAGCACCTTGATTATTTCAAAAGATCAATGTACAATCACTGTACTTAGTCTTATATGGCATTAAAGGTAAAGGTGTAGAACTGATATATATGCTGATTTTCTTAACCTCTAAGGAGTCTTTATTTTCCACAACGGCAAACCTTCTAAGTTGAAAAACATATATCATCATACATATTCAGGATCTCTTTTCTGAGGTCTCAGCTACTACCTATTTCTTTAAATGCCTTGAAAATCACACATTTACAAAGGTTTGGTTGGATATTTTTGTCAGCTAACTCCATCTTACATTTTTCAACATGACTATCATTTAACAGATACAGACCCTACCACCCCAAAATTAAAAGACTTCTGAATCTGAATCGTGGAGTAAAGAACAGACTTTGTTGCTAAAGAGGTTATGGCTTGAATTGGATCAATTAATTAAAGAAAGACCAATGTTCTGTGCTTTTAATTTGAGCTGAACTTCACATAAAAAAAAACAGGTATTTTAAACAGACAAAGCTTAATTAACCTGCTTTTCATCCAAATGAATGAATATGCACATAGATAACTTTTTACTTGAGATTTTGCAGGATACACTTCATATTCCAACATGCCTATTGATCAAACACCACCTTTAGAGAATACCTACTCTGTATTCATCTGTCAAGGGCTGACTTTTTCTCTGTATTCTTATTCCTCATTTGCTCGTTAATTAATTCAACAGATATTACTCAGAGACTGCTATGTGCCCAACGGCTATTCTAGGCCCTGAAGACACAGCTGGAGTTAAGACAGCCAAGGCCCTATTCTCATGGATTTTATTTTTCACTCCAGAGGCAGGGGTAGGGGGATGTGGGGGGGAGCAGAGTTAAGCAACAATAAACAGAAACTATGATTTCAGATGGTGATAACTCAACTGAGAAACCACAGTAACGCAGACTTGGAGGATCACTTTAGACAGGTGATAAGCCAAGACCTCTCTGAGGAGGTAACACGTGCCCAGATAGACAAGATGGCACCAGCCATGGAAGTTGCTGAGAGAATTACAAGTACCAAGACCCTAAAACAGCGAAGAGTTTGGAGAATCCAAAGGGCAGGAAAGGCAATGAACTTCGAACATCAGGAATTGGAGAGACCTGTTTTGAGATGAGGGCTGAGGGTGAGCAGAAGGCCATTCCCGGACAAGGACTCAAGCAGCCAGCCACTTCAGGATATTTTCTGATGCTGGAGTCAGCAGAGTCCGCTTGTGGAACACAAGTCAGTGTTGTCTCAGATACACGTATTATCGGCACCACCATATCTCCTCTTTCATGTACCTGAACCATCCCTCCGGGGCTCATCCCTTGAGTCTTTAGCCCCTACAAGCCTCACCTGGTCCTAGACCCTCCTCCTTGCTCACGTTTTCACTGTGTCTCACAGACCTGTGGGCATGCTGCCTGCCCTCTGACCTGACACTTGTTCTGACCCTCATGATTGGTCTATACCTGGAGTTTACATAACCTCCACGGACATAACTTCAGGTATAACCTGTCTGGACCACCTCCCACCTCCAACTCCCTACTAATCCCAAATGACCTTCACTGGTGCCTAGCCAGACACTAACACCGCTTTGTGCCAATGCTACTGCTTCTCTAAGTATGTATTGTCTTTTCAACTTTCAAAACCAATGCACATCTTCCTTTAACATTCTCTCGACTGTGCAGACAGTGGCTGACTTTATTTTTGGGGGGCTCCAAAATCACTGCAGATGGTGATTGCAGCCATGAAATTAAAAGACGCTTACTCCTTGGAAGGAAAGTTATGACCAAACTAGACAGTATATTGAAAAGCAGAGACATTACTTTGCCAACAAAGGTCCATCTAGTCAAGGCTATGGTTTTTCCAGTGGTCATGTATGGATGTGAGAGTTGGACTATAAAGAAAGCTGAGCGCCGATGAATTGATGCTTTTGAACTGTGGTGTTGCAGAAGACTCTTGAGAGTCCCTTGGACTGCAAGGAGATCCAACCAGTCCATCCTGAAGGAGATCAGTCCTGGGATGTTCATTGGAAGGACTGATGTTGAAGCTGAAACTCTGGCCACCTGATGCGAAGAGCTGACTCATTGAAAAGACCCTGATGCTGGGAGGGATTGGGGGCAGGAGGAGAAGGGGACGACAGAGAATGAGATGGCTGGATGGCATCACTGACTCGATGCACATGAGTTTGAGTGAACTCTGGGAGTTGGTGATGGACAGGGAGGCCTGGCGTGCTGTGGTCCATGGGGTCGCAGAGTCAGACAGGACTGAGCGACTGAACTGAACTGACTGAAAGATGAGAAAATCCACAGTCGAATAGTTGAGATCACTTTCCTAAGGTCAGCTCACAACAGCTCTGGCCCAAGAAGCCAGGAATCCTGTTTTCCCACCTCCATCCTGCTCTGGAGGTGAGGGAGGTCTCGTCTACTCGGGGTAATCAAATCTTGTGAGAATAAGTGCATGTACGGTCTGCTTATGATGCTGAATTTGAAGGCCAGGCACAAAGGAATTTAGGAGGTAAATAGAAAGGATTCCCTCCTCCTCGACTTTTTTCAAGCTTGTGGATTTGAGTTCCATTTCTTTGTAAGATTAAGTCCCCAGACAACATTTGCGGCACCATGTATGAACTCAACCACAGTGCAGGGATGGGTTAGTATAAATTTATTACCAATTAAAGAGAGAAAAAGAAAAAGAAGTAACTGACTGTTTAGTAACTCTGGGGGAGAAAAAAACAGCATATTCAGCTAAGTTGCTCTAGGTTTTTGTCTTTGGCTCTGCCTACCAGCAAAGATCATAGGTGTAGGTACAAAGTATCACTTTTTGGATATAGGATAGTATCTATAATCCTCATTTTTGAAGTTCAATACTCTGTGATCTCATTTTCAAATATGTAATTTCAAATAACCACGTTGTAAAAAATTCAATGCCCTATTTATTTTTTAAATTGGCACTTCAGATAAATCCAAACAAGAATCTCTCAGAGAAAATAATGGGAAAAAAATCTTCCTTATGAATTCAATATTAATCAGGTCTCATAAATAACATTCTTAAAATAAATAGGAAAGTGCTAAAAGAGATTAAAAACTCTCAGATGTCTTTCATTCTTCTAAGGCAGCTCAGTTATATTCACTGTATTCATTGTAGCTTGTGGTATGTGGTACCTTAAAATAGAATGCCTTTCATACCATTTTTATAAGACTCTAAGAAACAGAATCTAGCTGTTCCCGTTCAAAATTCATGACCCTTTTCCAAGAGAACTGTTTTGACCTGTTACTACTTCTGGCTAAACTTGTGAGATTTCTTTTTCTCCACTCATTCCTGTACATAATATCTCAGGGGAATAGAGTTTAATAGCTATCAGCCTAATGGAGGTATACCTAAATTTGTTAAACAAAAATAATATGCAATGTGGGGTAAAACACAAATTCACTGAATAGTGAATATTACCAATTCACTTTTGTATATAGTAAATATAGTAAGTTTTGAGTCTTACTTTTAGACTATATTGAGTCTAATATAGTATATTAGAGCAAATATAGTAAGTTTTGAAGGATGTGTTGCCCTTACAGCACCATTTAGTGGACTGGCAGCAGGCAATTCACAACTGCAAAACTTAGTAAAATACAATACTGCTAAATCTACATAAACTCAAAACTTCCCAGGTATCACGGGGAAAATGACTTATCTTCCCTAGTTTGTTTCCAGATAGCCAGTTAATACTGTGGGGCTTCCCTGGTGCCTTAGTGGTCAAGAATCTACCTGCCAACGCAGGAGACGTGGATTTGATCCCTGGGTCAGGAAGATCCCCTGGAGAAGGAAATGGCAACCCACTCCAGTATTCTTGCCTGGGAAATCCCATGGACAGAGGAGCCTGGCGGGCTACAGTCCATAGGGCTCCAAAAGAGTCAGGCACAACTTAGCAACTAATTAACAGCAAACATTATGTAGCCATAGATTCAACAGAAGATCTGGTCTCTCCTCCCACCTCTCCAAGCAACTCTGAGACAAGACAGGAGCACCCGTGAGGACGTGTGCATGAATAGCGAACACTCTGAACTATACCCTGGCCCTTAGCACCTTGCCTGCCAGGTGGAAAGCTTGCTGAGAGAAAACTCTGTTCTCGATGGGGAAGTTTCTGGATTGCTCAACTTTGTCCATGATTGGTGGGTGAGCTTCACTCAGGGGTGAAACATTAGGAATACCACAGTGACAACACACTTTAAATCTACAGTTTGTTTTTTTTTTGGCAACAAAGCTGCCTTTTAAAAAATAAAAATAAAAAAAACCTTCATCTGGGAAATACCAGAATCTCTCTCTCAAGATATTTTCTTTTATGCACCCAGATTCCTCAAGGATGAATTGACAATTCTACTATGTCACTGTCTCTATTTGTCTTTTATGAAAAATGATGCTTTATATTATTTCAAAATGATAAAATACATTATACATCATGAAGACATATAGAAGTAAGTATAAATAAACATAATACCTGAAGAATAAAAGCAACCACACATACATACTTTATGTAAAGATGTGATAGTTGATAGAGAAAAACAAGCTTAAAACTTACACTAGTGTTTTCACTGAAAACCTTGAAGGTGTGGGGAAAAACATATTTATCTAAAACGTAAAGAAAACATGTATACCTTTGTGCAAAATAAATTACACGTATGGACTCCTCAGCTGAACCAGCATGATCGTTTTATCGCGTTGTCCTGGGTGTACGTGTACGTGTGTGCGTGTCTGTGTGTACAGTCACATGCAACAGAGACTGTGGCAAGGCCGTGCCAGAACGACCGGCTGCAACGCAAAAAACTCAATCTTGACAGTTTTACTTATATGTTTCCTCTGATTAGACCAGCTGATTTGGCTTGGCATTCTGTATGCATTCATTAAATGGTTGTAAACAAAGGCATAGTAGTCTAATGAATTATAATGACATTCAAGTCAATAACTTTGGGTGTTTACAATGCTGAACTATTACATTTACAACATCAGAAATATTGAAAGTTCAGACTAAAATCAACCGATTTCATCTCAGAAAAAGATGTTTCTGCCTTTTGCAATTGCTTACTCTAGAAAAACAAAATTCGGAAACTACACTTCAGATAATTTCACATATGTGTGTCTCTACACACACTCACATGCACCCTGTGTAAAAAAGACATATATCCTCGTCCCCCAGACGCATCCCCCAAGTCCCCAGTCCTATTACCTGTTTTTGAGCAGTACACTGAAGGTCATCTTATCCAGTCCCAGGTAATTTGGCAGCAAGTCTGACCAATCCCAGTTCCATTTTGTGATGGCTGACTGTTGATAAATGAGAAGACGCTATTGTTAGTTATTAATCAGAGTTAATATGACCAGTAAATTAAAGCTCCAGCTGTGATAGACTAACTAAGAAGGAGGGGGGTGTAGAACAAGGACTTAGACAGATAACATCAATCATGTCCACAGAAGAAGGTTTTTATTCCAATAAGACAGCAATTAATTTATAAATCCATTTGGGGATGCAGTCATTATTTATAAAAATATAAATCAATTTCTTCAGTCGTTATATTCTTCCAACTGCTAATGGAATTTGTCCAACAAGTTTCTCCGAAAGTGTGACTCTTTGTATTGTAAAGCAAAATAACTGGCAACTTTTCCATGTGTAAATTTATAGGTTTCTTTTAGCTCCCAGAAGTTTGATTAAAAAAAAAAAAAGATGGAAGTATTGATACTATGGCTCAAATTATAAGACACAGCTTAATTAGAGAGTGATATTAATGTTTTCAGTTAAGAAAATGCTTTAAAGGGGAAATTATAAGGACCTGTAAGTGTAAATAATATAATTCTCTTTTTTCTCATTTAATAGATAATTTCACAATAGAGTAAGGAGAAAAATTACTGTGAAAGATAATCTCATAATTCAGAACTGAATACAACATGCCATTTATTTAAATGAAGTGAGGATAATTTAACAGCTACAATGATTATTTATGGTTGGAGGCATCTAATGTACAACACAGGAAGGCAGCTAATAAACTCAAACTTATGCAATATATTTGGTGTTTAAGTATTATGGATGCTTATTCCTCTTAAAACTAAATAGTTTTGATAATATGAGTCCAGGCTAGTGTTTAAAATCCAACAAGAACTATGCCCTGTCACCTGCTGATTAATGGAGCACTACACTCCTGTCATAGAGCAGGAGAATTCTGCCCCGGGTTGTCAGCATTTGAAGGTCTTATTCTACTACAGTATTGATGAATGTAGACGAGGGCTGTAACAAGCATGGTAAAAATATTATCTGCATCCCGAATTAGGCCCTTGTTTTAATTCTTATTTTCGTCAGAGCTCTAGGTCAAGCAATCCTTCTCTTCCGCCCTGCTAGTTCCAATAGTCCGTCAGGAGGTTACTGGGAAAAAGACACCAGGAGAATGAACAAAGCAAAAACAACTTTAGGTTTCAAGTACTTTGGCATGAAGATGATCTTTTGCATGTAACTATGAAATATGCAGCTTAAACGATAGCATACTCTGACATTAAAAATATGTGGTGTTTATCACATGGACTTTATTTCACATATCCTGACTTTAAGATCATTAACAAATTCATTTCAAATTCGGAAATGTGTTTAGGGTTATGAAACAGCTAACTGACTTCATGCCACTGAAAATAGGAGCTCAGTGCTCTGTTTATGATCACTTTTAAAGTATCTTTTAATTTACCTGATAAATGAGATAAATTTATAAAGATTGCAAGGTATTTTGCGAGTTGTGTATATCGAGGGAGGGTGGAAGCGGCCATGGAGAGGAAGATTTTAAGGAAAGCTGGATTTCTCAAGCCTCTCATTGACACAGTCGAACAGATGTTCCCTCCTCTGCCCACAGTGAACTGACCGGGTCAAAAGTCAAATTTTACAGACCGAAAAGATGAATCAGTTTGACAAATAGAAAAGAAGGTAAAATAACTTTTCCAAAGTCAATTTGCACAGACCATGCAAACAAGAACAAGGCCTTTTGCGTGCTAATCAAAAAAGATTTTGAGTAAATATTCAAACACAAAGCATTTTTTTTTCTTATTTGTGTAAAACAAAAAAAAAGCACACAGTTTTAATGAAATTTACTATTTAATTTCCACATACCTGATCAAGCATGCTTTTACTGAACTCTTTGTACACATGGAAAGGGTTAAAAGCAGAGGGCTGATCTTCCACACTCTTCAAGGTTGTCTTTAAAGGTTGGATGGGTAATGGCTTTTCCTCTGAACCATTCATAGAAAACAGCTGTTCTTTTAAATATACCTTCAAGGGGAAAAAAAAAAATTACAAGTTGCGATGGTAGGAAGCACATATTCTCTTTAAAAATAAACTGGTCAATATCCAAATCTATGCTTCCAGCACATTTGCTAGATTAGAGTATTACTTGCCTCAAGACAGATTACATTTTCAGAAGAAACAGCAGAGTACATACCAATCAGGATTGTAACAAACCCATCAAAAACAGGTTCACTTAATACATAGGAAAGATCAGAAAACTGTTTAACAAATTCTCACATAATGAATGTATGCTTGATTGTACCAGAATCTTTTTAATCAGCATTGTCTTGTCATTACTTCACATGTTAACGTGTCTGGGTTACCAAAACTTAACTCAGGAGCTTGACTATGCACAGTACAAGATTGCTCATCCATTCATCAAGCGTAGTTGCTACCTACTCCATGTCAGCAGAGTGCTAAGTACTCTGATAGTTCACTGCAAGCAGTCTCCCTCTATGTAGAATGAATTACAATGTAAGCTCCTCAACTCTGGTTTCATGCTGTGGACTGAAAATTATCAAGGTTCAATAGAAGCTCCAAATATGTAATCTTAATTTTATCCTCCAGCGACAGCTTGGGCCAAAAAAAGTCAGTCTATTGTATTATACTTTATTTTCCATCCACAAATAAAAAGGTGAATAACCCTAATCTGAATTATAAGACTCCTCCTGGAAAATGATAAATTTAAAGGACTAAAAGTTTCCCACAAACTACCAAATACTTACTGTTAATAAACAAGTCATTTAATAAATCATATAACAGAAATGCCCTTGTGATTTTTAGTGTGTCACAATATAAAGTTTTCTTCAAGCTTAGGGGCAGGACTTAGGTTCAGAGAGTCAGAAGTGAAAACAACTTCAGAGGTCATCTTGACAACCGTTGCTGCTCCAAGTCCTGTGTGTAGGTCAGTCAAATAAACTCTACCTAGGAGCCTGTTAGAAAAGCAGAATCTCAGGCCCCACCACGTCAGAATCAGCCTGTTCACAAGCCTCCCTCATCTGTGCTCGTGACCAGCATCTTCAACTACCATTTGGACTTTTATGCTCCGACACCTTACCTTTTCCTCAAAGATAAATGCTTAAAAACTCACCTCCTCTCAAAACTTCCCTCTCAATGGCACCTCTCTGCTGGGTTAAGCCTCTGACCTTGCCTGCTTCTGGTTGCTTTTAGCAAAAATGGGAAGAGTTGCTGTCTTCTTATTTCCTTGAAACAAGTGTATTAACTTAGGTTTTTAATTTGACCATACATAATTTAGATTCAGGGGCTTCCCTGACAGCTCAGCTTCCACTCACCCAGGCCTGTACCTGTATACGCTCTGTATTTACACTGCTTTCGAATACTATTTAGTAGCACCCCCGAAAGTGCTAAAGACACGATGCCACTCATCAAATGCACAAACCTCACGGTGCAATTTCCCTACAGTATAACAATGCTTCACATAAAAGCAGCCCTAAGTGTTATGCTAGTCACTCAGTCACTTTGTGTTACTTGCGTTTCCTGCCTGCACTGTTTAAGCAGTCAGGCTGAGGCCTCCCTACTTTGATTCTATCCTCAACTCACATTATGCCTCTTACCTCTCAGCCCTGCATCTCACTCAGCAAAATAAACCATCAAATGCTGAGCCTGCTTTCCCAGCTGATAGACTTTGCCATAACGCATGGTTATGTCAGTCATGTCCGACTCTGTGCAGCCTCTTTGAACTGCAGCCCGCCAGGCTCCTCTGTCCATGAGATTCTCCAGGCAAGAGTACTAGAGTGGGTTGTCATGCCCTCCTCTAAGGGATCTTCCCGACCCAGGGAACGAACCCTGGTCTCCTGCATTGAAGGCAGATTCTTTACCACTGAGCCATTAGGGAAGCCCCAACAGTAAGTATATTCAGTTGGAAAGAAAGAAAAACCTTAACTTGGAATTTAATTGATTAAGATGTGGCGATGCCCCCACAGAGTCTTAGGTACGTCAGATCTCATTACATATCTGCTCAGAAGCACTTCCTCAGACTTCCACGAGGAGAAAATGGCCTTTCGATTTCCTGAATACAACAGGTGGCTGACAGCCAATGAATACCCAACTTAATTTTTGCTGATTTTGCTTACGGGTGATTTCCTAATCTTTTGTCTTCTTGGAACTTTGAAAAAGAGAAGTATCCTATTAGGGGGCATTTAAACCTGCAATCGCGGTGTTCAGAACTATCGTAACTCAACCTTACTAAGGCTCTGAGGGTACTCTGACTAAAACATCTGTTCCTCTGTAACCACCACAGTTACTTTGGCCAAAATAGGTGACCAGTGAAGACCATGACATCATGCCCACGAAGACCGTGACTTTGCAATGGAGGTCTTTCAGTTCACCAGACTTCCTGCTTTCCCCAAAGGGAACCCTCAGACAAGCTGTGAGAGCTCCTCAGCAAGAGTGAACAGGTGGAGTTCCTGTGTTACCAATCCTTCCTTAGCTCCAGTTCCTCCAGAAGCAGGACCGTTTCTCACAGCTGCAAAGGCCTCCTTCTCAGGTGATCATTGATCACCTTGTTAGGTCACCTGTTTGAGGGTGATTACCTCTCTGAAGGCCAGAAAACAAGATTCACTTGAAGTAATTTTCAAATAGATCATAGTAAGGAGAACATTTATATAGCCGAGTCATAAAATGCTGTGGTAGAGTTTAATTCACTCTTTGGAAATGTATGTTTTTTTAAGGCCTACCTCAATGAGATAAAATGCTATATCTTAACATTATTCATATTACACAATTTTTATTATGCCAAAAATGCATTTAGTGTTTGCAGACATAAACACAATTCTGCTTCACGTTAGATGTCACATTTGAATCCAGATTGAGCTTGTGCTTAGTTGCTCAGTCGTGTCCGACTCTTTGTGACCCCATGGACTGTAGCCTGCCAGGCACCCCTGTCCAAGGGGATTCTCCAGGCCAGAATACTGGAGTGGGTCAGCCAAACCCGCCTCCAGGGGATTTTCCCAACCCAGGGATCGAACCCAGGTCTCCCAGGTTGCAAGGCAGATTCTTTACCATCTGAGCCACCAGGGAAGCCCATGAATACTAGAGTGGGTAGCCTATCCCTTCTCCAGGGATCTTCCCAACCCAGGAATCGAACTGGCATCTCCTGCATTGCAGGTGGATTCTTTACCAGCTCAGGGAAGCCCCTGAACCCAGATTATGTATGGTCAAATTAAAAACCTAAATTAGCAAACTTGTTTCAAGTAAATAACGTCAACTCTTCACATTTTTGCTAAAAACAACCAAAAGCAGGGAAGGTCAGAGGCTTAACCCAGCAGAGAGGTGAATAAGCATGACATTGGTTCTAATCAGCTTCCCTGCTTAGCTTAATCTAGTTGCTCCTGAATACGGTTTGATATTCTTCCGAAGTTTCTCATTATGTCTAAGAAATCTTCAGCTTCACCAACACAAATGTGACGTCTGCAGGGAAGAGCTAAAAATCTGTCTTCAGAAAATTCTTCATCTCACAAATACCAGATTTTAACATCAGCTTGACGGTCACAAATACACAATTCCCAAACTACACCTCTCATCTCTACCATTTCGAACTGAGTTGAGTTTATGAGCCGTGTTATTGTTTAAACCATATAAATAAAACCTACAATGTTTCCGTGAAGCCTCTGCTGTACAAATGCAGAACATCCTGGGCTGAATAGATTCTATTAATAATGCAATATTGAGTTTGGTATTGACTTTAAGAAGTATTATCACCTCCTTGACTAACCCTTAGCTGCCAGCAGACGCTGCCTCAGGCCAGTACACACCTAATTGCTCGGTAAAAAGGCTGTTTCCCTACCTCATTGAGCCGCATGATGTGATAAATTTGCCTCAGGTATTCGCTGCCACCTGGTTTGTGGCAGATATCCAGGACCATCATGTTTATTTTCTGCTCAGTCAGTTCAAGAGCGATATCTCCTTCTTCTAAGGCTGTGCTTTTCTCTATTGTCATAAATGCACTAAATACAAAGAAAGCGTATTAAGTATCAGTGTAAGGAATTGTAAAGATGGAAAATAATCAAAGAGATTGAGTGTGGAGTGTTCGATGTAAATCTCATATGCAAAGCACCCATAAAGACTTTGCTCAAATAGGTATACCTTCCCCAAACGGCGGGCAGCTCCCATAAACAGCGCCTTAGAACTAAGCACCTGAAAGCATTTTAAAAAATTGAACCATTTCTTTTAAAATATTTCTTTATTGCATTTATACTCCAATCTATAAAACATTTTCCCATTACCGCAATTGCTGAAATTGCTATAATCGTGGGATGAAAACAAAACATTTCTTTTTAAGAAATAATTTGTATTTTCTCTTTGAGGATAAGGAGTATCTTTGATTCCAGAAATAGCTTTGGTATTCTGTCTTTTGTAGCCTTCTCTTTACACCTGTCTTAGACACATTAAAGACTAATTAAAGTGTCAAAAGGGGGAGCCTATTATGCTAAATATAGGCTGGGTGCTTCCTGGAGGAATGCTTACCACTGGGTATTTTAAATTGGCCTTTTGACACTTGTTGCCTTTTAAAAATACATGCCCTCCCTCCTGTTTCTTTCAGGTAACAGATAGTTAGCAAAAGTCACTACTCTGCTTATCCTTCCAGGAAAAGGCTCTCCTGTAAGCACAGCGGGAATGTGCAAGTTATATGTGTAAAACGTTTCTTTTATAAGAATTCATAGGCTTATTTTTTATTTTAAACATTATTCACATTGTAGTAATGGATGACTTTTTTTTTAATTCTCACACTATACCAGTGCAAAATAAATCACGATACTCAACTTACATCATATATGTTTTACACTAATTTTCTTATTACAAGTGCTATTAGGATCATGTTAGGCTTTGCAGTCTAAGTATTCTTAAGAAAAGGCATGGTTTTCCACTGTTTCCCAGACTAAATGAAATTTACTGTGGTGTAATCAGCTATATACTGCAGTTCATTACTGAGATTTTGCCATGATTATAAAATTAGTTCTGCTAAGAGTCAGTGCCGCTGACCTGAAGACTGAACCAAATGATACCCAGCTGCTGGACATTAACTTTTATATTGCTTCCACATGTAGCCTCAAAACATCCTTCTTAAAAAAAAAAAAAAAGTTTATGATCCTATAAGCCTTGCTAAAAAAAAATGAAACCAAATCCTACTCTTAAAGATATCCATTAGGTAGAGTAAATCTGTAAACAAGCAAACAAACAGAAAAGACTTTTGTGCAGTAATAGAAGTTTGTAAATATCATTTTTGAAACTGCATACAGGCTGCAAGCAAAATTTGTCGGGTTTTGTAGAGGCTGACATTGAAAAAGTTGAGGCCCTCTGACAAAGGAGTGTCTCAGTGTCAGTCCCTGAACTGTATCCTTTCCTGTCCATCACTGTGCAGGTGAAGCAAATGATTGGATTCAGTCAATGCTATGATTAATGAGTTCCTCTCTGGATTTGGGACTGCCTATCAATCATGTCATTAGGGAGAATGTGCCCTGAAAGAGGCAGACCTTAGCCAAGGAATAACTGCATTAATCTTAATCTGTATATGCACCCAGCCAGCCAAGTCAGGGTCACCATGATGAAAAACAATAATCTTCAACTCGACAAATTACTTTGCAAAGACAGACATTTCTTTACTTTTTTTGGCCTGTGTGTTCTCCAGAATCTAAGTTGACTGTTTACAGCTTGAGTGTTACTACAAAGTGAAGGTTATTTTAATGAATAGTAATGCTTTCAGGCAGCATGCAAGACAAGCACTGCTTACAGCTGCCGCCTTTCCATTGCAGTTATGCTCACAATTTCCATAAAATCAAAGTTAAATCTGGGTGCAAGTGAAAGAAATCTGGCTAAATGATATCGTGTGGATCCAAGATAATCTTCATGAGGAATTAAGATTTCAGTTATCATAACAGAAGAACTATTTTAGTTTAAGTGCTTACATCCTCATGTGAAAAAGTAGTGAAGGTGTTTAGTCACTCAGTCCTGTCCAGCTCTGCAACACCGTGGACGGCAGCCCAGCAGGCTCCTCTGTCCGTGGAGTTCTCCAGGCAAGTGTACTGGAGTGGGTAGCCATTCCCTTCTTCAGAGGATCTTCTCGACCCCGGGATCAAACCCAGGTCTCCCACATTGTGGGTGGATTCTTTACCATCTGAGCCACCAGGGAAGCCCTACAAATACTGGGGTAGGTTACCATTCTCTTCTCCAGAGGATCTTCCCAATTCGTGGATTGAACCCAGATCTCCCACATTTCAGGCAGATTTTTTACCATCTGAGCCACCATTTTCAAAAAATATAACCCTCCACCTGTATACAGACATCATGGTTTAAAATACATCTTCCTCATGGTATAGATCTATGGACTAAATGATTGTCTATCTGTGAGAAATGAGTAGAGATGGAAGTTCATGTGTATATCAGAAAATCAACTTAAAGGCAAAGTCAGGATGAAGCGTTTCTATAGCACCCAAACTCATAAGTGATTACCTAAAGTCTGTTAATAGGTCAAATTTAATTCTTTTTCAAATAAATGAAATAACTTTTAAATCTGGATTTTTTTACATTGAAATTATTTGAGAAATCGAGAAAGATATAGCACCATGCTAATTACAAGCTACATAAAGTGTATTCAGAATTTTTGAGGGCTGTAAAACATTTTTTAAAAGTTAATAAAAATTATTTTTGATGCAAGTTGCAACATAAAACTAATCAGCCAAATACTGGCTAGACAATTCCCTACTGTAGAAAATATCAGATGTGTTGGTGCTATTTATAAAACACTTAGACTAAAATCAACTTTTAAGGAAAAAATTTCACCTCTGGATTTCTGTATGTAGCTCAAGGTATATTAGAGACATTACTTTCCACTTATCTTATTGATAGTCTCCTAATTCAGCAGTATCATACATTTAACTTTATAATCAAATCCACTGTTTTTACTCTGCTTCTCTTCTCTCCCTTCTACACCCACTGCCATGGATAATGACACGTGGCCTTAATCTTTTAGTCTTTGCATTAAAGCCTATAAATTGGTATCCAATGCAAATGTAAAGATTAAGGTCACTGTCAACGTTACTAAGCATTTTCCTGACTGCTATTCTTAATCCTACACACAGGATGCCCACAAGTAAATTTTTAAAAGTCAGTATGACAAGGCCAGGAAAATTATTACTTACATTTCTTACATTATTTACACTACTTACATGATTACTTACAGTAATTTCGATTAATATGAAGTCTCACAGATTAACATAAACTAGTAAAGAGCATTTGTCATCACACTACTAAACAGTGCAGCTTATTTTAATAGTTCATAAATAACAAATGCTTACTAGGTCTAAGCTTGATGTTAAGAGCTTTATGACTGTTATTTAACCTTTCAAAACAAGTCTACCAGCTTTGTACGTGAGCGCTCAGTCGCTCAGTTGCGTCCGACTTTTTGCAATCCCATGGACTGTAGCCCTCCAGGTTCCTCTGTCCATAGGATTCTCCTGGCAGGAATACAGGAATGGGTTGCCATTTCCTGCTGCAGGGGATCTTCCCAACCCAGGGATCCAACCTGCACAACCCCATAACTCACAAAAGATGGCCCATTTACAAAGGATTTGTATTTGTCCATATAATTCCAAAACCTGAACTCTATCACTGCCATGTACTAAAACTAACAACTTTTAGTTGTTTCAGGCAGAAAGTTACAATAGTACTTTCTAGCAATATGAATATATTTCAAAAGAATGGAGGACAGTATCTGTGAATGGTGTAAAAAAAAAAAAAGTGCGTGGGGGAGTCTGGCTTAGTGATCTGTAGACCATATGAACCATAACTCCTTTATCAATATCATGCAGTTCTATACTGAAGACTAATTGTAAGACAGGAGGACTCTATGTACACATTTAAATTCATCAGGGACCCTTAAAAATCTTTGCAATACCACAAATCACTTAGCTCTCAGTGCCAAACCGAGGAGAAGGCTGACATTTTCATACAGAAACAGCTGGGTGTGTTTATAGCTTGAGTGTGATATGCCCCAGTTGCCCTCTGGGATTCTTACATTACCAGATGAAAAATGTGTACCTTTTTGACAATCAGGTACACAGAAAGCAATAAAGAGCCTTTTATACCCATTAATTCCTTCTTAATTTAATCTCCCTGGCCAATCCATTTACAAAAAGCTCCAGGCTATCCACGAGATACCTGTTTGCACATTGAAAAGGAGTGAAACCAAATTCTCCTGGGTTTAACCACCACCCTTTTAATCAGAAACCTTGAGATGGGGACTACACAGGTATAGTGTTCCAGTGTATCAATGGGGTTCAAATTTTAATAAGACAAGGAACATTTAACAATCCAGCGTTTGATGGAATATTTATCTTTGCTTGTATTCATCAAAGTTCCCATGAAGTTAGCAAGATGACCATGGCTGCCTATCTGACAATATTTTGAGGTGGTGGTTGTTTATAGGTGATTTTGTTTTTTGGGAATGTGTCTGATGCAATTCGGGGAAAGAAAAACATAACTTTACCATTCGGTGCTCAGTTTCCTTGCTCTCAACAACTGGCATTCAACCCATTTGGGTTTCTGCTGCTCGATGCTCCGTAGAACCTTTTGGGTCATTTGATTAGGGCTACTCGTCTGCTCTCCCATGATGCTTTCCAAACACAAACAGACTAAACCGAGTTTCTCTTTACTCCATCTGTCAAGGGAGGCACCTGTTAAAAGTTCCACAGTGTTTCCATCCTCAAATATCCGACATATAATTACAATCAAGTTCCAGACAAGCAGGCCAGCTTTCTTCAATTCAACGAAGTTTTCTGACATTTTTCTCTCAGACAGAAAAAAGAAGTATTTAATTGGGGGAGGCAAGCATGCAATCACTGTAGGTAACTTGCTGATTACAATAGATACTGCCTGAGCAGCAAGCCTTGTGAAGCCTGGGGGAGAAAAGAAAGAAAAGGTATGATTAGTATTAGCATTTGCATTCCATCACTGTGTTGAGTGTTGTGTGGGGATGTCTAATTTTTGTGGAGAAAATTGTTGAGAAGAGCAAGTGCTTGACATATTCCGACGGAACTCTACTGGGGTCCTCTGCAGTCCTGCCAAAAATTCCCCAAGTCCCCCAACTTAATTTTTCCTCTCAGAAATGATTAGAAAATTCAGAATTATTACTTATATTTTTATCTATTAAGATTATAGGTTTAAAGGGCCCAAGGTCCTCCTAATCAATAAATGCAAAGATACCCGTGCTGCAACCTTTTTGTGGCCTTTGGCACTTCCTTAAGCCTTTCTATTCTTCTCCTGGCATCCATGACAGAATCATTCCAGCTCTTGCCAGGACTGGCTCTTCTTCTTTTAATTTTCAGCTCAAATGTCATTTCCTCTGACAGCCTCCCCCTACAATCCACGTAAGACAGTCCCTCCACGCTGATCCTATTCCAGCCCCCAATCCCTCCCTATCATTAGACCCCATGTCTCCAAAGCATTGCCAAATTGTTCTCTATCTTCCTAGTTGAGAACCATTCTTCTAGATGATTCTAGAACCTTCAGCCTTGGCCTTTCAACCACTCCAGCTCCCAGATGGGCATTCCACTTCTCTGTCCTCCTCATCATTGAGTGTGTTGTGTCTGACTCTTTGCAACCCCATGGACTGTAGCCTACCAGGCTCCTCTGCCCAGGAAAGAATACTGGAGTGGGTTGCCATTTCCTTCTCCAGGAGATCTTCCCGACCCAGGGATTGAACCCGGGTCTCCCTCATTGCAGGCAGATACTTTACTGTCTGAGCCACCAGGAAAGTTATTCATCATTTTCTTCTTTCCTTTTGAATTGTTTAAATATTCCTCCTAATCCTTCATATAAGATTAGGGGCTACACTGATCAATCTTACTACTCCATCATCTTTGACATGCAGTTTTGCCTCACTGTGACCAAGGCTACTACCTATTCAACCCTGCCCTCACAAGTGGTATCTGGACTGTTGTAGGATTCTCCTAACCCATCTCTCTGCTCCAGACTATGCCCAGCTGTAAAGCCAGATGTGTATACTAGTACCTAACTTTGTTAACTTCATTACCTAATTTCTCTGCTACAATTCTTTTAGCTGTTTTCCACTGTTATGAGATCAGTCTCTGGAGCATTGCTGTCAAAACACTCTCTAGTCTAGCTGCAGGCAGTTTCGGTGAACCTCATCTTCGTTTCATCCTCTTTGCTCTTAGGCTTCTTGGAATATCTCATTATTCTCACATGGAACGCCCTCGTTCTTCACAGGTCACTCATAACCTTCAACTTTTGGTTCAAAGTTTTTTCCTCCTATGAATTTATTTGGACATATTACCCATATGACTGTGCTGTAATTAGGTTCATAAAATGCCATGTTGTATTATCTTTTGTATTATCATCTATCATTGTTTGTTATATTCTTATTTATACATTCATGAGTTGTCTTTACAACTAGACTAAAAGCTCCCCAAGAGCATGGAATAAAATCTCACTCCATGAGTACCTTGTAAAGCCAGATACAAGCATTTTAATACACTATGTACGTAGTTGAATTTGAACATTGGAACAGAGTGAAAGTCTAAAAGAAGGTAGCTATAAGTTCTTCAGAAAAATATTTTTCACTGTTTTTACTGAACAAAAATAATAAAACACTGTGAAAGACTTCTTAAGATATTCGTGACATTTTAAGAAGTTACTCTGTGGATTTTGGAGACCATTAAAACAAACAACCCAATCAAAAAATGGGCAGAAGACCTAAACAGACACTCCCCAAAGAAGACATGTTAGTTAGTGTTAGTCGGTCAGTCATGTCCAACTCTGTGCAACCCCATGGACTGTAGCCCTCCAGGCTCCTTGGTCCATGGGATTCTCCAGGCAAGAATACTGGAGTGGGTTGCTACTTCCTTCTCCAGGGGATCTTCCCAGCCCAGGGATCGAACCCAGGTCTCTTGCATTGCAAGCAGATTCTTTACTGTCTGAGCCATCAGAGAAGCTCTCAAAGAAGACATACAGATGCTCAACAGGCACACGAAAAGATGTTCAACGTCACAAATTATTATATGAATGCAATCAAAACTACAATGAGATATCACCTCACACTAGTCAAAATGGCTATCATCAAAAAATTCACAAAGAATAAATGTTGGAGACCGAGTGGAGACAAGGGAACCTCCTACACTACTAGTGGGAATGTAAACTGACACGGAGACTATGGAGAACAGTGTGGAGGTTTCTTTACAAACTAAAAATTGAGCTACCGTGTGGCCCTGCAATCCCCCTCCTAGGCATATATCCAAAGGAAAATAACGTCCAAAAGGATACCCGCACCCCAGTGTTCATGGCAGCACTGTTTACAATAGCCAAGACAAGGAAGCTACCTAAATGTTCACCAACAGAGTAATGGAAAAAGAAGAAATGAGATAGATACACACACACACATATAATGGGGTATTAGTCATTTAAAATAATGAAATAATGCCATTTGCAGCAACATAGATGGAACTAGAGATTGTCATAGTGAAGTAAGTCAGACAGAGAAGGAGAAATAGCATATGAGGTTCCATACATGCAGAATCTAAGAAGAAATGAAACAAATGACCTTATTTACAAAATAGAAACAAATTCTATTCAAAATAGAAATAGCACTCTCCTCTTAAAAAGTACAAAGCTCTTGGAAAACATAGGTCTGGTCTAGTGATTCCTCAGAAATCCATGACAACTTAAGAATGATTTTCAGAATTAACTGGAACAGTGTTTTTATGTTTGTAAAAATTGTATTCGGTCCAAGATATATTTGAATGATCTCAGGAGACTTTTGTATTAAATACATGAATAAATAAAAAAGTATCTAGTTCAGTACTTTGTAAAAAATAGTTCAATAAATGTCTTCTTTTTATTCAAATAAATATGTTTAGATGAAGCTTGAAATATAGATAAAGCAAATTAAGAAACCACTCTTGTCAATGTTCTTAAATATCTTAAACATTTTATTGTTCTTAATGTGTTTGCATCTCATATGCCCCAATCTGCAAGATTATATCTTATATTCTGTTTAACCTAAAGAGGGCTTATCTGCATATCCTGAGTAAACATTTGACAAAATAAGTAGATATCAGGTAAAGATTAACAATTCTCTTCACACCTGTATCCCTACTAATATTTACAAAATCTGAGAACTGCATGTACTCAAATCTCCAACTACTTTATCAAAACTTAGGCAAATTCTAGTCAGAACCTTTAGACTGATGACAAATCCATTCTACTGACCACGGGTCAGGGCTTCCCTCGTAGTTCAGACGGTAAATAACCTGCCTGCAAGGCAGGAGACCTGGGTATGATCTCTGGGTCGGGAAGATCCCCTAAAGGAGGGTATGGCAACCCACTCCAGTATTCTTGCCTGGAAAATCCCATGGACAGAGGAGCCTGGTGGACTGCAGTCCATGGGGTCACAGAGTCAGACACGACTGAGCCACTAAGCACAGCACAGCACCACACAAGCACAATCGCAGGGCCTGAGTCTATGACGATGCTGACCACACACCAGGATGGATCTTTTAAGAATGCCACACATTCATTAGTCTGTCTTTATTTAAATAAGTTGACTTCTAAGTCCTTTATATGTAATATATTGCAAGAGCCATCCCAATTTGATAAAGTGTGAAAAAATGTATGTCCTAGAATGAATGCAATGTTCAGTTCAGTCATTCACTTGCATCCGACTCCCTGTGACCTCATAGACTGTAGCACGCCAGGCTTCCCTGTCCATCACCAACTCCCAAGCTTGCTCAAACTCATGTCCATCAAGTCAGTGATGCCATCCAACCATCTCATCCTCTGTCAGCCCCTTCTGCTCCCATCTTCAATCTTTCCCAGAATCAGGGTCTTTTCTAGTGAGTCCATTCATCACATCAGGTGGCCAAAGTATTGGAATTTCAGCTTTGGCATCAGTCCTTCCAAAGAATATTCAGGGCTGATTTCCTTTAGGATTGACTGGTTGGATCTCCTGGCTTTCCAAGGGACTCTCAAGAGTCTTCTCCAACACCACAGTTCAAAAGCATCAATTCTTTGGTGCTCAGCTTTTTTTATAGTCCAACTCTCACATCCATACATGACTACTGGAAAAACCATAGCTTTGAATATGACATTGAATGCAATGTGAGAAGTACATTTATATACTTATCATGTCTTCCTTCTTATGCATAGACTACTGATTGTAATAATATATTTTGGAGATTATAAAACATGCAAAAAAATGAAATTTACAATGAAAAAGGTAAAGACAAATAATGTCTTAAAATTAACTTTTAAAATATTGTTTACTTATGACCAACCTAGATAGCATATTCAAAAGCAGAGACATTTACTTTGCCAACAAAGGTCCGTCTAGTCAAGGCTATGGTTCTTCCTGTGGTCATGTATGGATGTGAGAGTTGGACTATAAAGAAAGCTGAGTGCAGAAGAATTGATGCTTTTGAACTGTGGTGTTGGAGAAGACTCCTGAGAGTCCCTTGGACTGCAAGGAGATCCAACCAGTCCATTCTGAAGGAGATCAGCCCTGGGATTTCTTTGGAGGGAATGATGCTGAAGCTGCAACTCCAGTACTTTGGCTACCTCATGCGAAGAGTTGACTCATTGGAAAAGACTCTGATGCTGGGAGGGATTGGGGGCAGGAGGAGAAGGGGATGACAGAGGATGAGATGGCTGGATGGCATCACTGACTTGATGGACGTGGGTCTGGGTGAACTCCGGGAGTTGGTGATGGACAGGGAGGCCTGGTGTGCTGCGATTCAAGGGGTCCTAAAGAGTCGGACATGACTGAGCGACTGAACTGAACTGAACTGAACTGAACTGAATGGTATCAAATATCGATAATACATTACTGAGTGAGGATAATGTGATTTTATATGCTTTATTCTTTTAAAAATCTGGGCTTTAATAGTTTGTAACACATTGATTCAAATGTCAGGTTATTTAGTTTGTTTCAACACTTGGTTTTAATGACTGTCATAGGTGACAAAGTCACTACATGAACATATACATTGATCCACATGCAACCTGTGAAATCCTCGCACTAGTTTTTCAATCTTAACCACCAAAAAGACAAATGTTATCGTTGAAATCTGACTAATGAATAGTCATCACCATTATGTTAATTAATTGTTCTTGCAACAAACTGAAAATAGTTCATTTTTGTATTAAAAAAAAACTTTTTGGCTGTGCTGGGTCCTTGTTGCAGTGTGGACTTTTCTGTATTTACGGTAATCGGGGGCCACGCTCCAGTGGTGGTACGAGGCCCTTCGTTGCAGTGGATTTTCTTGTTGCAGAGCACTGGGTTCTAAGGTGCAGGCTTCGGCAGCTGCATCACTCGGGCTCAGCAGCTGTGGGTCCCGAGCTCTCGAGCACACGCTCAGTACTGTGGCATGTGAGCTTAGCTGCTTCTCTGCATGCAGGAATCTTCCTGGCTCAGGGATGGAACCCGTGTCTTCTGCATTGGCAGGCGGACTCTCCACCAGAGCCACCAGGGATGCCCTCATTTTTGTACTTTTGAGAAAAGTATTCAAAAATAACCGAAACACTTATTTGGAACATTTTAAATCAAGCTAGCAAATTCTAAGTTCTTACGTGGTGCAGCGATGACATTTATATAGGTGATACTCGCTTTTATAAAACTAATATTTCTGGGTTTTACAAAATAAACTATCTGAATGACTTCTGATAACACTTGGCATATTTCTGCCGTCACTTTCTTTTTCAACAATCCACGTGTGAATGATGCCTGGAATACATGTGCTCTGTGGTGCTTGCTACCTCTGTTTCCTCTAAAGAATCTATTGTTTTAGTTAGAAACAATTACTCCTGAGTTTTCCCATAAAGCATTCTTTCTATTTAAAAAGTAATTTAGTGGTAAGACAATACATTCTTTGGTATATCTTTCCTTTGGTCATTGTCAAAGAAATAAAACAACTAATTCTTTGTGTGTTTGCTCTTGGGGAGAGAATTCTTTGCGTATTCACTTAGGGAGTGAATACCTAAGCTGAGCTATATCAGAAACATCTGAACCTCCATTCAATTCTTCGGTAAATCTCTTACACTGTATAATTTATTGTACTATTTATTTTTTTAAAATCTTCAGTGTTTTCCATGTTCCATCATTTTCACTATGTCAGGAAGGACAAATGTTTCCTTAAGCTAGTGACTATTTGTCTTTTAAGTTAGAATCCTCAAAAA
>NW_011495082.1:8433374-8451299 GCF_000754665.1 Bison bison bison
CCCAAAAAAAAAAAAAAAAAAAAAAAAAAGGCCCCTAAGCACTTCATTATTTAGATGAATTTTGCCAAGGACTAAATTAAATATCAATTGACTTAAAACATTGCTGAAAATGATTATCAAGGTTTATCTTCATGTTTGTATGCTTAGTTTTGAAATCTTCCGCTAATCAAGAAGTCTTCAAACTATATTTAGCTAATATCTCAAGGCACAATACTTATTTTGGAGGGATTCATCTTTAACAACAAAGTATGGAAAGCCATGCTTCAGATGGTTTTCCCACTCCTTTTTTATTTATTTTTGGCCAAATCTGATCAGATTATCAGTGTTCTAACTTGTAATATGGCTGAGAAACAGTTTATGTTAGAAATAGTAATTTTCCTCAGTGTGAGTTTTTTTTACTTTCTCACTGTTTGTTTTCCCTTGGATTCCCAGTAATAGTTTTAAACCGCAGTTGATTTGTTATTTCTAAGAGTATGTTAAAGCCACTTCTGTGTTTTGTGAGGATTAATTTTGTGAAAACTAGGTTCTGAAATACAAAGGACAACCTTAATTGATTGCTGAATGATGAAAGCTAATGAAGGAGGTTACCCTGTACATGCCCTCACTAACAATAATGTCCCCAACACACGACTGGCCTGCTCACAGACCCAGGGAGAATTCCGTAACAGGCTCCATATGAAATGTCAGTAGTTTCGCTTGCTGTCTTTTCACCCACCACAGAATTGTCTTATACACCTCCGGAGGTGTTTGTACCTATTTGTAAACATTTATACTAGTCTTCAAGAATCAAGAGGGGATCTCTCATCGGCGGTTTATCCCTGACCCAATTCCAGTACCTCATATATAGTTGTGATTGACTTAGTAAATGTCTATCTATTGAATGAGTAAGTGACTTACTGTCTGGCATGAACATGTTATCTATCTTGTACGTTGTAGGGAAACTAAAGATTGAGTAATGTCAATTTAAAAGAGGACAGAAATGAAGAACAATGGTATTCTCCTATTTTCACATCCTGAAATGCACAAAATGCTTTATAAGGTCACCTTCCTCCACCACTTTCTTTTATAGTATTTATATGTGATTTGGCACTCCTGCATGCCTCTCTAAGTGTTATATTTCTACTCTTACTGATAATTTTATGAAAAAGTATTATTTAGTAAGGAAAACCATAAGAACTGGTATCGATCAATACAAACTAAGTTCTTCGGGGCCGGGGTGGGAGTGGAAACCAGAGGCCCTTTGAAATGTTATGGAAGAGTTCCAAAATACTTGTAGAAAAAAAAAAATTGTTTGTGAATAGACCAACTTGAAAGCCACAAACAAAAAAGTGCTACTCATATGACATGCTATATAAACTATAGATCATGCCTCTTGTATTGCTCAAAATCTAGGAAATATCCCAAAGCTAGAAAGGGGAGATGGCAACAACTCTGATGAGGAAGAACTTAAGTAATGAATATCTGACATTTTCCAATTTGAATTAAATGGCTTTACTGGATTCAAAGGCAGTTTAATAGGGTTTGGACAGAATTAAAGCATTACTATGAAAGGTCACTGATAGATAATTTGATTTGAGTCTTTAATATAAGGTTCCTGGATAAGATTCACATTATTCAGGACCACTATGGAGAAGGATGAAAGAACAGCTACTTTCCTCAAATGGATTTAGATTTAGCAGGAGTGTTTTACTGTTCAGCTGGAGTACTTTACTGTTGAGAGTTTCCTTACAGTTAGTGAAAAAATACTCTTCTTTAAAGATGAAGATAAAAAGGAAAAGATGTATTTTAAAAATTCTAAAGATTCATGGATACAAACAGGTAAATAAGATACATCCAAAGGAACCTTTAGAAATTCTTGGAAAGTAGAGACATCTAGATAGGAAGTAACTAACAAGAAAGGACTTGAGTAATAAAATAAATGAATAATATAGATCTTTGATAATTTTTCAGTACACTTGGTAGACACATTGCCCTGAAGAGGAACAATGCACTGAATCCAGAACCATAGGTACTAGGGGGGAATACCTGTCAGAAAAATACATGTAGCTATTAAATGGGGTGTTATTTTTTACCCAAAAGCTACACATGTAGGTGTATTAAAGAAAGAGAAGAAAGTAATAACTGGTAGTTGTACAGGAAAAACTTCAAAAAAGAATAAACTGAATATCAGAGCAATCTTCTTGAGAATATGAATTTTAAATTCCTCAATAGGTTTAAAGGAAATCAGTCAAAATCACGTGACTAACCTGAATACTAACATAAACACAAAATATCACAGAAAATTTTGAATTGGTAGTTAAAAAAAGAAGATAATTGTTTGAGTCATTTTCATTTCTAAGTTGTGTGTGTGTGTTTATTTTATTTTTTTTTGATCATATGGCTTGCACTAATGAAAATTAGGAATCCTAAATGTACATGGTAGAAAGGAGACTAATATAGTTTACAAATCTTGTAATTTTTACAATGTTACTTGTTCTCATATCCTAGAAAGTGTGCTTCTTTAGGGACGTGTTCTTAAAGAAAAACAAACGTACCTTTGCTTGATTCTTTCCTTTTGGTTTCTTTTGGAATGTAATTCCATTCTTGCGGAATGCTCTCACGCAGACCTTCAGGAATGTTGTGCTTGTTCAGGTTTGTCTCGCGGTTGCTCCCAGAGCTCATCATGGACACTACCTGCTGCACGACGTCCTTGACAGCGTCTGTCAGTGCCAGTCTCAGGCATCGGACGACCGCCACCTCGGACTCTCTGTGTGTTGAGACTTTAAAACCAGACAGTGTATTACAGTTAGCAGAATCAAAAATATTTTGTGCCCTGTTCAATTAAGAATTCAGCTTCTCAGTAATCTAGTTCAAAGCTATAGAAAGAAGAGCTGTTTTTAGTCTAGAGATCATATGATTGATAAGTAGTCCATAAACATTGGGGAAAAAAGTTACCCCTTGGTAATCAAGGGAATAGTAGCCAGAATAACAGTGAATAAAACAGTATTCGCTAGTACTCTGGGGACTCTACTGGTGGATATATAACTTGTATAAACTTCTTAGATGACACATGGACAACAATTGCAAAAGCTTTGACACTTACCTATTAACACATTTATTCTTTCTCTGGAAATTTATCCTAAGAAATTAATTATGATTATGTAAAGAATAAAATAAAAAATTGGAAATAATCTAAATGTCCAACAACTAGGGATTTATTTAATTAGCTTAGGGCTTCCTTGGTGGCTCAAATGGTAAAGAATCCACCTGCAATGCCGTTGACCTGGGTTTGATCCCTGGATTGGGAAGATCTCCTGGAGGAGGGCATGGCAACCCACTTCAGTAGTCTCGCCTGGAGAATCCCCATGGACAAAAGAGCCTGGCAGGCTACAGTCCATGGGGTCGCAAAGAGTCAGACATGACTGAGTGACTAAGCACAGCACATCCATATTCGCAATAAAGTCATATTGATTAGAAAAAAAAGAAGCTTAGAAAATAGTATGATATATTATATTTATTAAAAAATACATGTTTACATACACGTGGAAGGCAATGGCAACCCACTCCAGTACTCTTGCCTGGAAAATCCCATGGGTGGAGGAGCCTGGAAGGCTGCAGTCCATGGGGTCGCTAAGAGTCGGACACAACTGAGCGACTTCACTTTGACTTTTCACTTTCATGCATTGGAGAAGGAAATGGCAACCCACTCCAGTGTTCTTGCCTGGAGAATCCCAGGGATGGGGGAGCCTGGTGGGCTGCCGTCTATGGGGTCGCACAGAGTCGGACACGACTGAAGCGACTTAGCAGCAGTAGCAGCAGCAGCAGAAAAGAATTAAAAGATACTCTACAATGTTGATGGTGCTTATCAATGACTAATGGTATTTCAGGTGATTTTCCTTTTCCTTTCCTTCTTCTTCTTTGACTTTTTCTTCCCTCCTTCCCTCTTTTCTTTCCTCCCTTCTTTCTAATAAGTATCACCTGCAATGATTATGTGTTACTTATGTGATAAATACAATAAAAGTTTTTGTTTGTTTTTAATGACTGGGAAGTTCAGGGATCATTATTTGAATCAACAGAGATGAGCATCAATATGATTTTCCCCCTCAAATTTCACGGTGATATTTCTCAAATGACAACCCACTGTAAAAACCACCATAGTGCTGAAACTAAAAGCTGGACTTTAAAAAAGAGAAACAAAATTGACAAACTTTTAGCCAGACTCATGAAGAAAAAAGAGAGAGGGTCCAAATCAATAAAATCAGAAATGAAAAAGGAGAAGTTATATCTGACATCACAGAAATAAAAATGATTCTAAGAGACTACAATTACACAGCCATAAAATGGACAATCTAGAAGAAATGGACAAATTACTAGATATGTACAATATCCCAAGACTGAACCAGGAAGAAATAAAAACTATGAACAGACCAATTACCAGCAATGATACCGAATTTGTAATTTAGAAAAACTCTCAACAAACACAAGTCCAGGACCAGATGGCTTCACAGGTGAAAGCTACCAAACATTTAGAGAAGAGGTAAGACCTGGTCTTCTCAATCTATTCCCAAAAATTGCACAGAGGAAGAAATACTTCCAAACTCATTCTGTATACAAGGCCAGCCTCATCCTGATACTAAAACTAGACAGAGATAGCACACAAAAAAGAAAAATCACAGCCCAATATCACTGATGGACATAGATGCAAAAATCCTCACCAAAATGTCAACAAACTGAACGTAAGAATACACTAAAAGGATCATACACAACACGAAGTTGGATTTATAAGAGGAATACAAGGGTTTTACAATATCTGCAAATCAGGGACTTCCCTGGTGGTTCGATAGTTAAGAATCCATCTTGCAATGCAAGGAACACAAGTTTAATCCCTGGTCAGGGAACTAAGATCCATGAAGCCCACACTCTGCAATTACTGGGCCTGTGGACTCTGGAGGCTGCGAACCACAACTCGAGAGCCCATGTGCCAAAACCACTGAGCCTGAACAGTGTAGTCAGAGTCCATGTACCACAGCAAAAGATCCTGCATGATGTAATGAAGATTCTGCATGCCATAACTAAGACCTTACTCAGCCAAATTAATTAATTATTTAAAAAAAGAGAATTTCAGAAAAAAGTGGTGATGGTGGGGGGGAGATAAAATACCCCGTGAGAATGGCTGAAAATTTTCCAAATATGATAAAAACTAAACATCATCAGATATAAGAAGCTCAACAATCCCTAAGCAGAATACAAAATAAACGAAAACAAAGATCATCATAATTAAATTGCTGCAAAGTAGTGATAAAGAGAACAATCTTAACATGAACAACACAAAGAAGACACATTACATAACTGGAAGCAAACTTTACTTTAAAACCTAAAGTGATTTATCATCAGAAACAGTGCAAGCCATAAAATAGAAAAATGCCTTGAAAGTCCCGAGTGAAAAAAAAAATGAGAGATAGAAAAATCTCTGAACCCAAAAGTACATGTCTGATGAAAAATATGTCAAATATGAAGATAAAGCCTGTTTTCATGCAATCAAATCAAATTAAATGAATTGATGGCAGAAAAATTTTAGTCCATTAAAGGAAATACTTAAGGTAGAAGGAAAATGATATCTGTCAGAAACTCAGATCTACACAAGTAAAAGAAGAGTACCAGAAATGATAGCTAGATGGACAAATATGAAAGACTTTCTTCTCATTTCTTGCTTCTTTAAGCTATAACTGACTGGAACAAAAGTGAAACAATAGTCTGTAGGGTTGATAACAGTAGAAATAAAATGCATGATGACACATGTAAAGAATACGAAGAGTAAACAGAAATATACTTGTGTAAGATTCTTACATTATATGTAAACTGTGATGAGTCAAAGATAACTCATCACAAGATGTAAACCTTGGAACAACTACCAAAATAAATATAGAATTATATCAAATAAGCCATTGGCAAAGAAAACCTGTAATACTGAAAAATATCCAGCTAATCCAAAGAAGGTCAAAATGGATATTAAAAGGAACAACGTTGGAGCAAACAGAAAACAAAGAATAATACAGTCATGTAGCTAAAAGTGTCAGAACAGAGGATCCACACGTAGACATGGATTTGATCAATTGTCCACTTGATTTCTGACAAAAGCACTGAAGTAATTCAAACTGGGAAAGAAGAGTGATTTCTAAAAATGATGCTGGGAAAATTGTATATGTATATGAAAATGTATGGTGGCGGTTTAGTCGCTAAGTCCTGTCCAACTCTTGCAACCCCATGGACCAAAGGCTCCTCTGTCCATGGGATCCTCCAGACAAGAATTACTGGAGTGGGTTGCCATGCGCTCCTCCAGGGGATCTTCCCGACCCAGGGATCAAACCTGCATCTTCTGTGGCTCTTGCATTGCAAGCAATTCTTACCACTGAGCCACCAAGGAAGACCTCTTTAAAACTCAGTAAGACAATCTAATTAATAAATGAAGGAACGTTTTAAACAGATATTTTTCAAAAGAATTTTTTCAAATGACTGTTAAAAACATGAAGATATGTTTGACGTCATTAATCACCATGGAATTGTAAATTAAAATCACAGTGAGATAATAGCATATACTCCTTAGAATGATTAAAAGCAAAAAGGCAATTCCAAGTGTTGGTGAGGGCACAGAGCAACCCAAACTCTCTCACATAATGGGTGGGAAGGTAAAAGGACGGGATTACGTTGAAAAACAGTTTAGTAGTTCCTTATAAAGTTTAACTCAGTGTGTGCTAAAGACATGTGTTTCTCTTAAAAGTAAAAGGGAGTTAAGGAATAGAGTGAAGCACAAAGTAACTTGTGCTTTGATATTTTCATTTGCCCAACTAAATATTGTTGACCTACTTTCAGAGTACAGGCCTGCAATGATTGCTACCAAATCTATTTCTTACAGAGTGTATTGGCCTTTGAAATGCCCACATGAGATACCCAACATAATTGTTTTTTTAATAATTTTTATCTTCTGTAATCTTTTTTTAAATGGATATTTTCACTCTTGTTTTTCTTCCTAGTTATGTTCATTCTAAGGAGTTATATCTAATTATGAAGCCAATTTATATATTTCATTACTGAATTCATATATTCATAAAGCAAATGTTTCAAAAAGTTTAGTCTAATAGAAAAAAATAAAGAGAAATAACAAGGCCCGTGATCAGAATTCCAAATTTTTGTTCGGATTCTACGATTTAATCAGTGAACAATCTCAGGCAAGTCTCTTAACATCTCTTGCTGTGCTTAGTCGCTCAGTCATCTCTGACTCTTTTCAACCCCACAGACTGTAGCCCGCCAGGCTCCGCTGTCCATGGCGATTTCCCAGGCAAGAATACTGGAGTGGATTGCCATGCCCTCCTCCAGGGGATCTTCCCAGCCCAGGGATAGAACCCAGGTCTGCTGCATTGCAGGCAGATTCTTTAGCATCTGAGCCACCAGCGAAGCCCAGGAAGACTGGAGTGATTAGGCTATCCCTTCTCCAGGAAATCTTCCTGACCCAGGAATTGAAGCAGGGTCTCCTGCATTGCAGGCAGATTCTTTACCAGCTGATCTACCAGGGAAGCCCAGCAAGAAAATGAGGATACTGCCTTCTCTGTTTTCACCTTTTTACTCTAAAATGATAAGACTGTGATGTCTTATGGATAAGCTATACAGAAATCATAACGTGTTTCAAGAGGAAGAAAATAAACCAGTTTTTAAGTAATGCACTCCAGTCAATCTGGATAAGTTAATAATATTTACTGAAGCATAGATCTATTAGTGGTAAAATGCAAATATTGTGGGATTATGATTATGTGTCTCAGCTATATTTCCTTGAAACCTATTATTTTTCAAGTCAAACAGAAACCACAGTAAAAGACTTAGTTTTCTTATGAATTAGTCTATCTTATTAGGGATTTTAAGATCATTGTAATTGGTAACAGAAGAATAGGAGACTTACAAAGATTTAAATAGGAGAGAGAAAAAAAAAGGCACAGTCCCTCATGACCACTGCAATGTCTTAGTTTCTTTCAATTCAATAAAGTCTACATCAGAAATAATGCTCTCTTGCGGCTCAGCTGGTGAAGAATCCGCCTGCAACGCGGGAGACCTGGGTTCGATCCCTGGGTTGGGAAAATCTCCTGGAGAAGGGAAAGGCTACCCACTCCAGTATTCTGAACTGGAGAATTCCATGGACTGTACAGTCCATGGGGTTGCAAAGAGTCAGACACGACTGAGCAACTCTTACTTTCACTTTAAACTAGAAGACTGCCTGTTTTTGGATAAAAAGGAAACAGTAAGGGAATACATGAAAACTAGAAAATACAACTTTAAAAGGAGATAAGTTAACGTTGATGGAGAAAGAACTTGCGCAAAGGCCAAGGATGTTTCAGCACTTTGAAGTTCTGCCCCTTTGAGCCCGTGACGAAATCTGGTCTCTGTGAACATCTGTACTACCCGTTCCTATTCCAAGAGACTTTTCTGACCTGGGGGAGGAGGGTTTGCTCAACGTGTAGATGGGAGAGAAGACTAATTAGGGGCAAGGAGCAGTTTCGCTTTCTCAGGCCACCACCTAAAATCCATTGATCTCTTCTAAGTCATTTTCAGTATGGTTTTGTGCTGAGTGTCAGATGGTTCAAGAACTTAAGAACTAAAAGATAAATTATGGGTGAAGCAAGTGGGTCCCCGATTCTTTATAATCTTGTGAGACAATTCAGCTTTTATCCTCACCAAAAACGACTCAAAACAGCAGGGGGTAGAGGAGCTTTCAAGGTTGTTTTTCTTTCAGTTTAATAAAGTCTACATCAGAAATAATGCTCTCTTTTAAACCAGCAGACTGACCATTTGGGGGGTTAAAAAAAGAACCAGTGAGGAATATATGAAAACTAGAAAATAAGACTTTAAAAGGAGATAATTATCAGAGTCTCTAAGTGATAGATTCGAGGTTTTGAAATCATTACATAAGGCTATATATTGCTACTTTGCAGTGATAATGACCAAGAGAAGATGTAACATAATGACTTAAAAATAGTTAAAAGGATAGTCAAGTCACATCTGGAGGATAGCTAAAAAGTACAGGAAGAACGAAACCATGATTATGAGCCAGTTAGATTTTTTAATATGGATTCTATTAAGTATTTTATGGAAATGGTGGTTCCAAAACAGTGTATAAGAAAGCATTTAGGTTGAAAACCAAATGTAAATGATATATATAGTTAAAGGACTGACAGGATAACCCCTAAATCCTCATCCTTCATTGTCCCAAGACATTAAGTACACTCTGTACTTAATTGTTTGATATTAAGGATCAAACAATGTGAGAATGTTTACACCTGGTCCTGAAGGTGGGGTAACCCATGAACACTTCTTATTCAGACATGTAACTCATTCTGACTTTACCATCCACTCGAGCTGTGGGCAGAACAACACAGCTGGAGAAAACACAGTACCCCTGAAACAATGATAGGACTTACTTAAATGTCTAGAGAGAGCCACTGCTGTTGCTGCTGCTAAGTCACTTCAGTCGTGTCCGACTCTGTGCGAGCCCATAGACGGCAGCCCACCAGGCTCCCCCATCCCTGGGATTCTCCAGGCAAGAATACTGGAGTGGGTTGCCATTTCCTTCTCCAATGCATGAAAGTGAAAAGTCAAAGTGAAGTCACTCAGTCATGTCCGACTCTTAGCGACCCCATGGACTGCAGCCCACCAGGCTCCTCTGTCCATGGGATTTTCCAGGCAAGAGTACCGGAGTGGGGTGCCATTGCCTTCTCCGATAGAGAGCCACTAGGCTGGTCATAAAAAATTCCATTTACATATGAAGAAAACTGGCCAGCAGGTTTATCCATCAGTTTGTTTAATAAAAGCATCTGAGAAGCACAAAGTATTTTTTTACATTTTACTAATTTCTTACATGTTTAATAGCAAAATATTATCTGTGGTAAATGTTAAATTTTTAATAAAAAAAGAAAATCCGCATAACATAATTTCTAGGTGATAACTTCCCCTCTCACCTTGTACCAAGTATGTTAAATTTTGATGGGAATTAATGGTTAATGATTCCCCAAAGTAGCCTGTATACTGAAAAAAATGTAAGATAACCTTTTACAAATAACAGATTCGGCAAAACTGACATCAATAAACTTTTATAAATGTCTTTAAAGATATATTTGAGTATCTATAAAACACTTCTTTTACAAATAGTAACTTTCTCATACCTGGAATGTTGTATAACAAGTCCCATAATTGTTCTTCTTCCATGTAACTCACAAAGACATTTCCAAATGTTTGTGGAGAGAAAGTGCAGTGGTACAATACTTGAAAGACAGCTTCTACCACACTGGATCCTTGGTTCAGATTATTTTCTGTATTGGAACCTTGTTCTTGAAAGGTACATTCTTGAAAAGAATAAAAATGATTTAGTAAGGTAGGTATCAATGAATATGATTACATTCCTATTCCTAATACTAGCATAACAGTGTAAAAATGTGTTTGATTATTATTTGCATAATAGGAGAAATGCCATATTCTTTCAGATCAAAGGTCCATTCCCCAAACCCAGTATAATTTCTGAGAGAATCATGGATATTTGTGGGGGAAAAGTTGTGAGAAAAACCACATGACATCATGTCAAAGGGCAACAGTAGTTTACTTTTATGACAGAATTCTTTATCCTCTTAAAGAAACATTTTTCATTTCTTTTTTCATTTAAAAGTAACACACATTCATTCTAAAAACTGTAAAAAAAATTCAGACTAAGAAACTAAGAAAACTAAAAGTGCACTAAATCCTACCAACCAGTGATTGTTACTATATTTAGAGCAGTATTTCATTCATATTATATACAAATATACACTATATATGTGTGTGTGTGTTTAACTTGAACATCAAACAGAATTATTTTATATACTCCTTAATATTGAAAATCTACTTATAACTAGTTGAATCTTTGTATCTCTCTTTGGGATTTTTGTTCTGAACATTATATACCCTTTATTCAGAACATAAATTTCATAGGAAATTCATAGTTATAGTGTTCTCAGTCTTATGCTATCAATTCTACAAATAAATTTATAAATGTTTCTCAAACCCATAGCTTCCTGTCATTTCAGAATGAAGAGCTTTCTCAGCTTGTTTCTCAATAAAATCAAATAGGAATTCCTACAAATGTTGCGGGCCGGCGTGAGGCACTCTGCCCATGGCAAAGGTCATGAGGAAGGAGGCTCGACATACGCAAAGGCGGGATCGAGCCTCAGGAGTCCCCCTGGAAATTCTCGAGCATCTACCCCCATAACCAGAGCCTGCCTACTTTACTACTTTGTGCTCTCCCCTACACCTCTGACTTTACGGGGGGCTGTCCCCCACCACCTCTTTCGGAGAAGGAGTTAACTTAGAGCTCCAGTTAATAATAATTCCTGGGCGTGACAGGAGTGTTTCAACCTACAAACTCCTCTGAAGGTTCTCTAGCCTGCCTGACAGGCTTGTCCGGCCACATGTGATTGCTCACAGCCTTCCAACCATGAGAGGCACGAGATGCTTTAAACGTTCTAAAAACAGGTTCCTTAGAAAAGTTAGAAAACCATTAGTATAAGTATAGTGGGCTAATTAGAAATTGTATTGGTGAAGGGTTTTTCATTTGTTGAGCCAATGTTTACTGCTAAGTCTCCACATCCCCTGCCCTTTTACACATTAATGAATATATAGAAGAAATGAGTATTAACCTTTGATATTAATCACATTAGACCTTAGATTAAGCAAATTCTTTCCTTAATTAAAACCCACTACACCCTCAACCTATAGGAATTTAACTTTACCTGGTACCTTCAGAAAGTGGCGTCTGTTTTAAGAATAATCAACCTTGGAGAAATAAGTGTTCTGGTTGACTGACCGCTGTCATAAGGAGAGGGCCATAAATTGTCAGCAGGCCCCCTGGCCAGAAGATGATGAAACACCCCTAAGACTTCTGTCTACATTTGTATGAAGCACCTGACTTAAAGTCAGGACTGCTGTCCCCACGTGACTTTTGTATAACACCTCAGTGTATAAAAACAGACCCTGGAAAATAAAGAATTGGGATCAGTTCCTCGAAAGACTGGTCTCCCCATGTCACTCTCTCTCTCACTCTGGTTGAGTCTCCATCTGGAGCGAGGAACCCGCCATGCTTACTAATTATGCCTGGGCTTCTAAGATCTGACCGGGGAGGCCTCAGTGTCTCCTCTCCTTCGGAAGAACGGAAGGACGCCTGCGGCCTACGTAAGTGGTGCAAGCTTCTTGTCTTGAAGTTTTATTGGTCTCCCACGTAAACCAAGCTACTCAGCCTCTTTTCTCCACTGAATTTTCCTACTGAGCTATCCTCATTCTATTACTCTTTACATCTTTAATTAATATAGAATTGAAGCTATTGTATCCTGATCCTCGCGACACCGTCCCCGCTTCGAACTCCCTGGATCAGCCAGGGCTGGACCCCGGCACACAAAGACACATTCATTTTAATCGCCCTTCTTAGTCCTCCTCTGGCTCCATTACCACTCTTCAAAGATCAGTTCCTCTACTGTTGCATTGACAGGTTGGACTGAAAAGGTGAAGTAATTTCTCTCTTGTTTAGACAGTTAGCATGCTATGTCCAGTATCATATGTAAAAGTATTTTTGAGTTAAAGATAATAATGACTCACGTTTCTCATAATTTAAATATATTGAAGAAACACAATCTAGATCATTTTGGAATAAGTACATTTATTTTCTTGCTCATTTGGAAGCTCATCACTTCTATAGTTCTTCTTGATAATTTTACTTCCGTGATTTGATTTTCATCATCTAGAGAGTCTTCCCTAGGATTTTTGCTGGAACTATTGATAAAACGGTGTCCTCCTTTGTCTGGGGCTGCTAAGCTGGTAGAAAGTAGGCTGGAAGTTACTAATGTCCATTCTGGGGAGAACTCCATGGAGAACCCAACACTTCATGCCAAATAGACAGGGTAACAGTGGAAACAGTGACAGACTTTATTTTTGGGGGCTCCAAAATCACTGCAGATGGTGATTGCAGCCATGAAATTAAAAGACGCTTGCTCCTTGGAAGAAAAGTTATGACCAATCTAGACAGCATATTAAAAAGCAGAGACATTACTTTGCCAACAAAGGTCCATCTAGTCAAGGCTATGGTTTTCCGAGTAGTCATGTATAGATGTGAGAGTTGGACTATAAAGAAAGCTGAGTGCAGAAGAATTGATGCTTTTGAACTGTGGTGATGGAGAAGACTCCTGAGAGTCCCTTGGACTGCAAGAAGATCCAACCAGTCCATCCTAAAGGAGATCAGTCTTGGGTGTTCGTTGGAAGGACTGATGTTGAAGCTGAAACTCCAGTCCTTAGGCCACCTGATGAGACGAGCTGATTCATTGGAAAAGACCTTGATGCTGGGAAAGATTGAGGGTGGGAGGATAAGAGGATGACAGAGGATGAGATGGCTGGATGGCATCACCGATTCAATGGACATGAGTTTGAGTAAACTTCGGGCATTGGAGATGAACAGGGAGGCCTGGTATGCTGCAGTCCATGGGGTCACAAAGAGTCAGACACGACTGAGTGAACTGAACTGAACTGAACCAAACCATTGAGAACCCAGCCAATAAAGTAAGTAGAACCAAGAGATGGCACAGTCCTGATGGGATGACACTGTGTGAGAGCCTGGATCCAGCACGCCTGTATACTTACGTTAGTGGAGCTGATAAATTTCCCTTTTTGGTTAAATCAGGTTAATTTGGGTTTCTGCCACTTGCATTCTAAAGGGTCCTAAGCTTTTCATCAAGCATAAAAGGTTAAATGACAAACAATCCTAGTTCAGGCATTCATAATTTCACCTTTTTTTTATCCAAATAGTTTCCTCAGTTCTCCCTGCCTTTCTGTCCCTCCAATTCACCTTATATTCAGTATCAGTTATCCTTTATGTCATTGCCCCATGTTTAAACCTTCCCCTGCTACTGCACTTTCTTAGAAATTCCTGAACCTCACGATCCAGAGTTTCCACAATCTTTCCCAAACTATGTTTTAATCCCCAGACCTCTGCTCCTCCCTAACTAGTGTACTTGTTTCCCTTGCACACGTTCCCTCCCATCTCCTTTTGTTGGTCTCTACCACTTCAGTTCAATTCAGTTCAGTTGCTCAGTCATGTCCGACTCTTTGCAATCCCATGGACGGCAGCATGCCAGGCCTCCCTATCCATCACCAACTCCCGGAGTTTACCCAAACTCATGTCCATTGAGTTGGTGATGCCATCCAGCCATCTCATCCTCTGTCATCCCCTTCTCCTCTTGCCCTCAATCTTTCCCAGAATCAA
This sequence comes from Bison bison bison, assembly GCF_000754665.1. NCBI lineage: Eukaryota > Metazoa > Chordata > Mammalia > Artiodactyla > Bovidae > Bison > Bison bison. The sequence goes on from NW_011495082.1 coordinate 8,447,671, forward strand.
GGTCTTTTCCAATGAGTCAGCTCTTCGCATGAGGTGGCCAAAGGATTGGAGTTTCAGCTTCAACATCAGTCCTTCCAATAAACACCCAGGGCTGATCTCCTTTAGAATGGACTGGTTGGATCTCCTTGCAGTCCAAGGGACTCACAAGAATCTTCTCCAACACCACAGTTCAAAAGCATCAATTCTTCTGCGCTCAGCTTTCTTTATAGTCCAACTCTCACATCCATACATGACCACTGGAAAAACCATAGCCTTGACTAGACGGACCTTTGTTGACAAAGTGACTGCTTTTTAATATGCTACAACGTTCTGCCCCAGTAAAATTCCCAAGATTTAACCAGTCGATTACTATGTTGGCACTCACTGTAGTAGATGCCGAGGCCTACGCCTTCCATGAATTCACTGCCTGCCTCCTTGTGTATGTGTGTGGGGAGTGGGAATGACCGACATGTAAACAGTCGTTTCAGCAATGTAAAGATAAGTAGGATGACCATACATCCTATTGCCTCAGACAGTCCTGGTTTATGTCTATGGCTCTGGGGTAATTAGTCGTAGCATCCTCGTTCATTCTCAAAAATATCCTGGTTTGAATAAGGAATTATTCTATCACCTTAAGCCTAAGTGCTTCAAATAGAAGACACTGGAAATACAGAGGATGGTGCTTTACATTTGGGAAGGGAACACGGAGAAGTCACAGGGAAGATCATGTCTCAGTGGAGTCTTTAAGGGGAAGTTGCAATTTACTGGCCTGACAAGGTTGAGGTGGGGAAGGTGCTTTCCGAGAAGACAGGAGAGTTGGTACAGGTAGCGGCTGGTCGGGTGACATGGCTGAAGTGGGAATAGTGGGAGGGAAGGGGAGGTAAAACTGAACAATCAACACAGCCTGAAAAATGAAGGCCCCATGAATCATGTACTGACAATAGAGACGGAGAAAGGGGATGGATATGAGGAATATTATAATAAAAATAATGAGGTGCATTACCATTGTTGCTATTACCAGCTAAATGTGTCAAGACATGTCAGTGGATATTTTTTATTTCTATTTTCCCTTGCTTTGAAGAAAGTAGTCTATTTCTGTTTACTTGCCTCAGGGGTTTTTGCTCTTTGGAAAGCACAAACAGACTGAAGTCAGTTGCCCTCCTAGATTAAAAAAAAAAAAAAGAATGAAAGAAACAAAGAAAAGCTAAATCCACTGAATAGTTATTAGTTTGAACTAAAGGAAAAAAGCCACTTTTTATGAATCATAGTATTGGTACGGCCGGATGATACGAAAGTGGAATCATATGTGTCCGGCAGGGGCCAGGGGTGAGGGTCGGGAGAGAGGAGACCTCTGGCATTGGAGAGCGATGTCTTGGGCTACAAGCACTTTCCTGGAAGGCAGTGCACAGTGAGGCTTGTCTGGGGGAGGCAAGGAGGAACCCTGGATCCTTGACACGGGTTCTCAGTCTCATCAAAGGTTTCAAACCATACCTGACTGCTGTGCTTGGCAGGAGTGCTTGGAGAGGAAATAAAAAAGTGTACCTGTGCAGTAACCAGAGTGACCAGATAATTGAAAATTGATACAGTCTCACAGGGGACTTCTGTACTCCCCTGGGGTAAAGGTGGAAGTCCTAAGAATAGCTACAGTTAAAAATCCTACCAGCCAGGCAGTTGGGGCTCAGAATCTTCATGAAATTGGTTTGAAGACAAAAAGTGACTTGGATATTCCTTGTGTATCTGAGTTTATGAATTGAGATTTATACCAACTCCATAAAAGCAGAGTTACTACCCACAAGGCACACTATGCTGAACATCACATGAGCTACTTTATGTCTAATTTCATCCTCATAATACTCTAAAGAGCCTCCTGATGAAGGCGAAAGAGGAGAGGGAAAAAGCTGGCTTAAAACTCAACATTCAAAAAACAGATCATGGCATCTGGCTCCATTACTTCATGGCAAATAGAAGCAGAAACGTGGAAGCACTGAGAGATTTTCTTGGGTTCCAAAATCACTGTGGATGGTGACTGTAGCCGTGAAATTAAGAGACACCTGCTCCTTGGAAGAAAAGCTAAGAAAAACCTAGACAGTGTATTGAAAAGCAGAGACATCACTTTGCCAACAAAGGTCCATGTAGTCAAAGCTACGGTTTTTCCAGTGGTCATATATGGATAGGGCCTCCCTGGTGGCTCAGATGGTAAAGAATCTGCCTGCAATACAGGAGACCTGGGTTCAATCCCTGGGTTGGGAAGATCCCCTGGAGAAGGGAATGGCTACCTACTCCAGTATTCTGGCCTGGAGAATTCCATGGACAGAGGAGCCTGGCAGGCTATAGTCCATGGGATCCCAAAGAGTCGGACACAACTGAGCAACTTTCACTGGTACAGATATGACAGTTTTACCAGAAAGAAGGCTGAGCACTGAAGAATTGATGCTTTCGAATTATGGTGTTGGAGAAGTCTCTTGAGAATCCCTTGGTCAGCAAGGAGATCAAGCCAGTCAATCCTAAAGTAAATCGACCCTGAATATTTATTGGAAAGACTGATGCTGAAACTGAAGTACCACCTGATGTGAAGAGCCAATTTATTGGAAAAGACCCCAATGCTGGGAAAGATTGAGGGCAAAAGGAGAAGGGGGGACAGAGGATGAGATGGTTGGATGGCATCATCGACTCAATGGACATGATTTTGAGCAATCTCCAGGAAACAGTGAAGGACAGGGAAGTCTGGTGTGCTGCAGTCCATGCGGTTGCAGAGTCAGTCACGACTTGGCGACTGAACAACAGTGGGAGTTGGGGTGGGGGGTCCCTTAGAATCTTGGCCTAAGCCTTCTTCCAGCCTCATATCACAGCTTTACACCTGGCTTACTAATTCTGTTATCCTTTCATTTCAAAGATCTTTTTTAAGTTTCCAGTTCTCCATCTCCAGCTCTGATCTTTCTCTTTCATTCTCTTTGCTGTGTTTCCTATTTTTGTCTAGGATACCACTATTGTCTGTTCATCCCCAGGCTCAATGCCTTAGCAATTTTTAATCCCTTCTCTAAATTGTTAGATGTAATGAAATAACTGGGTCCTTGCCCCCATCTCCCTTTCCATAATGTATCAAAGGTTGATTTGTCCTTCCATTGAGTCCCTTCTTCTCTGTTCCTAATGTAGGGGAGCAGAATTTGCCACCCTAAGATGTGTCTCTTTGACATATTAATTATTTTAAGCTGATTAGTTTTTAAGAAACAGCATACAAGGCAAAAACTCTGAAAACCAAGTAGGAGTTACCCTTAAGAAACAATCGATTTGTAAGGGAAATCTCCATTTGTTAAGGGAGTCTTATTGTACCTGGAAGAGGAGAACTACCAACTCTGTAGAAACTCTTATCAATGGAAAAGGCACTGACTTAAACCTGGATAATGACCTTACCCTGATCAACTTTGCTTCTGCTGGTAACCTCCCTTAACTGACTCTCCCCACACTCAACATCCTTTTCTATCTTTAGCTGAGGGTGATATCAAATGTGCCTGCAATGCAGGAGACATGGGCTCTATCTCTGGGTCAGGAAGATCCCCTGGAGAAGGAAATGGCAATCCACTCCAGTATTCTTGCCTGGAGAATCCCATGGACAGAGGAGCCTAGTGGGCTATAGTTCATGGGGTTGCAAA
>NW_011495082.1:8451517-8472520 GCF_000754665.1 Bison bison bison
CACCTGGGAAGCCTGAGTCCATGTATGCACGTTATCAACCTTTGGTTTGTCTCCTGTTGATCTCCAGTTTATTTCCTGGGCTCGCTGGAAGAATGTAGAAGGGTAGAGGCAAGTGTCTTCTTGCCTGATAGGGGAGACAAGGCAGGGTTGGGTTGGCTTGTGCGGCCTGCCTGACTACAGGGGGTGCATTCTGGCCCCTGCCCCCTCCGTTAAGTCCATCAGGGAAGGCTCTGCCACAGCAAGGGAGTCCTGTGTGTTTTGGCTCTGTTGGTCATTGGTGGTGGAGAGTGGAAAGCTGGGACCTTTGGAGGGATAAAGGGACCGGCTCAATCGTGGAGTAGTGTTGGCAAGTCACATATTTGAAAGGGTATTCTCTGACCCCAGGTTTTGTCAATAATAAAGCTACTCTTTCGAATTCCGTCTGCCTTCTCCTTTATCTGTCAAACAGTTCCTATATTACATAAACAAATAAAAGATTTGGGAACAGGTTGTCTTTTCAATAACATTGAAGGGCCCTTTCCACTGCAGACATTATTTTAAACTCCTTGTGAGAAGAGAACTTGTTCGTGCTTCCGAGGAAGGGTGGTGTCAGGAAAGGAAGTCAACCACCAAGCCATTGGGAGGCTGTGTTTACTGCTTCCGAAGATTCACACATCTGTGGTGCCCCAGCTCTCTTCTTTCCACGACTGCTTAATTTTTGCTTTCCACAAGAATTGCTGTTAATGACAAGCTCCTGCTGAGTCACTAAATGGATTTGGCCATAATGCTGGGAAAGAGTGTGCCATGAGCTCGGAATTGGATTAACCAGACCCTCAGGAGCATCCCCAACCAAGAGAAGAGACAGAAAGATGCACATTAGACATAGGGATGAGCCAGAAAGTGCACAGACAGAAAATGCAGTGTATAAAACAAGGACCTAAAACCTAGGACACCAGGCCAATAAATTAACACCAGAGAAAAAGGGGGTGGAGCATCACATGAACATTGTTTCAGAGAAGCACTAGATCTGAACGCCGCAGCCTAGATCACTATGAAAATTAACAGCAATAAAACTGAAAAAGTGAGTGAAGTCTCTTGGTCATTTCTGACTCTTTGCGACCTCTGTTGGGCTGCACCCCACAGGTCTACAGAGCCTGTACTTGCCCAGCTTCAAGGCCAAAGAGCCAGGAGTCAGAGACAGAAAGATCAATGGTTTAACGCAGCGGTCCCTAACCTTTTTGGCACCAAGGACTGGTTTCTTGGAAGACCATTTTTCCCCGGCTGGGGACAGGGGGGTGGTTCAGGTGGTCATGGGAGCGATGGGGAGGGGCAGGTGAAGAAGCATCACTCACTTGCCCACTGCTCACCTCGTGCAGAGCTGCCTGGTTCCTAACAGTATGCAGGCTGGTCCTGGCCCACAGTCTGGGGGCTGGGGACCCTGGTTAGTGGACGGGAGAGCTTACAGGTCTGGAGCAAGGTCCTGGAACGACACCTCACCACGGGCCTCACCGTGTGCAGCAGGCTGCGGGCGGGACACGGCGGCAGTCCTGACTTCCAGAGAGAAGCGGAGATTGCCCGCTGTCAGGGAGCTGGCGTTAGGTGGCTCATTAGTTACCAGGGAAACTTACCGCTCCCTAGACAAGAACAATCAGCAGCTGGAGCCCAGGGCAAAGTAGGAAGGTCAGTCCTGTGCATAGGGTTTAGGTGAAGCAGGCACTGGCTGGGCAGGGGAAGCAAACACAGAACAACAGAGCAGCCATCTTGAGTGGCCTGACCCACAACCTGCCAATTATTCACAAGCTTTCAATAAATATGACTTATTACTGACCCCTGCCCAACTTATGCTTCCCTTGTGGCTCAGATGGTAAAGAATCCACCTGCAATGCAGGAGACCTGGGTTCGATCCCTGGAGAAGGGAAAGGCTACCCACTCCAGGATTCTGGCCTGGAGAATTCCATGGACAGTCCATGGGGTTGCAAAGAGCCGGACATGACTGAGCGACTTTCACTTTCACCCCAACTTATTCTGATAAAATGTGAAATCTTTAAAAAGACATCTGAGGAAATGGAGCTTAAATATATGAAGATCAAAAATATCATTCTTTTTAGAGATCCTCTGGACCAAGTTTTTTTCCTAGGAATTATTATTATGTTGCTTTACGTTCTAAAATGCTTGTATATAAATTGAAGTTCACCAGTTACAACTTATCCTATGCTTTTTCCTCAAAACCTAAATAATCATTGGACATTGGGTTTCGAGCTCTTTTGAATACCCAGAGTCCTAAATTCTGGACTATGACGGTGGAGAGATGAGCAGCAGGTCTTTATTGAATATCTGCAATGGTACAAGCTCTATGCTAAGCATTTCACATACAATTTCACATTTATTTTGAGCCTTGTAAAAACTCCAATTTCTTTTTAATAAACGAAGAAACCAAGTCTTAAAGAGGCTGACCCTTAATGAAATGAAGGAGAGAAAAGCGTTTTTAAAATAATCAAGAAAATAGCTACATTCAATAAAGATTTATGACTGAGCAACTGATTTCAGTTCCTTGAAATCTGATAACCTGTACATGGCATACACAGGCAATTGTGTATGTTCAAAAATTATTTTGTTTTATTTACACATTAGTAAACGTAGATAGGCAATTTCAAACAGTTCTGTCTGTTTTGACCTGTATCTACTGAAGTCCTTCCTTATGCTCTCTAGAAGGTAGGATATTCCAAAGTGCATTTGTGGGATGTTAATGGGTAGCACATATGTTCTGGGAAGTGCTGGCTTCAACAATAGTAAACACTTTTGTTTTTTACAGGATTTTTCATAGCCTTTTATTATTCATGAGCTCTGTGACTCTCTAAGAAGGCATTTTAGTATATATGTGGTGTTTCTAAGCATTTTTGACCATGAAACCCTTTTCTAGTATTGCATCTAGCAAGAGTGCTATTCAATAAAACTGAATCTAGGAATTATGTTTGCAAAGAGTCTCTTACATTAACTACAAGCCTTTTAGGTTTGCAAATCAAAGTGAGCAGCTTGAATGGAAAAGGAACAGGTGAAAGAACAAAGGGCTATTCTGCATAAGAACATTCTCAACTGGAAAAGAAATTACAAAGCAGGTAATCAAAGTTGTATTTAATTTGAATTCAAACAAATCATTTGTGGAGCAAAGAGGAATTTTGCTTCAGCAGTAGGTGCTGGCAAGACTAACAAGCACAGCCAAGATAGGTCTTTAAAACTTTGATTTTTACCCTACAGATTAACGCCAACTTCTAACTGATTAAGAAACATAATGAGGTCATATGGTTGGCAGACACCTTACACGGAGCTCCATTATTTAGTCAATAACTGAATAAATACTTGTGGAGTAAATGAATAAAAAGCCTTCTAGCATCTGTGACAACGCTGACCTAGCTTCCTTTAGAATCCTTTCAGGAGTAGGCTATCCACCACCATTCAAGGCAGCTGGCTGTCTACTGCTTTGGACAGCTCAAGTTACCAAACTGCTTCTTGCATTTAAAAAACAGAGAGAGAACACTTATTAGAAAGGTCCACAGAAATCTAGGCTAGTCTCTTTAGGTGAACAGAGAAAAGACACACAGAGTTGTAAACAACATCCTCAGTTATCATTACAGATGACCATTCGGTGTTTTGGTTGACAGGCAAAATCCATTTCCTTTTAACTTATTCCCAACCATGTCCACTTGCAAAATTGAATAGCATAGTTTTGTTTTTTCATTTTTTTTCTACATGATGACTTAAAATATTTGAATGTAGTTATCCTGACTCCTCTAGTTTTTTTCTTCTCCAAGCTACACATACCCAATTCATTCAAGCAAGGTATGGCTCGGTTTTCACTTCATATCACTTTGACTCATCAGTGGGCATTTGCCACTTAAGCAGTTTGTGCCAAGGAAAGACCATTAAGCACAGGTGGACTGTTGGTCCAAATTCTGCAACTGGCAGACTTAAGGACGAAGAAAAGAGTTTTGAGCTTCACTTGTGCTCTTGAATAAGCACAAAGTCCACTGAGCAAAAGGTATTAATATTTCAAAGGGAAATTTCCTCTGTCAGGTAGACACCATGCCTATCTGTCCAGCAGGAATGTCTACTCAGACCATGGAAGAGGAGTTAAAAGCACAATGCTAGGTCTATGGACCACAGCCTTGTCTAACTCAATGAAACTAAGAGCCATGCTGTGTAGGGCCACCCAAGCTGGACGGGACATGGTGGAGAGTTATGACAAAACGTGGTCCACTAGAGAAGGGAAGGGCAAATCACTTCAGTATTCCTGCCTTGAGAACCCCATGAACAGCATAAGAAGGCAAAAAGATAGGACACTGAAAGAGGAACTCCCCAGGTTGGTAGGTGCCCAATATGCTACTGGAGAAGAGTGGAGAAGTAACTCCAGAAAGAATGAAGAGGCGGAGCCAAAGCAAAAACAACACCCAGTTGTGGATGGGACTGGTGATGGAAGTAAAGTCCGATGCTGTAAAGAACAATATTACCTAGGAACCTGGAATGTTAGGTCCATGAATCAAGGTAAATTGGAAGTGGTCAAACAGGAGATGGCAAGAGTGAACATCGACATTTTAGGAATCAGTGAACTACAATGGACCGGAATGGGCGAATTTAAATCAGATGACCATTGTATCTGCTACTGTGCTCACAAATCCCTTAGAAAGAAATGGAGTAGCCCTCATAGTCAACAAAAGAGTCCAAAACAAAGTACTTGGGGGCAATACCAAAAATGACAGAATGATCTCTGTTTGTTTCCAACACAAACCATTCAATATAACATTAATCCAAGTCTATGCCCCAACCACTAATGCAGAAAAGCTGAAGTTGAATGGTTCTGTGAAGACTTACAAGACCTTCACCAAAAGGTGACCAGGCTTCAACAGTATGTGAACTGTGAACTTCCAGATGTTCAAAGTGGATTTAGAAAAGGCAGAGGAACCAGAGATCAAGTTACCAACACAGTTGGATCATCAAAAAAGCAAGAGAGTTCCAGAAAAACATCTACTTTGGCTTTATTGACTATATCTAAGCCTTTCACTTTGTGGATCACAACAAACTGTGGAAAATTCTTCAAGAGATGGGATACTAGACCACCATACCTTCCACCTGAGAAATCTGTATGCAGGTCAAGAAGCAAGAATTAGAACTGGATATAGAACAACAGACTGGTTCCAACTCGGGAAAGGAATATGTCAAAGCTGCATTTTGTCACCTTGCTTATTTAACTTAATGCAGAGTACATCATGCAAAATATTGAGCTGGATGAAGCACAAGCTAGAATCAAGATTGCTGGGAGAAATATCAATAACCTCAGATATGCAGATAACACCACCCTAAGGCAGAAAACAAAGAAGAATTAAAGAGCCTCTTGATGAAAGTGAAAGAGGAGCGTGAAAAAGCTGGCTTAAAACTCAACATTCAGAAAACTATGATCATGGCATCTGATCCCATCACTTCATGGAAAATAGATGGGGAAAAAAATGGAAACAATGAGAGACTATTTTCTTGCGCTCCAAAATCACTGTAGATGGTGAATGCAGCCATGAAACTGAAAGACGCTTGCTCCTTCGAAGAAAAGCTATGACCAACCGAAACAACTTATTAAAAAAGCAGTGTCATTACTTTGCCAACAAAGGTCCATCTAGTCAAAGCTATGGTTTTTCCAGTGGTCATGTATGGATGTGAGAGTTGGATTATAAAAAAAGCTGAGTGCCGAAGAATTGATGCTCTTGAACTGTGGTGTTGGAGAAGACTCTTCAGAGTCCCTTGGACAGCAAGGAGATCCAACTAGTCCATCCTAAAAGAAATCAGTCCTGAATATTCATTGGAAGGACTGATGCTGAAGCTGAAACTCCAATCCCTTGCCCACCTGATTCATTGGAAAGACCCTGATGCTGGGAAAGATTGAAGGTGGGAGGAGAAGGGGACGACAGAAGTTGAGATGGTAGGATGGCATCACTGACTCAATGGACATGAGTTTGAGCAAGCTCCAGGACTTGGTGATGGACAGGGAAGCCTAGTGTGCGGCAGTCCATGGGTCGCAAAGAGTTGGACACGACTGAGTGACTGAACTGAAGTCTATATGTGGGTCTTCTCGCCAAATGACCACCTTGCAGAAATGTGAGCACCTGAGTGCTGCACAATATTCCTGAACAAGGCTTGACAACTACAGCCCTGGGGACGTGACCAGCATGATTCCTGTTTCAGGAAGGCCCAAAGCCAAGAATGTTTTTTTTACTTTTGTAAATGGTTGAAAAAGAATCAAAAGTAGAATATGATTTGTAACACAAAATATAGGCAAAATTCAAATTTCAGTGTCCATAAAAAAAATGTTAATGGAGTATTGGCGGTGGAGTTCAAGAATGCTACATCAAAAGAAGGCATTTTGATATACTTAATATTTTAAGTTAACGGAGTTAAGAAAAGAGCAGAAGCAGGAAGGTCACTCTGATTCCCTGCTGCCCTTCTCCTTGAAACATGTCATAAAATGCTTACGTCTCTGGTATAGCTCCCCTCCCTATACGAGGGGAACAGGTGCATCCTTATCTCTGAAGTCAAAAGGACACTGAGAAGAATCCTAGCAAATAAGCCTTGCTAAGTTTTCCCCAGTTTTCTTACAGTTACCTCACATGACTTGACCTATTGTATTTCTCCATGACTATCCATTCTTCATTATGTGTCGTTGCTCAGTTTTGTCCAACTCTTTGTGACCCCATGGACTGTAGCCTACGACGCTCCTCCCTCTATAGGATTTTCCAGGCAAGAGTACTGGAGTGGGGTGCCATTTCCTTCTCCAGGGGATCTTCCCAACCCAGGGATCGAACCCGGGTCTCCTGCATTGCAGGCAGATGCTTTACCCTCTAAGCCAAACCTAGCCTAATGACATTTTCTGTTTCTCTGGATCTTTACTTTCTTAGGAAGGATCCTGTGTCATGTAAAACTTATATTAAATAAATATATGTGCTTTTCTCCTGTCACTCTCTCTTTGTTAGTTTAATTTTCAAACCAGCCAGTGACCCTAAAATGGTTGAGGAAAACCTTCCTCCACTGCAGTCACATCATTTGCTTATGTATGGTCCTGCTATAATGGTAGAGTTTGGTCGCTGTGATGGAGACTGTTGTTGTTCAATCGCTCAGTCGTGTCTGACTCTTTGTGAACCCATGGACTGCAGCACCCTAGGCCTCCCTGTCCATCATCAACTCCTGGAGCTTGCTCAAACCCATGTCCATTGAGTTGGTGATGCCATCCACCATCTCATCCTCTGTCGTCCCCTTCTCCTCCTGCCTTCAATCTTTCTTCTCACTGGAGAAGGAAATGGCAACCCATTCCAGTGTTCTTGCCTGGAGAATCCCAGGGACAGGGGAGCCTGGTGAGCTGCCGTCTATGGGGTCGCACAGAGTTAGACACAACTGAAGTGACTTAGCAGCAGCAGCAAGATGTGCAACCTAGACCAGAATATGCATGTTAAACTGGTGAAGAGCAGGACAAGATTCTGGGCAAGTCAATCATCTCCAGAGTACAAAGTACACTGCTTGTGTCTAAAGGATTAGGGTTCACTGCTTGTGTCTAAAGGATTAGGGTCCATACTCTATAAGCGGGCTTCCCTGGTGGCTCAGGGTTAAACAATCCATCTGCAATGCAGAAGATGCAGGAGACACAGGTTTGATCCCTAGGTTGGGAAGACCCCCTAGAAATGGCAACCCATTCTAGGATTCTTGCCTGGAAAATCCTATGGACAGAGGAGCCTTGTGGGCTACAGCCCATGGGGTCGCAAAAGAGTCAGACACAATTTAGGACTGTGCAACAACATCGTTTACAAACACCTCTATAAGTAGTGGGCAGTCACTAACGGTTTTTAGCAGAGAAGAAGTGACATAATCAGACCTGTATTCAAATAAGAACAAGCTTTGTGACTACTGTGAACGTTCTGACAAATGGATTATAAATAATCTTAAGTAAATTATGTCTCTTTAAAAACATAATACTTTGGAAAGATAAATCACATACCCCAATTTTTTGCCAATGATAGCAATAGAAACTTTATATGATGGCCTTGCTTCTCAAAAGGTGGTCCAGGCACCAGCAGCATCAAGAGCAGCATTACCTGGCAGCTTGTTAGAAAAGCAGAATTTCAGGTACCCCCCACCCCAACAAGACCTAAAATCAAAATCTGCAGTTTTAAACAGCTACCCGCACTACAAAGTTCGGAAGCCTTGGTTTATGTTATCATGCCCTACAGTCACCCTACCCTCATGCAGACTCAGCACAGACCCTAGATGACAACTGTCTCTGGGACCTGAATAATTCTATATTATTCTATAATAATAATTATAATTCTATAATAATATTCTATAATAATATTCTTGTCATCATTGGTGGATAGGAGCCTTGGTTGGAAAGACTTAAGGCAAAAACTACAAATATAACTCCACTGTTCTAAGTAAGAATATGGTACAAATCAAGGAAAGAAAAAAAATATATTGAAAAAGTGAGAATACAGACATTGTCACTAGAAAAAGTAACCAAGGACATTGAAGTTAGGAGTGCAAAGGGTACCATGAGGGAGCATTTTAGTTTTGGTTACTTCTTTCCAAGACAGCTATAAAATGGCATTTTAGTCACACATAAAGTGAAACACACACACACACACACACACACACACACATGATGTACAATAAAACACAAAGGCTCTGCCATAATATTCCTTATTATCCAAAAGACTAAGAAAATAGAGAATTTGAGTTGATCCAGCTTCCCAGGTGGCTCAGATGGTAAAGAACACACCTGTAATGCAGGAGACCTTGGTTTGATCTCTAGGTTGAGAAGACCCCCAGGAGAAGGGAATGGCCCAGTTCAGTTGCTCAGCATGTCCGACTCTTTGCAACCCATGGACTGCAACACGCCAAGCTTCCCTGTCCATCGCCAACTCCTGGTGCTTGCTCAAACTCATGTACATTGAATTGGTAATGCTATCCAACCATCTCATACTTTATCTTCCTCTTCTCCTCCTGCCATCAATCTTTCCCAGCATCAGTGTCTATTCCAATGAGTCAGTTCTTCACATCAGGTGGCCAAAGTATTGGAATTTCAGCTTCTAAAGTATTGGAATTTCAGCTTCAGCTTCCAATGAATATTCAGGATTGATTTCCTTTAGGGTAGACTGCTTCAATCTTCTTGCTGTCCAGAAGACTCTCAAGAGTTCTCCAACACCACAGTTCAAAAGCATCAATTCTTCGGTGCTCAGCTTTCTTTTTTTTTTTCAGCTTTCTTTATACTCCAACTCTCATATCCATACATGACTACTGGAAAAACCATAGCTTTGACTAGACAGACTTTTGTTGGCAAAGTAATTTCTCTGCTTTTTAATATGCTGTCTACGTGTTGGTCATAGCTTTTCTTCCAAGGAGTAAGCGTCTTTTAATTTCATGGGGGCAGTCCCCATCTGCAGTGATTTTGGAGTCCAAGAAAATAAACTCTGTCACTGCTTCCCCATCTATTTGCTATGAAGTGATGGGACCAGATGCCATGATCTTCGTTTTCTGAATGTTGAGTTTTAAGACAGCTTTTTCATGCTCCTCTTTCACTTTCATCAAGGTTCTTTAGTTCTTCTTCACTTGCTGCCATAAGGTTGTGTCATCTGCATATCTGAGGTTATTGATACTTCTCCCGGCAATCTTGACTCCACCTTGTGCTTCATCCAGCCTGGCATTTTGCATGATGTACTCTGCATATAAGTTAAATAAGCAGGGTGACAATATACAGGCTTGACGTACTCCTTTCCCAATTTGGAACTAGTCTGTTGTTCCATGTCCAGTTCTGTTTCTCTGGACCTGCATACAGTTTTCTCAGGAGGAAGGTCTGGTATTCCCATTTCTTTCAGAATTTTCCATAGTTTGTTGTGATCCACACAGTCAAAGGCTTTGGTGTAATCAATAAAACAGAAGTAGATATTTTTCTGGAACTCTTGCTTTTTTGATGATCCAATGGATATTGGATCTCTGGTTCCTCTGCCTTTTCTAAATCTACCTTGATCATCTGGAAATTCACGGTTCACGTATTGTTGAAGCCTGGCTTGGAGAATTTTGAGCATTACTTTGCTAGTGTGTGAGATGACTGCAATTGTGCAGTAGTTTGAACATTCTTTGGCATTGCCTTTCTTAGGGATTAGAATGAAAACTGACTTTTTTCCAGTCTTGTGGCCACTGCTGAGTTTTTCAAATTTGCTGGCATATTGAGTGCAGCACTTTCACAGCATCATCTTTTAGGATTTGAAAGAGCTCAACTGGAATTCTATCACCTCCCCTAGCTTTGTTCATAGTGATGCTTCCTAAGGCCCACTTGACTTCACATTCCAGGATGTCTGACTCTAGGTGAGTGATCACACCATCATGGTTATCTGGGTCATGAAGATCATTTTTGTATAGTGCGTCTATGTACACAATCCTGTATTCCTGCCTTGATAATTCCATGGACAGAGGAGTCTGGCAGTAGTCACGGACTACAGTCCATGGAGTTGCAAAGAGTAGAAAATGACTGAGCAACCAACATTTTCCTTCATTTTAAGTTAACCAACCCTTTGTAGTGGTAGCAGTGATTTATATAGAATTTTCTGTAGATCTGTTTCTTGATTACCCTTAGGCACTGTGTTACATGGTTGAAAAGTACAGAATGTACTACCAACATTATCCACGACAGAGGCTCCTGATAGCTTTCATGAATTGAGCCTCTCTGTAATTTTGTGAGCTTTCTGTGGCTCTGCTGCGATGCCCTGCGGTGTGGTGGGTGAAGGCACAGTCTCTGAACACCAGTTTTGCCTTAAATCCTGCTTTGCCAATTATGAGGCATGTAACGTGGACAAATGACTTGATTTCTCTGTCTTACCTTCTGCCTCTATAAAATGGAGATGATAATTGTACCTGCCACACAGAGTTGTTTTGAGGATTCAGTGAGTGAACACATTTAAAGTACTTAGAGGCAGTGTCTGGAACATGTTAAAAATTATGTATTTTCTAGTTTGTTGTGGTTGTTATATTACAACTGAAAATCACCAGAAGCCAAGAAATTTCACTGAGGATCATTCTTGGGGCAATGGGCAAAGGAAAGAGGGTTAGTCACACTTCATTCAAATGTCACTAGCAGGAAAAGGCCAACTGCAAACAACTGGGAAATTGCCAGAAATTTGTTCCTTTGATGTCACAAGTCAGACACTGGTTAAGGCCATGTGGCCTCAGTGAGGTAATGCCAAAACAACTGCCTTGGGTTTTTAACATCAATAATCCAAAATAATGTCTTATACATTTAAAATCTGAGGTTTCTTCCTTCAAATTTAGAATACCCCATCTTAAAAATAAAACCAACAAACATTACCTTCTCAAGTCCACTGAACCTTAGCCAAACTTCCTAGAAGCTTGCAGCCTATGAAGCACATATTATAAATTAAAAGTTTATTATATATTTATTTATTAAATTTTGCTATTTTCTGACACTCAGTGAGTTGTATCTCATATTACAAAAAAGTTATTTCTGTATATACTCTGCTGATTCTTTTTAAAATAAATAGAAATTCTGGTAAATCATTTTCATAGTTCAGTTCAGTGATTCCGCCATGTTTGACTCTTTGTGACCCCACTGACTGTGGCACACCATGCTCCCCTGTGCATCACTAACTCCCAGGGCTTGCTCAAACTCAAGTCCATAAAGTTGGCGATGCCATTCAACCATCTCATCCACTGTCGTCCCCTTCTCCTCCTGCCTTCAATCTTTCCCAGCATCAGGGTCTTTTCAACAAGTCAGCTCTTCCCATCAGGTGGCCAAAGTATTGGACTTTCAGCTTCAGCATCAGTCTTCCCAATGAATATTCAAAACTGATTTCCTTTAGGATGGACTGGTTTGATCTCCTTGCTGTCCAAGGGACTCTCAAGAGTCTTCTCTAACACCACAGTACAAAAGCATCAATTCTTCAGTGCTCAGCCCTCTTTATAGTCCAACTCTCACATCCATACGTAACTACTGGAAAAATCATAGCTTTGACTATACAGACCTTTGTTGCAAAGTAATGACTCTGCTTTTTAATATGCTGTCTAGGTAAGTCATAGCTTATCTTCTAAGGAGCAAACATCTTTAAGTTTCATGGCTGCAGCTACCATCTGCAGTGATTTTGGAACCCAAGAAAATACAGTATGTCACTGCTTCCATTGTTTCCCCATCAATTTGCCATGGAGTGATGGGACAGATGCCATGATTTTAGCTTTCTGAACGTTGAATTTTAAGTCAACTTTTTCACACTCTTCTTTCACATTCATCAAGAGGCTTTTTAGTTCCTCTTCACTTTCTTCCATTAGGGTGGTGTCATCTGCATATATGAGGTTATTGATATTTCTCTTTGGAATCTTGATTCCAGCTTGTTTTTCATCCAGCCAGGCCTTTCAGATGCTGTACTCTGCATATAAGTTAAACAAGCAGGGTGACAATATACAGCCTGATGTACTCCTTTCCCAATTTGGAACCAGTCTGTAGTTCCATGTCCGGTTCTAACTGTTGCTTCTTGACCTGCATATAGATTTCTCAGAAGGAAGGTCAGGAGGTCTACTATTTCCATATATTGAAGGAATTTTCCAGTTTGTTGTGATCCACACAGAAAAAGGCTTTAGCATAGTCAATAAAGCCGAAGTAGATATTTTTCTGGAACTCTCTTGCTTTTTTCTATGATCCAGTAGATGTTGGCAATTTGATCTCTGGTTCCTCTGCCTTTTCTAAATCCAGCTTGATCAGCTGAAAGTTCTTGGTTCATATACTGCTGAAGCCTAGCTTGGAGAATTTTGAGCATTACTTTACTAGCGTGTGAGATGAGTGCAACTGTGTGGTAGTTTGAACATTTTTGGCATTGTCTTTCTTTGGGATTGGAATGAAAACTGACCTTTCCAGTCCTGCTGAGTTTTCCAAATTTGCTGGCATATTGAGTGCAGCACTTTCACAGCATCATCTTTTAGGATTTGAAATAGCTCAACTGGAATTCCATCACCTCCACTAGCTTGGTTCACAGTGATGCTTCCTAAGGCCCACTTTACTTAGCATTCCAGCATGTCTGGCTCTAGTGAGTGATCACACCATCGTGGTTATCTGGGTCATGAAGATCTTTTTTGTATAGTTCTTCTATGTATTCTTGCCACCTTTTCTTAATATTTTCTCCTTTTGTTAGGTCCACAGCATTTTTGTCCTTTATTGTGCCCATCTTTGCATGAAATGTTTGCTTGGTATCTCTAAACATCTTCAAGAGATCTCTAGTCTTTCCCATTCTATTATTTTCCTCTATTTCTTTGCACTGATCAGTTAGGAAGGCTTTCTTATTTCTCCTTGCTATGCTTTGGAACTCTGTATTCAGATGCTTATATTTTTCCTTTTCTCCTTTACCTTTTGCTTCTCTTCTTTTCTCAGCTCTTTGTAAGGCTTCATCAGACAACCATTTTGCCTTTTGCATTTCTTCTTCTTGTTGATGGTTTTGATCACTGCTTCCTGTACAATGTTATGAACCTCGGTCCATTGTTCTTCAGGCACTCTGTCTATCAGATCTAATCCCTTGAATCTATTTGTCATTTCCACTGTATAATCATAAGGGATTTGATTTGGGTCATACCTGAATTGTGTAGTGGTTTTCCCTACTTTCTTCAATTTCAGTCTCAATTTTGCCATAAGGAGTTCATGATCTGAGTCACAGTGAGCTCCTGGTCATGTTTTTGTTGACTGTATGGAGCTTCTCCATCTTTGGCTGCAAATAATGTAATCAATATGATTTCGGTATCAACCATCTGGTGATGTCCATGTGTAGAGTCTTCTCCTGTGTTGTTGGAAGAGGGTGTTTGGTATGATCAGTGTGCTGTCTTGGCAAAACTGTGAGCCTTTGCCCTGCCTCATTTTCTACTCCAAGGCCAAACTCTCCTGTTACCTAGGTATCTCTTGATTTCCTACTTTTGCATTTAGGTCACCTCTGATTAAATGGACATCTTTTTTGGGTGTTAGTTCTAGAAGGTCTTATAGGTCTTCATAGAACTGTTCAACTTCAGCTTTTCAGCATTAGTGGTTTGGGCATGGGCTTGAATTACTGTCATATGAATGGTTTGCATTAGAAACGAACAGAGATCATTCTGTCATTTTTGGTATTATCCCCAAGTACTGTGTTTTGGACTCCTTTGTTGACTGTGAGGGCTATTCCATTTCTTCTAAGGGATTCTTGCACATGGTAGAAGATACAATGGTCATCTGAATTAAATTTGCCCATTCCGGTACATTGTAGTTCACTGATTTCTAGAATGTCGATGTTCACTCTTGCCATCTCCTGTTTGACCACTTCCAATTTACCTTGATTCATGGACCTCACATTCCAGGTTCCTAGGCAATATTGTTCTTTACAGCATCGGACTTTACTTCCATCACCTGTCACATCCACCACTTGCTCATTTTTAGAGAGCAAGACCTAAAGCTACAGACACAAACCCCTTATATTTTAATGTTTATAATATATGGTTGTCTATCCAAAAAAAGAACTTTACCTAACAGAATTTAATAATTGCTTATTGGGTGAAGAGGACTTTGTTTTTAAAATACATTCAATAAAAATGTGTATTTATAATCTCCATTCTTATTCCTGAGCCAATTTAACAAAAGTTAAATTTTATCAATTAGACTAAAAAGAGACTATTCATAAAGAAAAGTCTCCCATAAACAGGCCAATAGTTATGTTGTTTGAAACACCTAATCAGAACATTTTACTCTAAAATTTTGCTTTCCTAAAGATATGATCAAACTTCTAAATTACCAAATGATATTGAATGAAGAGAAAATCTCTGAAAAAATATTACATATGTATTTTTAGGTGCATAATAATTTTGACCTTAGTCTAGTTAATAAGATTCCCTGAGCATATTGTTTCTAACTTAAAGTGACAAGGTTTCTAATGGAGTTTAATAAGTCAGTCAATCAATTGATCAGTAAATTCTGTCACTTCATCCTTACGCTAATGAAGTAGCTAACAAAATTAATACAAGACAATACCAAAGCAGCTAAGATCAAACATAACAAGCTTTGCAAAAACTGGTAAGATATTTTAGCAGGCTGGGTAAATGCACTTCTGTATTCCATGAGAACCAGAACTGAAGAAGCTACAGTATGGTACCATTGATAACTTTTAAGTCCCTCAAAAACAACATCATGTTATATATCCAAAAGGTAGATGTAATATAAATGTAGAATTCTTTTGCAAGAAAACCTGGTTATTCATTTAACCACAATCACTATCCCTGTACTTAGTGGCTATATTAGAATAGCCCAGTGTTTTATCACAATTGCTTTTCTAGGCTGAACTATATAACTCTATTAAAAGGAGACTATTTCTCTTCTAGGCCCATGTTCATGAGCTTCAATGATCATATTAACATTAGAGTAACTCTCCAGCCATGTCAGATACTATCCATGTTGAGTAGTCACCTTACCTGAAAGTTCAGATTATAAAGTTTAAGTGAAACTCCATATTTTATATCCCAACTGATCGCTGAGCAATCACTGCACTTTTTCTGTAAAAAGCACCATGCTATCTTGAGGAAAATATAAAAATAAAAATCTGTGATCACCACTGACTACCTGGCTGGCAAGAGCAGTTACATGCATGTGCATTGGGGTGTCTGGATTGATTCAACCAGAGACTGGACAGATTACAGTTCTTCCAGATACCCGTGGCCCACTCTAGGACTTAATCTGCAAGAATATTTGTATAGAATTGTAAGGGAAAGAACGTGCCAGGTTGGGTTCAGAATTCCAGGTTACCCACCATTTCTCAGCTACATGTGTCTCTTGGCAAATAACAGTATCTTAAACTCTAATGCTATTTTTAACATGATGAAAATAATTATACTTACTTTATAGGTTTTAAGAGTCAAATTAGATAGTAAATGTGAAGTGCCTTGCAGAGTGCCTAAGAGTTAACAAGTGAACAATATATGTTGGCTATTTGACCAATTAATTCCCCTAGCACCTGTTTTCCCTTTAAGAGAGTGGAGTTCAAGATATTGAAGCTGAAGATCCTGCTTTCAGTTGAACTTTGTGAGATTTAAGGCTCGGGGGCTCAGAGAATAAAGTCCGATTCAGGGTTGGAGGAGAGGTAATCTCCAAACCTCTGCTTGGAACATGGTGAGGCTGGAGGATTCACAGTGCCCTTTGGCACCACAAGATTTCTGGATTTGGGAGCACCAGGAGAGAAGCAGAGGGCTCAGCAGTAGGGTACCTCCTCTATGTGGTTTTTGGGAAACAAACCTCAAGGCATGCAGAAGAAAAAACTATGGGGAACTGGTTGTGGGCAGATCTGAGAAAGCAAATATTCCAGAAATGACTGGAACAATCTGGAAGGGGATGCTGTGAACCTCGTTTTGTATACAACAGGCCAGTAGGGCCTGGTAGCTTTTGCCTTGTTAACATACCAATATAATAACAATATAAGGCAGACTAAGTGACGAGCAGTAGCCGCCATAACAGACACTGTCAAGTTCAAGGCAGGGAGAGATCAGTGTGAGACAGTGTTCAGAGATCTAGAGCTTAGCAGGCCCTCGTCCACTGGTGGAGGCTAGGTGGGTCTCTCAAGGTGGAAAAATGGGTGAGGAAAGTGTGGAAGGAACATGTGGTGGCAGTGGTGATTTAGTCACTAAGTCGTGTCCGACTCTTGCAACCGCATGAACTGTAGTCCTCCAGGCTCCTCTGTCCATGGGATTCTCCAGGCAGGAATATTGGAGTGAGTTGCCATTTCTTTCTCCAGGGGACCTTCCAGAACCAGGGATCCAACCTGCATCTCCTGCATTGCAGGTGGTCTCTTGCATGGCAGGCAGATTCCGTACCAGAACCACCAGGGAAGCCTAGACGCAGCGTGTACGTGGGGTTCTGTGGACAATGGCTGGAATACGTGTGTGTGCATGCACGTGCACACAAGGGAACAGTGGGGAAAGGGGTTACAAAACTAGTCTGGGGTCATACTTGAACGGCCAAAACTTAGGGATTTGTTCCTGTAAGTGATGGGGGATGAGAGAAAAAAAATATTTTGAATAGGGAAGACTATACTGAACCTAATGACTGATAAAATGAATCTGGCTATCTGTGTAGTATATAGCAGAAGAAATGCACAGGGGTTGTAAAGATGGTTAGAAAACCCTTTATAGATGTAGCAGGAGAACAGCAGGACATAATGTTAGATTGGCATAACATTGCTTACCATCTTCTAAAATAGTGCTTACAGGGGAGAAAAGAAAGTCTAATTAAGAGAAGTATGGGCTTCCATTACTCCTCAATTTTCATTCATAATTTTCTCACGACTACTTCTCCATGCCCCAGTGGACGCGGAGGCAAGCCACACTTGCTTGTTCATAAGTTACATAAGCATTTTTCATGATCCACTGAAGTGCTTAATGTGGGTCAAAAACAATCGTAATCTCTCTCTCTCAGGTCTAACTGAGACTTGTTTTGGACATATAACTGTGTTCCCATAATATGTTCTTAGGCATTTCAAACCCCAAATACTGACACATCTCTTATATTACGACAGTTACGATAGAACAGTATCATATAAAAATATCGTTTTCCCTCATTCAGACTATCCCTGAAAGAAGACCTTTCTGATAGGTTTATAAAGTGATTCAATATTTTTGCTGCTGCTAACCCCACTGCCTATTGCTATAACACAGTTGGTATCACTGCCCTACCAACATTCAAGTAGGAAAAAACATTCCATTCAACTTGAACAACGACTGAGTTTTTTCAGGACATTCTCAAAACTACAAATACTCACTTGAGCTCTTTAGCAAGATTCTTAGTAAAAGACCATCGTGATGCAGTAGGGTTTCCAGAAGCAGGTTCCAATTACAACCTGGCTGGGATAAGAGCAGTTTCAGTTGACCCTCGGCTATCAGTCGTCCAGCTGATGGAGTCCTTTCAAAATGCAAGATAAAGATGGAGTAATGAAGTTAATTTATCTATGAAATTAATAGCTTTAAAGTACAGATGTAATGCTAACTCCTTTAAATGTCAATTCCTCCCAGATTACTGTGAAAATGCTTTCATGCTTGCTTACTTCAGGGTTGCTCAGAGAAGGAATTACATTTAATGTCTACTAGCTAAAAGCAAATTAACATTTGGTAGCCTGCCAATGTTAAAACTGATACAAAATAACCATGCCTACATTTCACAGAACTATGTTTTAGTTTCATGGAGCAAAATAAAAATAATTTATGCATCTTTGAACACATTTATTTGTTCATTTGACAAATACATGAGTGCCTACTATGTGCTATGAACTTCTTTCATTATTCACGGAAAGATGTTACAGTATGTTTTAGCTGCTAATTTGCCATGTACTATGATTGTTGATAAAATGAAAGGAATTCAAAGCTTCTGTCAGAGATCAACCATAATCTAATTTTTTAATATGTAAAAGCCATAAGTCAACAGGCAATTATCAGAACAACTCTTAAGAGTCACACTGCTACCTACTTGGGTAATAAGTTGGTCTTTTTTTTTTTTAAGAATTTTTTTCTGATGTAGACCGTTATTAAAGTCTTTATTGAATTTATTACAGTGTTGCTTCTGTTTTGTGTTTTAGTGTTGTGGCAGTAAGGCACGTGGGATCTGAGCTCCTCCTCCAGGGATCAAACCTGCAGCTCCCGCACAGGAGGGTGAAGTCCTAACCACTGGACCACCAGGGAATGTCCCCAGGGTAATCAGCTTATCAAAGAGAAGTAATTCCAAAGCAAACAAGTTTCTACTTGGGAAACTGTCATCTGCGGTGAACAGAAAATTAAAATCAGGTCCCCCAGGTCACCACATTCATTTACCAATGAATCTGGAGATAAGGAAATGAGGTAGAAACTAAAACCTGATAGCATTATTCCCTTTTTCCTTCTAAAGTCTCAAAGTTTAGATTGGCTAAAGGTCACAGCATCTCAGATCGGCTTACCCACTCCAGTATTCTTGCCTGGGAAATCCCATGGATGGAGGAGGCTGGTGGGCTACAGTCCGTGGGGTCGCAAAAGAGTCGGACATGACTTATCAACTGAACAACATCAAAAACAACAGCAAAGTGCAGGAAATGACCAAACTCAGCCTGACTGTGGCCATAAGGATGGCGGGAATAAGGAGGGTGGCAGCGGGAAGGAAGGAGCAATGTCAAGGTGTGACTGAACCATATGTGTGCTTTAGGTGGGAGAAAGCAGAACAAAGGAAATCGCGGAGAGATGATTTGTGGCATCATTTCAAGATGAAAACCATCCACATGGTCTAGACCAAAGTTTTCCAAAGCCTGGGCCGTGGACCAACAACATCAGCATCACCTGAGAACTTGTGAAAAATGCAATTTCCCAGGTCTTATCCCAAGAGTAATTCTGGGAATGGGCCCCAGAAATCTGTACTTTAAGAAGCCCTCTCCAGGAGATGCTGATGCACACCAGGGTTCGAGAACCACTGTGGAAGGCAGTGCTTTTTGGAGCACGGGTAGCAGGGTATACAGATTTTAGCACTTTATTATTTCATTAATAAAGGCTTTATCTCTCCACTCAGATTCAAGCCTCATGGGCACACTTAGTTTATACCGCAAAGCTCCTACCAAAGAAGTAAGCATGTTTAAGGGCTCTGTAAATGTTAGCTGATTGACTCATCTGCTCATAAATAGACAAACTCTTTAAAAAAAAAAAAAAAAAAAAGAGGATACATTGCCAGAATGCTAGTTTAAACAAAAGTGAGAGCATTTAAAGACATAAAATGAAATTTCAAAACATCTCCCCCTTGACTTGGCTGGGCATTCGGAACATCTCACAACCTTACGATGCACAAAATCACTTGAGCTTTGGACCAGCTCAGGCTTCCCGTGTGAGCCTCTGATAACATCAACTCCAACCAGAGAAACTCCCCAGTAACTGGTGAGGCAGTGTTAGCTAGGAAAACCTGTGCCCTGGATGGGCAACAAAGAGAAAAGCAGGGAGTTATTTGGCTCTCAGACCAGAGGAAGCACGTCGGTCAGTTCAGCAGCTCTGAATTCCTTTGGGTGTTCTCAGGTTGGTCTGGTTCTTGCAGTCATTCCAAATGTGGTACCAAAGGAAGAATCCACTTGGTGAGCCCCTTGGAATGAAATATTGAAGCGTATCCTCCCAATGGCTGTCCCTGTTTCCATCCTAAACCCCAAGTGCTGACTTCAAGAAACTTGATGAAAAGCAGCTAATTGTAAGTTGCATATTAATATTGACTTAGTTTTTGAACATTTCCTACCTATCTGTTTCGCTTGAGCTGAGTGCTGACTTGAAGGATACATTTAATGAACTGGAATATCCAATCTGATGGAGTTTAGAAAAGGAAGGGGATATTGAGAGACAGTTTGAAGAAGGAGACAGGGGCCAGATCATGGAGGAGCCAAGGTGGAGACTTTGGACCTGTTAAAGCGTTTTAAGGCAGATGGGATTCCTGACCTGGCTGCAGTATGGAGAATGAACTGGAGGAAGGGTTATGTTTTTGCTCAGGCCTTTCAGACACGGAATAAGGCAAGATAATTTGAATGTCATTTCATACAGCAGTATCCGAATACCTGGTTATAAATAAAACCTCTCGTTTACCAGATGGGAAGCTGTTTGTTGAAATGTACCTCAGTTCTTGGATCTTTCCACTTATCACAGATTTTGAAATGTACAGTAGAGTGACTCACTATAAGAAAAAAATAAAAGATTACAAACATTCCTCAGTCACTGAGCTCCAAGTAATAAATGCATTGAGGAGTCTGCACTGGGCATATGGAGAAGCATATGTTCCCTCATCCTTTGAGCTGGTGGAGCTGTGAAAGTGAGATGAGCCTCACAGAAAATGACAAAAAGGAAATTTTTTTAATATATGTATGTATCAAATATGTACATGTTGAATTCCACTATAATACAAAGAAGAGAACAGAATTGATAAATCCACTGGAACTCATAAATCCTACATTAGCAGACAGG
>NW_011495082.1:8472620-8566180 GCF_000754665.1 Bison bison bison
TGGCTGGGTTATATCAGGCTTATACTCATACAGTGCTGCATTTCTGGGCATGAAGAGGCCTAAGAACTCTTTCAAATCCAGGCAATAAAGGGGCTCAAAAATTACCTGTTTATGAAACTAACAAATTATTATGGAATCACTGTGAAAAATCTTGGTTGTATTTGGGTGTGTTTACTTTATGAAAATATATCAAGGAGCAGGGATATGCTACCAACTACAGTATTCTTGGGCTTCCCTGGTAGCTCAGATGGTAAAGAATCTGCCTGCATTGTGGGAGACCTGAGTTTGATCCCTGGGTTAGGAAGATCCCCTAGAGGCAGGCATGGCAACCCACTCCAGTATTCTTGCCTAGAGAAGCCCCATGGACATGGTGTTGCAAAGAGTTGGACATGACTGAGCAACTAAGCCTAGCACATCAAGTAGTTCATCTGCAATTTCTGCAATTTTTAAGCATGTGGTCACACTGCAGTATAAAGTTTAAAAATGCTAGACCCATAAGTGAACAATGGCCTGACTTTCAACCACAGCTGTGCATGGAGCACAGGGTAAGAAAAGACTGTAGTAAAGTCAGTGAAGTGAAGTGAAGTGAAGCTGCTCAGTCGTGTCCCAGTCTTTGTGACCCCATGGACTATAAGCCTACCCAGGTTTCTCAGTCTATGGGATTTTCCAGGCAAGAGTACTGAAGTGGGGTGCCTTTTTCTTCTCCAAAGGAAAGTCAGACTACAATACAATTAGCCTCACTGTTCAGGTCACATGACCTTGGGGGTCCCTGCCCCTACTATACACAAAACATGCAGAAGCTGTCAGAATAGGGGAACATTAGAACAGACTCTGAAACACACAGCTTGGGATAAAACCAAGTGATGTTGGGTGCTGTTTTTCAAGACTAGATATTTACTTTAAATTAACAGCCATTATATGGTTCCACGTCCCTAAGAGATAAACTACATAAATCCAGGAGCCAAGGGTGAGAGTTCTCTCTGAAGGATACTAGAAGCCACCTTCTCACCAGAGCTCCTGATTATCCACTGGGGATTTATGTTTTCCATTCCCATAACTCCCCACAGTGTCTGGGGAAGTGGAGATCCTGGTGTCTATGGTGGAGTGAGTTTAGGAAGGCAACCCCTACCAGGGGACCATGAAAAATTCTACTAAATATAATGTTATACCTGCCATCATCCAGTTATTTTTGGATTCCCATGCCAGTAGTCTAGCAGGCAAAGAAAGGAGCCACTATACCGGTAAGGGTGATAACTCTGATTATCACCGAGGAGCTAGAGTTGCTACTGCACATGCGGAGCAGGGAGGCATATATTTGTATGTCAAGGGATTCACCAGGGAGTCAAGAAATGATGCTCTCATGACTGCTAACAAGCATAAGTAGGTGGCCGAAGTAACCACATTCTGATCAAGGAATGGCAGTCATGGTTCAGCATCTCAAGGAGGGTCTCAACGTCTGTGCTAGGTAAGCAACACACTCAACAGATGACCGAGGGGGAGGGGAAGCCAGAATAAGTGGTAGAGGAATATAATGATGATGAGAACTTGCAGACTCAGGAATAACGACAGCCAGGGATATGCTAGTTTGTCCCATTAACTCAAGAATAATAAAACTGTTTTTGTTTTTTTTTTTTCCACCAGCCATCACACCTTGAAGAATCAACGATAAAGTCCAGAGAACTTAAATAACGAGTAGCGGATGTCAGTGGTACCAGGGTTAGCCCAAATGTCAGTGTCCCCACGTCCTCTTGCCCTTCCCACTCAGTTGGCACTGACCTGCCTTATGCTGTCAGAATCTGCATTTCTCTACCTTCCAACAAGGCAGGTTGGAAGTGCCAGCAAATTAACACCTCCAGAGTACCCTTCAGCCGATAACTGAAGAAAGTTTCTAATAAATTCATCAGCATATTTGTTCCTTTGGCAGAATAACTCTGTGAGATGCCTTTCAAACTGGCTCCAAGAATTTCCCCAGAAGGTTTAAGTTCCAGTTACTCCTATGATTACACTGCTCTTGATCTGCTGTCTTTCTTTGTCTCATCTACTCCCATCGAGTGTTTCTTCCACTTAGAAAATAAACTATTCTCACCTCAATCCTTGTCTCGAGGACTGCTTCTTGGGGAAATATAAAATAAGACATCAGGAGTCATGTATGGATGTGAGAGCTGGACCATAAAGAAGGCTGAGCACTAAAAAATTGATGCTTTTAAACTGTGGTGCTGGAGCAGACTCTTGAGTGTCCCTTGGACAGCAAGGAGATCAAAACAGTTAATCCTGAAGTCAGTCAGTCCTGAATACTCATTGGAAGGACTGATATGGAAGCTTAAGCTCCAATACTTTAGCCACCTGATGTGAAGAGCTGACTCACCAGAAAAGACTCTGATGTTGGGATTGATTGAGGGCAAGAGGAGAAGGGGGCGACAGAGGATGAGATGGTTAGATGCATTATCAACTCAATGAACATGAGCTTGAGCAAACTCTGGGAGTTAGTGAAGGAAAGGGAGGCCTGGCATACTGCAGTCCACTGGGTTGCAGAGAGTCGGACACGACTGAGCGACTGAACAACAGAAAATAAGACATGCATGGAGGCACTTGGGATTTATCTCAGTGTTTGTTTCAGGAAAACTGAGAAAATACAGTAAGGTCATTTAGCTAATAAACATGGCAACTGGACTTTGAACCCAGGTTTTCCTGACTTTAAAATCCTTGGCTATTCCACTACCCTGTGTTTCTTTCATTCAACCTGGTTGATATTTGGTGGGTATGTTGTAATTTTCAGCCTTGAGGATGTTTGGCTCTATTCAACTTCCTTGATTGAGGATACCAAATTTTTGACCCAAACTCAGGTTTGTGGTCTCAAGGCTGATTCCCAAATTGGAGCCATGTTATTTAATGGGGGACTGATTTTGACCAGATGGTTCCTGTCATGGATTACTGGGTCAAATTTATACCAGAGACCGTAAGTTAAATGATTCAGAGAACAAAGGCAAGGGCATAACTAAAGAGAAACCGAGTAAAAGCCCTAAAGTAGGAAAATGAAAGCAGAGAAGGAAAAGCTGTATTACCATTCTACTTTTGCCTTTCCAAAACTAATCCTTCCAAATCGTGCTAGGAAAATAAGACAAATATTTAAAGCAGTTCTATCATCTTTCTCTTTAGTACCTAGGAAAAGAGCTTGAGGAGATAAAAAATCCAAAATATTTGCTGCACCATTTCAATCAAGAATGTACAAATTATATGTACTTATAACATTGAAAATGCTTGCATACATTTTAATCTATATAATGGGTATAGCCAAGTCTCTATGATCTTTATAATTACAGATGATTCAATAAATAGAAATAAGACAGGGTTCATCTGCACATTTATATATAGGGTTTGCTTTGATTTTTAATAACTTTATCCACCTAGGTAGATGGATACTCTTACACAGTCTCATTTTTTTCAGAGTTGACAGTATCTACAATAATGGGTACACAACTTAAAGAACAAGTGTTTGACCTGTAAAGACCTAAATTATTTCTTGATTTCAGTAAACTAAACTTTTTCACTTAGGATGACCCTATTTCTCAAAAATCATCTGAAGATATATTAGTGCCCCAAATTCATAGCCCCAGCTTCACACTTTAGAGTTACACAAGTTAGTGTATCTTATTTCTAAAAAACATGTGAGAATCTAATTTTAATTTTAAAAACAATACTTCATGCCAACGATTACTTCTGAACTCCCCCAGAAGTGCTATTCTAGCACCTGGGGCACTAAGATACTGGATCCTACTGACTCACTCAACCATCCCTTTAGAGGACCAGAAGTTATCTCTCTGGGGTCCTTTAACTATTACTGGTTCTTATCTGCTGCTGCTGCTGCTGCTGCTGCTAAGTCGCTTCAGTAGTGTCTGACCCTGTGCGACCCCACAGATGGCAGCCCACCAGGCTCCCCCGTCCCTGGGATTCTCCAGGCAAGAACACTGGAGTGGGTTGCTATTTCCTTCTCCAATGCATGAAAGTGAGAAGTGAAAGTGAAGTCGCTCAGTCGTGTGCGACTCGTAGTGATCCCATGACTGCAGCCTACCAAGCTCCTCCACCCATGGGATTTTCCAGGCAAGAGTACTGGAATGGGGTGCCACTGCCTTCTCTGGTCCTTGTCTACCACATAATAATACCTTATTAGAGGAGTTCAAGAAAGGTCTCTTCTGACATCACACTTCTGATATGAGACCCCACGAGAAAGTAGTTCAATAATCTTTCCACTTTATCACACTTCGAGTTGGCTTTTTAACATGTTTGGATAACTGATAAGATCTGCCACTTTCTGAAACATAGTTCTTTCCTAACACAGCAGCATTGAATGACTGTTAAGTAAGCACTTACGTGGTGGGTGCTGTGTAGGCATCTAGCTAATTAAATCCTCATGACTCTGTCATGGGAATATCTCAGAAGCTAAGAAAAGATGTTACAAGACCATGAGAAGTAGACCATGGTATCGCACCCTGTTTTCAGGTGGATAGATATGATCATATTGTATTTATATCTCAATTTCCTCACAAAGATACAAGCTATTTAACTTTCCAAAATTACAAAACTATACAAGTCTGCAAACCTGTCTGACTAATCTGAAAACCTATAGTTGTCTTTTATCTTCTCATTGCTGGCTCCATTGCTATATTCTTTTTTATATAATACATTCAAGCCATAATAGAAAAGGAAAGATATGAAGAAATATGTAGCTTCATCAAGTATCCAGCTCACCTGACACTTTCACTTCTTTTAATAACTGCTCCACAAACATGGCTTTTTCTCTGAAAATCTTTTCAAAGATCCAGCTGCTTGTCCATCCACACTCTGGAACAGCCATGTAAGAGCTTTGGTGTTCAAAAATCTCTCATTACTTCTCCCCTGACTGTTGGCTCTATGTCAAAGCTTGGCATCTCATCAGAGTACAAGTTCTCTAAGCCTTTTTCTTCAGTGCTGTGGAACAGCCTGACAGCAGCTGCTGGGAGACCAAAGTTCTCTTTTGTCCTCCTCCCCAGATGTTCAGCCCTAGGTTACTAGAAGACACCTCCTCAATAGACCATTTTTCCCATCACTGAGCTTTACCACTCAGATCAAATGTTTGAAAAGAGTTAAATGTACCATTTAAAGTGGTACTATCTGAAACTATGCTACAATAACTCATTTGTTCCTTAATCCACTTATTCAGTAAACTAATATTTGCTGGCTGATTTCTAGGTGCAAGGTGACAGAGACACAACAATAAGTAAAAAAAAAAAAAAGTCGCTATTTTTACAGAATTTAGTGGGGAATACATATATAGTTTAAATGGTCATACAAATAAAGATGAAATTACAACTATGAAAACTCAATCAAGGAAAAGCACACAATGCTACTAGAAGATGTAGTAAGAAGTAAACTAGTCTTTGGGGTTGATGAAAAGCTTCCCTACAGAAGTCACGCCAGAGCTGAGATATGAAATTACATTGACATTAACTAAGTGAAAGAAGAAGAAGGCCTTTCAGGGTAAGGTAAGGCATGTGCAAAGATCCTGTGGCAAAAAGGAATATTTTGTGGCAAGAAAGTGTAAAAAAGGCTAATGAGTGAAAAGCAAAAATCACAGGCTAGTGTGGTATGAGAAAAGGTTGCAAAGATGGGTGAGCCACATCTACGTAGGTTTTACAGGCCATGGTAAATTTTGTGTGCATGTTGAAGGATAAAGAGGAATTCGTGAATGATAAAATTTAGTTTTGAAAATAGCTTTGGATTTGAGAAGTCTCTGGCTGTAGTTTGGAGAATATTAGAAATGGAAGCCAACACATACATAGGAGGAAACAGAGGTGTCATTGCAGTAGTCAGGAAAGAGACGAAGCACTAAGGCAAGGGTGGCACTATGGATAGCAGATATTAGGAGCTAAAATTAACTAGACTTAGTATGAGCTGGGAGAAGGCAATGGCACCCACTCCAGTACTCTTGCCTGGAAAATCCCATGGACGGAGGAGCCTGGTAGGCTGCAGTCCATGGGGTCGCTAAGAGTCGGACATGACTGAGTGACTTCACTTTCACTTTTCACTTTCATGGGTTGGAGAAGGAAATGGCAACCCACTCCAGTATTCTTGCCTGGAGAATCCCAGGGACAGGGCAGCCTGGTGGCCTGCCGTCTATGGGGTCGCACAGAGTCGGACACGACTGAAGTGACTCAGCAGCAGTATGAACTGGATCTCTTGGAGAAAAGGAGGGAAGTGTTCAGGATGCCTCCTGGTGTCAGGCTTATACAACCATGTGTGTGCATGTGTGCTAAAATGCATCAGTCGTGTCCGACACTTTGCGACCCCATGGACTGTAGCTCACCAGGCTCCTCTGTCCATGGGATTCTTCAGGCAAGAATATTTGAGTTGGCTGCCATGACCCCCTCCACAGGAGATCTTCCTGACCCAGGGATCAAACCCGTGTCTGTCTCCTGCATTAGCAGGTGGCTTCTTTAGCACTCGGGCCACCTGGGAAGCCTCTATACAACCACGTGCAGGTACAATAAATCAAGATGGAAATAAAATAAAAGAGGATCAGTTGGGAGGGGAGTTTCCTAAGTTCAAATATGGTCATATTGAGCTTGAGGTCTGTGTGTGTTCACTGGGTATAAATCTAAAGAAGACATTCATGTATGAGTCACACACGAGTTAGTAGGTCTGCAGTCCTAGGAGAGATTAAAACTAGAGATATGGATTTGGGGGCAATTCAAAGTACATGAAACCACAGGCATGTGTGACTTCACCTAGAAAAGGTTCTATGATAGAATGCTAAAGATGCTCAATATTTAATGGCCAAAGTAGATGAACCTGCAAAGGAGACAGAGAAATTTTATTGCCCATCTTTTTCCTTTAACACCTAGCACATGCCTTACTTGGAGAAAAATTTTAAAATGCATTTACTGAAAGGATGAAGTGAATACATCTTGGTAAATTGCACAAAGGAAAAGACTCACATGGCATATAGTATAATGAAGCTAAAGGTAGCTTAATATTTAGGCAGTGGCGAAAAAAAGGATATGAATCCAAAACAGGATTACATTGAGTAAAACCATAATGAAAACAAAAGCATAGTAGGAAGAAATATCTACAGCTCAGAATGGACTGGCCATGAATCAAAACATCATGTTGTCATCATAAAAGAAAATGAGCAGTGTAAAATGAATGGACTGTTTACTCACACTGATTATGCTACTTGGATTCAGTGTATGGTTATGACCTACTTAGCTAAGGAAGACCTGAAAAGTATTTGGAAATATTTAAAGAACCACAAGATGATGAAAGTTGGGAAAATAAATAAAAAACATTATACTGCAACAATGGTATAATTGACTAAGATAATGTTTTTTCTTCAACATTTATATGAAAGCACAATATGCTGTCATAGTATCAATCCTGAGATTAATATATTCTCCACATGCCTTAGTTTAATCTAGTATGAAACTGATTGCCCTTTCTAAATCAACTCACATTGCTAGCCTACTACTGCTAGGGATAATGAATACAGTACATTTTACTTATTGCCTTGAAAATACATATACTTTCCCTAAAGTAAACTCTTCTAAACTATTCCAGGAGTTCTAGAAGAACATGAACAATTCTATTTTTACCAATTTATACACTTCATAGGCTTTCTCTAGAAATCCTATAGACAAATCTATGATGCATACAGCTATTTATGCATCTGTAACTCTTGTTGTAAGTCTCAATCTTATGTCCTCCTTGCTCTGCCTCTTCCTTCTCACTTACTTTTAATTCATTATCTTAATATACTTAATATTGTTAAAAGTCAACTTAAATCTCTCTGAAACAATGCACAGCTGTAAATAAATAAGCAAATAGGTGATTAAATTCCTAAGATGCATCATAATTAAATATTTTGTCTCAGCCTCACCCTTTCAAAATAAAAATCACAATCTATTTTCAGTTCTTCATTATTTAACCCATATGTGTTTCCCTGAACAGTTCATTTTAGTTACTAAGGTGAGGGATGGAGTTTGGAGCCTAATTTGCGGGGTAAAAACACAGAAACAGCTGATATATGTGAGGAAAGGGAAAGGTGAAATTTTTAAGGTTACATGATGGTAGCCTAGGAATTCCCACTGCAATGCTTGACAGATGCAAATCAATAAGATGAGTTATTCTGAAATTACTTTTATTGCTATCCTGGCTTCCTCTGACTGTACCACTCCTCTGAACATGTTGGATCATAAATCATGTGGATCGGGTCTTCCTAAGCAGATTATATAGGAAGATTAGAGAGAATAACTGTCAGGAAGTCAGGGTAGAGGGGCTCATACTGTACTTGTGTGCGGAATTCAAAAAGGCAAAAGAGAGAAACAAAGGCATTTCAGGAGAGAAAATGAGATTAAAAAAAAGACTGAAAGCTAAGGACAGGCAATAAGTAAAAGCAAAAACTGTAGAATAACTATGTCTTAAAGACAAGAGAAGAGACTGAGAAGTAGAGCAGAGAAGAGTGCTGGGTGCCCCAGGAAACAAGCCAGGCAGGGTGGGAGAGGCAGAGGCTCTTCTTGAGCGGTAGAACGGTATTTTTGTTGTTGTTAGTCCCTCAGTCGGGTCCGACTCTTTGTGACCCCGTGGACCGTAGCCCACCAGGCTCATCTGTCTGTGGGATTCTCCAGGCAAGAATACTGGAGTGGGTTGCCATTTCCTTTCCTGAGAATGGTATTTAATATAAAACATATTAAATAATAGTAAAAATAGTCCATAGTAATAATGGACCAAGGTTGTTGTGATGTGTTGGAGAGAAAGACTGACTGGATCTAAAAGAACTATGGGGATGAATCAATTGAATGTGATAATACACTAGGAACAGGCAACAGAGAGCTCAATGGACCACAGCCATAACATTCAAAGATGCTTGCTCTTTGGAAGGAAAGTTATGGAACCTAGATTGTGTGTTAAAAAGCAGAGACATCACTTTGCTGACAAAGATCCATATAGTCAAGGCTATGGCTTTTCCAGTAGTCATGTATGGATGTGAGAGTTGGACCATAAAAAAGGCTGAGCGCCAAAGAACTGATGCTTTCAAACTGTGGTGCTAGAGAAGACTCTTGAGAATCCTTTAGACAGCAAGAAGATCAAACCAGTCAATCCTAAAGGAAATCAGTCCTGAATACTCATTGGAAGAACTGATGCTGAAGCTCCTATACTTTGGCCATCTGATGGGAAGGGCTGATTCACTGGAAAAGACCCTGATCCTGGGAAAGATGGAGGGCAAGAGGAGAAGGGGGTGACAAAGGATGAGATGGCTGAATGGCATCACTGACTCAAGGGACATGAGTTTGAGCAAGCTCTGGGAGAGGTGAAGGATAGGGATGCCTGGTGTGCTCCTAATAGAAAAGACACCATGCTGAGAGGACAAGGGAAGAGTAAAAAGAAGGATCCGTGAGGACATCACGCTGGATTTCCAGTAATATGGTGGTTAGCTCAAGAAATATGGACAGCCAGACACAGGATACTGGAGTAAAGGAAGTGCCCAGAGCTAGAAATCCTCTGTACAGAGGCTCTAGGGTAATACATGTAGATCAAAGAACTCCAAAAAATGAGGTTTCTCTTTCATTTAAAAATTTATTTTTACCTTAATAAAATTAAGCTGCTTTCATTACAGGAAATTTGGAAAATGCACAGATAAAAATTAAAATCAATCACAATCTTATAATACAAAGATGCAAAGTAAAAGTTCTCTAATGTAGAGTTCATATACCCTTTCAATATTTGTTTTTCTATACATCCTATTTTCGGGCTATACGTAGAGTAGTATGGCATAGCTTGTGCATGTGTGGGTGCAGTCACTTCAGTCATGTCTGACTCTTTGTGACCCTATGGAGTGTAGCCCCTGGGTGCCTCTATCCATGGGATTCTCTAGCAAGAACACTGGAGTGGGTTGCCATGCCCTCCCCAGGCGATCTTCCCCACCCAGGGATGGAACCTATGTCTCTTATGTCTCCTGCATCGGCAGGCAGGTTCTTTACCACTACCACCACCTGGGAAGCTGGTATGTTCGGCATATCTCAATTGTGTCCCATCTTCCAATACGTGTTCATCCCTTGGGAAACAGGGGTTCTCATAACCTGTAAGTTTGGGGGATTTTACACTAGATCCCTCCTTCAGGTAAACACCATATAGGTTAGTATATCAGAGCTCCTGCAAGTAGAACCATAAAAAGATACTTTACACAATGAATAACTGACAATCTTAGGTTTTTCTTAAATGCCTGTTAACATCACCCTCAACTGCTCTCCCTTTGAACGGTGGAGGGGCAGCTGTCTGGTGCTTGGGCTTTAGGAGCAGACAAGCTGAGCTTCAGAGTCTGTCTCCTAGATTTAGACAGCTCTCTTCAGCAAGTTGCTACCTGCACATCACTTTACTCTCCATGAAAGCAGACTTCACAGACTGGGTGTGAGGCTTGAAAGAGATAACGTTCACGAAGGACTGGGCATGTCAGTTTGAGAGTTATCACTCTGAAGCCTGGGTTGGCTTTGATTACTGCATCATTACTAAGCTGCAGTTTTCCCATAACTATAAATTGCAATGATTTGCCATTTAATATTTTTCAAAATCAACCTTTTTAATGACTCCACAGTCGTCTATCACACGGCTAATCCATAAGTGAGTTGTCTAATTGCATACTGTGAGACATTCATTTCCATTTTTTCCTTTCACAAATAATACATTGATGAATATCCTTGTATATGAAACTTTCTCAACAGCTCTGATTAATTCTTATGATTGATTCCTAGAAATAGAATTGCTGGATAAAGGGCTATAATATTTTTAAGGTTTTTGATACAGTTTATTATATTGCCCTCCAGAAAACATATCCGGTTGCATTTCCACTGTGAGCTGCGTAGTTACCAGCATGTTCTAGTCTTTTTTGAAGGTCATAGTAAAGATAGCTTGCCATAATCAAGCAGAAATAAAGAAAAGTCTTGTTACATGAAAAGGCATTTGAAAGATAAACCCATTGACCCTCTGACTCCCCAGGCTCTAGATGGCTGAACAGAACAAACCTGGAGGTGGAATTCTTCCAGAGCTATGCTTAAAGAAGTAACTCCAATGATTACAGGTTAAGATAAAAGCAGATAATAAAGATAGATTAAAGCAAATGTGATCGTAACATGAGAGCAAGTATGTTTAGAAGTTTGAGAACTCATCACAATGACACATGCTGTTTGCTTAAGTCACGTTATAAAAGATCCAGTTCCTTCAGGTGTTTGCACTAATGTATATCAAAGTCAGTTCTTTAATTCTCAAAGACATAAGAGTATATTTTCATGCCAGCTGCAGCGTATGGAGATGACAGAGTATTAAAGGCTTTCATCATAAGGAATTGATGGGATCAGTCATAAGGAATTGTTCAGGGATGGTGAAAATATTTTATATGTAAGTCAAATAACAATACTTTGAGGTCCTTGAAGGTAGGAGGATAAATATCTCATTAATCTCGGATTCCCCATTACGTGCAAGGGGACAGGCACACGACAGGTAAGCAGTTAACCTTTACCGTGTCTGTAGAGACTTCTGAAAGAGGTTTTCTTGCCCTCTTTTTCCGGGTGGGACTCTTGTTCTTCAAGAGAGAAATACAGCCAGTCCATTTATATGGTGAGATCACTAACAGTGTATTTCCAAGATGAATCAAGAATGTGCAAGAATTAACAATATCTCCTTCAGCTCTACATGATATATTTATTCACAGATACCAAGGAAAGGGACTTTCCAATGATATATTCAGCAAAGACTCAAACTGACATTACACGTAATGCCACAAAATGTCATCAGATTACTCTGGAAGTACGTTTCATGCTTTAAATGATTTTTCTTACGTTTAAATGCCGTTGATTAAATAATAAAAGTGAAAGACCCTATTCATAATTTTAAAAGTTACTCCTCTCTCAAAACTCTTACCTCAGGCTCTGAGTGAGTTACATGAATTATCCAAGATTATTGCTTTTTTTGCTTTTTTTTTTTTTGACAATTAGTTGGAGAACTGTCACATCCCCAGTCATAGATCAAGAATGAATTTTAAAATGGCTAGGCAATTGGCTAAAATAAAAACTAAATTCCAAAAAATTCACATTTCTCTATCACTTTAGTAAAGCTATGTTAGGAGCATGATTGTGAGGCCTGTATCTTGGCTTCTTGGGCTCAAAAAGGACATACACTCTTTACTTACCTGTGTAGTATCAAAAGTTTTGAGTTCTTTTTGTAAGATGTATTTACCTCCATGGATAAGAGTTTCTATTAAATGTCAAAGGAATCAAAGAACCATTGATGGTATAGTTTTTACAGGTCCTCACCTGAGTAAAGAAGGGTAGAAATGGGATATACAGGAAAGCCAATGTAATGGTTGCTTGAAAATTGGCTTCAAGGAATCTGAAGAAGAATCGCCCAGGCCATGCTGAAAAGTCCTAGTGAAATAAAAATCATTATTTCAGAATATACAGGAAATATTAAGACCATCAGAACCCATTTTTTTCTTAGTATTTAAAGTTAACTGATTTTATACAAAACAGTATTGTGCTAGAATGAACAAACGCACCCACTTGGTATTTATAATTTAACAGATGATTCAGAGGCCTCTGTGAAACAATCTTTACACTTGGGAAGATATGATGATACCATTATCATTTCATTTTTTAAAAGATTCACATTATGAAATTTATAAAAAATGTATCAAAATGGTAAAATGAATACCACTCATTTCGCCCTCCCTCACCTGGAACCTAATAAATGTCAATATTTTGTCATTTTTGCTTCAATACTGTAAAAATGATTAGCATAAGGGTACTTCTTTTTATTCTTTAAAATGATATATAAATATTAAACAATTAACAATAATTTATAATTAATTTTTTATGCTCCTATGGGCTTACAGAAGGCAAATAAAGAAGAATTTAACTGTAAAATATAGGACGGTGACTTCAAAATTAGAACAATTTGGCCAGAATAACTGGTCTACAACTACCTTTGGAGAAGTAACTGTAACATTTTTCTAGGCTGGCCCCAATTCAACAATAAATCTTGAGGTAATACGAAAGGATTTGTTACATAAAATCTTTAGTAGATAGCTTGGATAATAAAATATTTATAATAACAGAAAACTATATTTGCCTTCCTGCATAGAGTTAAGAGTCACAACTGGGAGTATTTGAGAAATGGAATTGTTTGAAGTGGTGCTGTCCCTCTTCATCTAGAGTACAAGAGCAATAGCATTTTTTAAATAATATGTAGAAAGGAATTCCACTTTGAAAACCCATCCCTGTCTTTACATCCTCCTTCCTGTTTCTTATATCCTCACATTCCCAAATTTGACCTGCCTCTCCACTGTTTGTCTGGCCAAATTGAACACCTTCTCATTAAAGATACTTTGACATTTTTTTAGACTTTTAATAGATCTCCTCTTTGAAAGCCATTTTTTTTTCCTCAGTAAATTTCAGATAGAACAAAATTCCTTAAATAGGCTTCAAAATGAGGCTGTCCTATTTCCATCCCATACCTTCCACCGTGTGAACCAGAGAAACAGGCACAGGCTAGGTCAGGACACCAAGACATGCTTTTCTCAAGAGTCTGGACTATGTATTAGCGATGAGGAATCACGGTTATAGCATAGGAGTCTTATCAGTTGTTTTACATTTTAGAAAAATCACTTGTGCACTAGTGAGGAAAGTTGATCGTAGAGATTAGGGCTAAAGGAAGGGAGAGAATAAAGATGATATTTCAGTAAACCAGGCAGAAGAAAAGTCCTAAACCAAAGTAAGAAGCAGAGGAGATAGTGTGTATGGGACAAATATAAAAATATATAAAACTAATAAAATTAACAATATTCATTCCCTAATAACATGGGGATGGAGACAGCAGAAGGGAGGAGGGAGAAGGCAGAAGATAAAAGGAGAAATCTGGATGACTCGCTCTGCCCTTATTGGCTTTGCTTCTTGTTAGGACTTTACCACCTGTCCTTTTACATTCACTTCTTGCTGCCTGCTCCATACCCAAGGGGAGGGTCATAGAAGATCATAATGCACCTGCCTGGGAATGCACAGGAGTTCTGGAGCCCGGCATCCTGGGCTGGAATCTTGGGTGGGGTCTTTATTAGATGTGTAGTGTTGTTTTGCAATTGTGATGATTGAGATGATGCATACACAGCCCTTGGCAAAGTGCCTGTGCATAACAAGGGCTCAGCAAATGTCAAGTAATACCAGGATGGTAACAACTGTAGCAGATACTTCTCGAGAAGGTCTACCACTACCTCAGAACTGACATGGAATACTTGATAGTCTAAATGATTGTCTAGGTACAGTTGTATCCTCAACATTAGGAAAAATAATGGAGGATCTAATAATAATAAAATGGTTATTTGGTGCCAAAATTCTTAGACTACAAACCACTGGCAATGCAATACTTGCCAGAACATTTCTGCCAGTCCCTAAACTCTTCCCCTCCACTGACAGTTGGCTGGTAACAGTAAGGTTATTTGGCAATAATAAATGTTACGGCAGATGTTTATGGTCTCAGAGGAGGTGGGATCTGTATGAGCATTTAATTCCACAGCAAGATCCCAAATTAGTTTCATTATTCTGGAGAGTATAACAGGGTGAAAATTGGCCCACAAGCCTCCATGGGAAAATGAAATGATGATCTAGCTATTAGATAACCTCTAATGATGTCTTGGTGTACAGTTAAAATAGAAGATGCTCTAAATAATTCATAGTGGAGAGTAAAATACAACCGTATGAGCAACAGAATAAGAACTTTGATATTGCAAATGTGGATACTCCTTTAAAAACAGGTAATTGTTCGTAGGTTGAAGTAGAATACATTTTCTCAGCTTTCCAAATTAGTGGCCTCTTAAAGGGAAAACTATAAATTTGGGGAAATTCCTTGCCTTGCCTCCAATGTCACACCCCTTCTCTATTGTTAACGTCATACTGGCTCTGGGTTGATCACACCACCCCACTTGAGCACATTATACCAGATTCTGTCTCTTTGGTTTCCTCATCTACACATGTTGCCTTCTTTCATTTTCTCATTAACAACACTGACTCCTTAGCCTTATGTAGCCAGTTGCTGCTAGAATAAAATAAATTCAATGCATATCCAAAAGTAGGATACGCTAAAAAGAGTTAGCTGGGTTTTATGCTTCTCTTGTGCCACCCTGCTTTTGACTGCCCTCCCAGGAGGCTGAGTCCCATGATATGAGGCTATTGAAATAAATCTCCAGGATGGAATTGAGGAAGTCCAAGGATGCAAGTCCACAGGGGCACAGGGTTCAGGTCAAATGTCTGGTATCATCAGTGACTACCATTGGAGGTACTCCATAAATAAAAATAACCAGAGAAGACCACATTTCAGAAGAAGGAGAATTAGCTTGAGACTGAACTACTGAGATAACACTGGAACACCTGAGATAACTGAGGATATATCAGTCCTTCTGATGCCCCTGAAACCATAGTTGACTAACCATGAATATATGGGTGAATGACTGAAAGTCACTTAGTCATGTCTGACTCTTTGCAATCCCATGGACTACAGAGTATGGAATTCTCTAGGCCAGAATACTGGAGTGGGTAGCCTTTCCCTTCTCCAGGGGATCTTTCCAACCCAGGAATTGAAACCAGATCTACTGCATTGCCAGAGAAGGCAATGGTAACCCACTCCAGTAATCTTGCCTGGAAAATCCCATGGACGGAGGAGCCTGGTAGGCTGAAGTCCATGGGGTTGCTATGAGTCGGACACGACTGAGCGACTTCACTTTCACTTTTCACTTTCATGCATTGGAGAAGGAAATGGCAACCCACTCCAGTGTTCTTGCCTGGAGAATCCCAGGGATGGGGGAGCCTGGTGGGCTGCCATCTATGGGGTCGCACAGAGTCAGAAACGACTGAAGTGACTTAGCAGCAGCAGCTACTACTACATTGCAGGCAGATTCTTTACCAGCTGAGCCACAAGGGAAGCCCATGTAGAGATAACCAAATTCAGTCTACTTCACCATTTAAACATAGTTGGAAGTCACTGCTTTTCTTTCATAAAGCAGGGCTACTAGCCCCTTGGCATTAAGTGAAAGAAATCAAGGTAAGATACTTGGAGTACAATAAGGCTTCCTACATTTCTCCTGCCCCTGGGCTTGTGTTTCTCAAGATCGAAAATACATCTTTGAGGTTAGAAAATGATGACCTGAAGTTAGAAAATGACTGCTATAACATTTGGTCTAAAGAAAGTGTTAGTTGCTCAGTTGTATCTGACTCTTTGAGACTCCATGGACTGTAGCCCATCAGGCTCGTCTGTCCATGGACTCCCGGCAGGATATCGGAATGGGTAGCTGTTCCCTCCTCCAGGGGATCTTCTAAACTCAAGGACTGAACCTGGGTCTCCTGCATTACAGGCAGACTCTTTACCATCTGAGCTGCCAAGGAAGCCCCAAGAATAATGGCTGCTGCTGCTGCTGCTGCTAAATCGCTTCAGTGGTGTCCGACTCTGTGCGACCCCATAGACGGCAGCCCACCAGGCTCCTCCGTCCATGGGATCCTCCAGGCAAGAACACTGGAGTGGGTTGCCATTTCCTCCTCCAATGCATAAAAGTGAGAAGTGAAAGTGAAGGCGCTCAGTCGTGTCCGACTCTTAGCAACCCCATGGACTTCAGCCTACCAGGCTCCTCCGTCCATGGGATTTTCCAGGCAAGAGTACTGGAGTGGGGTGCCATTGGGAGCGGGCTGCTATTCCCTTCTCCAGGGGATCTTCCTACAGAGTAAATACTGTTTTTTGTTTTTTTTTAAAGGAGTGAATAAACAGAAGATATTGTCAGACTTTGCTTAGTGAAAAGGAGGGTGAATTACAGGGGCCATCTGTGAAGTCAGTCTTGGGTGGTACAGAGCAAAGGGATAGATTGAAACAGGCCATATGATGAAGAAACAGAACAAGACTTGATCCTAGAGTACCAGGCAGGAACCAGCTACTTAGAGATTCAGGGTACTGGCCTTCCTCAAAACCAATGACTTGCTGTTTACCAGTGTTTTACTCTTTTAAGACCATACATAAAGCGATTTGATTTTAGTTTTGTTTTTTTTTTAATAGTTATTTCCCTCAAAAATAATGTTTAGATGGAAGAGAACAAAGGGAGCCATTTAATCTAAACAAAATGGCTCAGAGACTTAACTCTGTTTACTGGGTCCTTTTGCATTCTGCCAGATACTTCTTTAAAAAGTAAGTGGCTTCCGTGGTGGCTCAGACGGTATAGCGTCTGCCTGCAATGCAGGAGACCTGGGTTTGATTCCTGGGTCGGGAAGACCCCCTGGAGAAGGAAACGGCAATCCACTCCAGCACTCTTGCCTGGAAAATCCCACAGACGGAGGAGCTTGATAAGCTACAGTCCATGGGGTCACAAAGAGTCGGACACGAATGAGCAACTTCACTTCTTCTTCAAAAATACATTTTACATATTTTTGTTTCTATTTCCATCTAGTCCACATTCATTTTTAACAACTTCATTGAGATATATAATTCACAAACCACAATATTTGCTCATTTTAAGTACACAACTAAATGATTTCTACTATATTCACAGTTATGCAACTTTTACTACTATCTAATTTTATACTGGAGAAGGCAATGGCACCCCACTCCAGTACTCTTGCCTGGAAAATCCCATGGAGGGAGGAGCCTGGTAGGCTGCAGTCCATGGGGTCGCGGAGGGTCGGACACGACTGAGCGACTTGACTTTCACTTTTCACTTTCATGCATTGGAGAAGGAAATGGCAACCCACTCCAGTGTTCTTGCCTGGAGAATCCCAGGGACGGGGGAGCCTGTGGGCTGCCGTCTCTGGGGTTGCACAGAGTCGGACACGACTGAAGTGACTTAGCATCAATTTTATACCATTTTCATTAGGTTCAAAAGAAACCCATTCTCCCTTCCTCTCCCGCCCCTGACAATCGCTAATCTATTTTTTGTCTCTATGATAGTCACTCAGTCATGTCCGACTCTGTGACTGCATGTACTATACAGTCCATGGAATTCTCTAGACCAGAATACTTGAGTGGGTAGCCTTTCCCTTCTCCAGGGGATCTTCCCAACCCAGGGATCGAACCCAGGTTTCCCACACTGCAGGCAGATTCTGTACCAGCTGAGCCACCAGGGAAGCCTGACTTTCTGTCTCTATGGATTTGTTTATTCTGGAAGTTTCTAATACGTTGAGTCACACTATATGTACTCTGTGTGTATGGCTTTTTTCACTTAGCATGCAGGTTTTGAGATTCATCCCTGTTGTAGCATCTGTCAGGATTCCATTTCTTTTTAGTAGCTGAATAATATACTACTGTATGGATATGCCACATACTGTTTATCTATTTACCAGCTGATGGACATTTGGGTTCTTTCCACTTTGTACTACTATGAAAAATGCTGCTATGAACTCCTGTGTGCAAATCTTTGCACGGGCATGTGTTTGCATTTCTTTTGTGTATATACCTAAGAGTAAAGTTACTGTGTTTATGACCACATGATGCTCAACATTGTACGTGAGCATCCCCTATGCTTACCATTTTGAGGACCACCTGTCTCCAGTGCACCAGCCATTCTTGAGGTATGAAAGAAAAAGTTTTAGACCAACATGTTCTGTTTCATTAGGGACAGTGAAGTAATTTCAAATAACTAAAGAAATAAACAAGCTAACCTTAAAACTCCCAGCAACCAGTTTGAAACCAAACTACAGAACGAGCACTGAAATACCTTGGAATTTAGTGACTCAAAAGTCATGTGAATGACATCAAGTGAACCCCAAAGATAGGTCTGCCGTTCCCTGGCTCAGTGATCAACATTCTGGCCTA
The DNA here is from genome assembly GCF_000754665.1 of Bison bison bison. NCBI lineage: Eukaryota > Metazoa > Chordata > Mammalia > Artiodactyla > Bovidae > Bison > Bison bison. The sequence goes on from NW_011495082.1 coordinate 8,491,476, forward strand.
TTTCTGATGACCCAGCCTTTGCCTGGCATGTTGGTACTTGCACTGAAATTCATTCTCCCATGTTATTAAGTGAGGTAACACTGGAGACAATCAACTTTCAAAAAGTTTCCACTTTTAATTTTTATAGGACGCGTCAAAACATTTTGAAATATATATAATGTTCAATTTTAACATTAAAAATCTTATCAGACTTTCCTATAACACTTGAGGGTGAATATTTCAACTTGCTCCCTGATGTGACACCTGTGTTTAATCCTGGTGCTTAATCATAGGGCCTAGGGAGGCAAGAGTATTTAATGAGTTGAAACTGAATTGTATTTACCTAAAATTCTAAAAATTAACTTTAATTTGCTAGATAGAAACTAAAACTAACATTCTGTGCAAGCAAATGTAACACATGAAACCACTATTTCGTATGTGTGTGAACGTGCATGGAGTGCACGTCTGAAAGAGCAGCGTGACTGCCTTTATGAAAGAAGATAAGCATAACCACAAGTGATAAGCATTTCGGAAAATATACGGTGAATATTTTATGTTTCAGCAGGTCTCTTTCCCTGGAGGACAAACCTAAAGTACTCCTTTTACAACATCCTAACAGAAATCTACAAAGGGGAGTTAAAAAAGGACACACGTATTTGCAAACACATTTCATTCTTTCTGAAAAGATTTAAAAATCGTATTTCTGCCCTGGGATTTAGTAGTCCTATGCTAAGCTCGGAGAGGAAAATACATTCAGTTTATCTGTCAGAACTACTTGGAATAAAAGCAGTCACCTTCAAGAAAGGCATATCACATAGACTGACAAATGTCAGGCATAGTTTATAAAAATCCAATGCTATCAACATCTGATTGCTACTTTTAACCAATTCCTCAAAGCATATAACCTAATTTTTAAATGTGAGATAGATATACACTTTTTTTTTCTCGAAATGCTAACAATATGACAACTTCATATCCTGGCTGTGAAAAAGAAGCTAAATAAATCAATAGAGTTCTTGCAGCACACACTTTTTTTTTTTTCCTATTAGGTGTGGAACATGTTGCCCTGTAGATTTCCTTTGTCAATAGAAAGCAAAATATATTTTAAAAATTAGATTTATACTCTAGGAAAGCAAATTAAATTTTATACCAACATGAATGGATAAAATCTGTGAAAATTTTTATGATCTGAGAAATAATAAAAAATGAAAGTATATATAGACTTTTATTCATGCTTTAAAGCAAAACCACTATGTTTTATATTAAAAAAAAAAAACAGAGGCAGTGCTTGGTATAAAATGTTCTGCAATTCTGGTTTAAATTAGCAATTTAAATTTGTTGAATGAGGTTACTGTGCAATATCTAATGCACAAATCACAGAGATCTGAGTACTTGTAGAGTTGTTTAAAAATGTATCAAAAGGCCACAGGTTAACAATAATGAATGTATGTTACATTATTATTATTATTAAAATACGCAACCTTTGATGATAATTTATTTGCTTTACAAATGCATTGGGGGGTTAAAATTTTTCTATTCATCTGTGACAGACCATGAAATTCAATATTGCTCACCATGACCAATCCATGAAATTTGTCAACTTTGTTCCTGATTTTCACAGGGCCTTCCCCTTAGATGAAATGACCCACTGAACTAAGAGCACAGTAATTTTTTCATCTATGGTAAATCAGTTTAGTTTACTAGGATTTATTATGGGCTTTAGAACTTGAGCTTTTTGTGATTATGCACCATTATACATATAATCCCAAATTTATGGCAATTTATCTCATTATTTCTTTCCCTTTCTGAAAGAATTCTCCATTTCTAAAATTAGATCTCAACGGAAAGGTTGCCAGAAGAAGCAATCTGTAAACAATGGGTCTGTTGAAAGTTCAAGAGTGGGTGAAAATTACAGGGACATTTTGAAAAAACTTGTTAATTACCCTTAGAATTCCTAACACAAAAGTTACCGAAAATCAAGATTTATATATTGCCTTTACCAGGATGGTACAGAAACAAATACTTTGTCAAATTTATCTTAAGAAATACGAGTCTGTATAATTTTTACTATCCAAGAAACTAAGAATATGCAATATTTAATCTTTTAAGATAAACTGACTACTTTGGAGGAGGGTTTAAACGAAAGTATATTAATGTTTCATTATAAGATTTACTCTAACTTCTTTTATCATATTACAAATTTGAATGAAATTAACCAGAAAAGCAGTTCAATTTTTTTTATTTTCCTGAATCTTATTTGTTTAGCTAAGTAAATATTTCAACATTTAAAAAATCATTACTTACTCCTATTTCCACTTTCCATTACTAGCCCAGTCACTAAGTCCAACACTAAAAATGCAAACCTATGGCAGAGTAAATGGAAACATTATGTCTCTTCCAGACTAGAGAGCATTTTATAATCATTTAAAAAATCTTTTTTATTAGAGAAAATCATTTATATCAAATTAACAGATATTTTTAGAGGAGCATAAAGCCATTGGGATATGATTTATTTTTTCACAGACAAATCAATCCATGAATAAAATTTGAGAATTTAAACAACTCAAATAATGATGCTCAAAACATTCCTGCTTGTATTAGAGCCTTATCAACTGAACAGGATCAATCAATAGAGAAATATCACATTATTAGGATCAAATAACTTCAAGAATGAAGAAATCCCTGTTGGTTAGAGTTAGTTTTGTAAAATGGTTCAATTCACAATATCACAACTGCACTTCAATAAATTTCTACTTGCTACTTCACACAATTCAGTAAGCTGCATAAAATTACATTATTTTCCATATCATAGTAGCTAAAAAGAAAATACATTTGATACTTACTGGTGTAATTCTGTTAATGGTGAAGTCAAAATAACTAATGTTGTGAAGAGATTATTACAGTGGGTATGAATTTTAAAAATTTTATCATCTACATATGCATGAGGATTCAAAAGCTTCTGTACAGATGTGCAAACTGACCATAACATGTTCTCAGTGCAAATTAAAATTGTTGTGACATCAAGTCTGTTGGAAAGAAAAAGAAGAAAATCATGTTAAAATTGTTTTCTCTGCTGGGTATGCACACTATCATTTATATCTATTATATTAAACATATGTAAGAATAGAAATATTTGCTTAGATATCAGAGATTCAGAGATCAAAAACAGACAAAGCATCAAAGATAGATTTTGAGTTTCCAAGTGTTAGCTGACCCATAATACCATGCATTGGGCTTCCCTGATGGCTCAGCAGAAAGAAACTGCCTTCAATGCAGGAGACAGGAGATGCAAGTTCGATCCCTGGGTCAGGAAGATCCCCTAGAGGAGGAAATGGCAACCCACTCTAGTATTCTGGTTTGGAAAATCCCACAGACGGAGAAGTCTAACGAGCTACAGTCCAAAGGGTTGCAAAGAGTCGGACACGACTGAGCACGACACCATTCATTATCTTTAGAGATGATGACGTCCATAGCAGTGAAGTGTTGCAGAAGTGCTTTTTTTAAAAAAGGAAAAACAGTCTGTTTTGCATTATTAAGATCCTCTTCAAGAATCTCAAGAGCGTTTCTTTGAAATTAAATTCAGCAAAAGAAAAGTCAGGTTAAAAGAAAGTTCTCTATTATCCACATACATGGGATAGGTAAAAATTTGATAGCAGAACAATCTTTGCATCCAAGTACAAGGTATCAAAAGAAAGGTACAAGATTGAGCAATATGTTCTCCCAGCATGTGGGAGGTGAAAAAAAAAGGCACCAGAGGCACAAATGAAAAAGCTCAGTTTCAGAACTTTGCAATATTAAATAAATTTGTCACAAATATTTGCCACAAATTTAATACTTGTTCTCCTTACAAGTATATGCAAATATTAATTTATATTAATAGCAAACAATTAATATAAATTAAAATATTAATATCAAATAAATATTTTCCTTGCATATATATATATTCAAACCAGTCAATCCTAAAGGAAATCAACCTTGAATATTCATTGGAAGAACTGATACTGAAGCTTAATCTCTGATACTTTGGCCACTTGATGTGAAGAGCTGAATCACTAGGAAAAAACCCTGATGCTGGCAAAGATTGGGCAGGAGAAGGGGATGACAGAGGATGAGATGGTTGGATGGCATCACCAACTCAATGAACATGAGCTTGAGCAACCTCTGGGAGATGGTGATGGACAGGGAAGCCTGGCGTGCTGCAGTCCATGGGGTCGCAAAGAGTCGGACACGACTGAGTGACTGAGCTATATATAGAGAGCACAGTTTTTGTTATATGACAGTTGGAAGCTAGAATTCTAAGAGCATCCAGAATCGTCCTTAGGAAGGTTTAATTGTAGTTTGCATCTACTCACTCTAATTGCTAATTAAAGAATTGCAAATCCAAGATATATATAGATATAGATATAAATATAGATACATATGCACACAGACACAAACACACACATGCCTGTGAAATCTGATTTCTACAAAACGGATATTTTAGAATTAATCATTCAAATAAAAATATGTAACTTATAAAAACTAGGAAAGATTAACTCTAGCTTTGCAAGACGTTTTTACGTACCCAGAAAATAGAAGCGAAAAGTCTCTATAGTACAGTTAATTAATTAAATATACTACCTATTTCATGAGCTAATAGTAAATCTGATTTCATAAGTATCTCATAATGACTTGCCACCTCACAGTCAAAAGTGATGTAAGCTACATAAGGAAAAGAATGAAGGTATCCTTTGCTTTCAAAAGGAATTTTCCATCTCTTCTTCAGAATTCAATTTTTTTTTTTTTTTTTAATGCTTGGTCAGTAATTCAAAACAGCTTGTTCAAAAATACCATATTTATGAAACACTGTAGCAAGACCTAAATGCCCTCACATGCAGCATGCTTGATCAGAAAATAATTCCTACTGAAAAAAATAATAAAGCCTCTGATGTCTTTAGGCTCTGCCTAGCATATCTGAGCCTGGTGGGCTGCAGTCCATGGGGTCGCGACTGAGCGACTTCCCTTTCACTTTTCACTTTCACGCATTGGAGAAGGAAATGGCAACCCACTCCAGTGTTCTTGCCTGGAGAATCCCAGGGACAGCGGAGCCTGGTGGGCTGCCGTCTATGGGGTCGCACAGAGTTGGACACGACTGAAGCGACTTAGCAGCAGCAGCAACATATCTGAAAAAAAAATTTTTATACCTAAAAGGCAGGTCTCAATTACATTAGTCAGAATGTTTATAAAAACAAAAGGTTTCACTTTGTATAGACCATTGTTGGCATGTACCCACATTTTTGTAATATTCATTGCCTAGACAACCCATAGAATTGGCCTGTTCAGTTCAGTTCAGTCGGTCGGTTGTGTCTGACTCTTTGCAACCCCATGGACTACAGCATAGCATGGACTACAGGCCTCTCTGTCCATCACCAACTCCTGGAGCTGGCTCAAACTCATGTCCATGAGTCAATGATGCCATCCAACCATCTCATCCTCCGCCATCCCCTTCTCCTCCCGCCTTCAGGCTTTCCCAGCATCAGGGTCTTTTCCAATGAGTCAGTTCTTCGCATCAGGTGGCCCAAGTATTGGAGTTTCAGCTTCAGCATCAGTCCTTCCAATGAATATTCAGGACTGATCTCCTTTAGGATTGGTTTCCTTTAGGACTGATTTCCTTTAGAATTGGCCTATAATTTTCATGACTGCTGCTCCTCATTTTCTGTGATTTCACATTTTGAACTATTTTTTAGTAATACATAATAAAAAGAAAAGGAAAAGAGGAAAGAAGTAATTAGAATATATTAAGAGAAAAATGATTAGACAAAAGAGTTTCCTTAATGAAGATGAACTACAATATTTAAAGGCATTAAATTAAAAAAAAAACACCCGAAAGTAAAATTCCTTGGTTGCCTGGAATTTCAAAGTCAAATTACTTCATCACAGCACCGCAGCTTTACTCTCCATTTTAATTTTCTCTCTTTATCTTATTTATTAACCTTTGAATATCTATGTCCTAGATTGTAATACAACTTGACTCACTTTTTTGAAAAAAAGTGAGTTTTACATACAATTTTAAGGAGAAAAAAGAACAAAGTTATTTTGATTCAAGTTCCACATTTGCACTTAAGTATCTCAGGAGAATTGAATATGATTTCCTTTCAGATGTTAGAAACATTAAATATACAAGGAGTTACATCATGAGATTCAGAAGCACATTCTACTTTATACACCTGACAAACATTTTCTTGAAAAGTAATGGTTTTCACAACTTCAATTACCTTATCTGTAGGGTTCTCTTATAACTGGGATGGGCCTGGGCATATCTGGAGGCCAGGAGACCCAAAGACTTCTCCAGCACTTCTGCTAGTATCTCCTGGGCTAATTTAGGGGGCAGGATGGTCCAGAGATCGTGATGAAGCGCCCAGAAGAAATAATGCCACATCTGGAGCGAGAAGGAGCATCTTTCCCCCTGGCAAAACCACCATACATTAAACAAGAGGATCGCATCTTACCAAATGTCAGTTTGCTTCCTATGAACTTAATTAGTTCAGGCTGAAAGGAAATAGCTGGGGAGTTTGACGCACTCGATGACCAAGAAAGATTTTTGACAAGATGTAAAACATTCTTATTGACAAAGGAACATATGTTTTATTTCAATTACGAGACCAGATATTCTAGTGCAAATCCAGACCACAAGCATTTAACCTAGGGTAGCCTTGATTTACCTACTCGTGGTCCGGAGTTTAAAATTTACTTTAAAATGATCATCTTTGTAGCTGCTAAACAAAGTCTTGCATAGTCTAAGATAGTGGGCTGATTCTTCTAAAATTAAAGAGTAATCATTCAAATCAAACATGTATATTCTTCTGGGCTTATTAACATCATTGACATCATCTTAAAAATGGTTTAGATTTCACATTACAATGAAATGACAGGAGCAAACATAAACTTGCAGAGTGTGTACTTATCAACATGCATCTGAGTCACCAAAGATGATTATATTAGGCTACTTCATCATGAAGTACTCATGAAACTTCATGGAGTTTCAACAACAGTTTAGAAACACATCCTAAAATCGTCTGATTTTGCAGGATTTCGTAAAGCCCAGGCAGATGGTATCATCATTTCTTAGTATTTTTTACAGTACTTTATACTTCCAAAGGGCCAGGTTCTCATTCCTTTCTACCTCTTGACAGACCTCTTTTCTGTGTCAAATTTTCCCTCATCACAGAGTGAGACCCAACAGCAGCCAAAGCTAAGGGGAAACAGGCAGAAATGAGAAGGTCACCTCAAGTGAATTACAACCAATAATTAGTTAACAGGCTCTCAGGGAGGTGTGCTAGGAGTTTGCTTGTTTTCTTCAGACCAGATTAAAAGATTACTTGAAATACATTATTTGAAGTTTGAAGAATGTGTTCTTCTAAAACTATCCTGATTACGTTACTATTTCAAAAGTTAAATGAGAAAAACTTATTTTATCTCCTAAGTAATCCTCTGACTTAAAATTTCTATTTCGAACACTCCTTATATTTCTCAAACAAAAATCATTTTAAACAATTCCAATGTTCTCCTTAATTCTCAGAAAACTAAGATCATGGCATCTGGTCCCATCACTTCATGGCAAATAGATGGGGAAACAGTGGAAACAATGGCTGACTTGATTTCTTGGGGCTCCAAAATCAATGCAGATGGTGACTACAGCCATGAAATTAAAAGACACTTGCTCCTTGGAAGAAAAGTTATGACCAACCTAGATAGCACATTAAAAAGCAGAGACATTACTTTACCAACAAAGATCCGTCTAGTCAAAGCTATGATTTTTCCTGTGGTCATGTATGGATATGAGGGTTGGACTATAAAGAAAGCTGAGCACGGAAGAATTGTTGCTTTTGAACTGTGGTATTGGAGAAGACTCTTGAGAGTCCCTTGGACTGCAAAGAGATCCAACCAGTCCATCCTAAAGGAAATCAGTCCTGAATATTATTGGAAGGACTGATGTTGAAGCTGAAACTCCAATACTTTGGCTACCTGATGTGAAGAACTGACTGACTAGAAAAGACCTTGATGCTGGGAAAGACTGAAGGCAGGAGGAGAAGGGGACGACAGAGGATGAGGTGGTTGGGTGACCCAATGGACATGAGTTTGAGTAAACTCCAGGAGTTGGTGATGGACAGGGAGGCCCGGCATGCTGCAGTCCATGGGGTTGCAAAGAGTGAGACTGAGTGACTGAACTGAACTGAACTTATGTTCTCCTATACCTAAATTTGATAGTTTCTTATGTATATATTCTTTACATATTATTCTTCTGGTAACTTCTTTGATTACTAAAGTCTTTTGTAGTCACTATAATAATAATAATCTATAGTTATTATCTATTGACCTTCAAATGGAGTTTATGAGTAGAATTGTTCTTGTTGGGTGGAAAACTTGGATATCAAAGTGTTGAAGAGTCAAGTTCAAACTGGTGGGGACTTCGACCACTTCTGATTTTCTGACTAGATGTACATCAAAACTGTTTTAAAAAAATCAATGCAGAAGTTGCCAATCATGGTTTCTTATATTGTCTTTGTTGTGTGTTCTGTGATAAAGAATACTTTACAAAATTTCCTCAGCTAAGAAAGGAATTTTAATACTTTATTTTCTTTATTACTTTCTGTGTTGTATGTTAAGTAAAGCAAAACCAACCCAGCTGATATCATGGCTAGTCTGAATGATTTATACTTTCTCCATGTCGGTGAGTGGGTGCCCATGATAACATGGCCAACATGATTTCTCATATTATTTCTCCTTAATAGCCACCTTTGAGCAATAAATGAGAAAATAAAAATAACTTTAGGCATACCTATTTCTTCCCCTAAAAGTGAAAGATACTTATTTTTAAGACTTTTAAAAATATAAACTTCATGTTCACTTAAAAATATTCCAAACTGGTCATCTATCTCACAATTTTCTTCAAAATGTGTATAGTTTCTATGTATGCAAGGGCTTTCATTAAATTAAATGTGATTCATTTATTTTTCTGACCTGTTTCCCTATTTGTTGTCATTTCAAAAGTATTCTGCTAGTAAACATCTGTTATTTTTGTAGACCCGCTATAATACAAACAGATGTGAACTTTTATTTAGATTATATATCAGGAAACAAGCAGCTGGGCTTTATTATATAAGCCACTCAATATTATCTTTGAACAGACAATTCTTTATTCTCTGACTATTAGAAAACACAAGTTGCTAAAATTGAACAGATGTCAAGTATACTAAAAGCTTGATTTTAAACATGTAATTTGAACACCCACTGTGCCATCTGACCAGCACCTCATCAGAGAGATACTGAACTCTTTGGCTCTCTCAACCTGACAGTTCAGAAAATGGAAATGATCTATCTAGGGCTCACTTGTTATCACAATACATGAGCAAATATTGCTCCATATCTTATAAATTCTCTATTTCTTTACTACACTCTGCACATGGTGATAGAATCCCCTGAGATCTCTATCTCACCCTCCACCTCCAGTCGGGCAGATTTCATCGCCTCACCCCTTCAAACATTCCTACCAGTCCTGTTTCACAAATCAGCTGGAATAATGGGGCGAGACAGAGACAGGGGTGTAGTAAACAGGATAAAACCGTGTTGGGTACTCCAGTTATCAAAATTGCCTAAAATCTGTGTTGGTTTTAGAAGGTTCTTATTTCTGGTAAACAGAAAAGCGTATCACTTTATTTATTTATTTTTTTTTTCTGAGCATAAATAACCACCGCTAACTCTGCAATTAAATTGTAACTACTGACCATGTAAGTATATGGAAGCTACAGTACCATGTAATCACAGGCTAGCTATCTCGTTATTTCTGTCTTGGAAGCTAAAGCCTTGTCATAAGATCTAAGAGCTGAATGTTATGTGGTAATTTGTTGTGTTTTTTTTTTCTTCTTTTAAATACTTGGTAACTTCAATAACAGGTTCTCAATGCATCTACTTATTATTTATACCATAGGACTCTTCCAGCTCCCAATTTGCATGAAAGGAAACATAATATCCCTGTGTTGGACGGATAGTGAGGGGATACCTGTTCTTCAATGGAAACATCATATAAAATTGCTCATCAGCGCACTGACAGGTTGAAATAGTTTGAAACATGAGATGGATTCATTTTCAACCTCTCTGTTTACCTCAAGGCAAATAAGGGAGCTGGGACGCGGCCAGGAGAGGGGAGACCAATACTTTTATTCTTATCTCAGGCTACCAGCTGCACCATACCACTTTCTCGTTTTCATTCTGCTCGCTGCTGTTTGAAGCGCGTCAGGTTTGGAACACCCTATACAGATGCTTTTGCAGAGAGAAAAGGTATCTGGGAAGGGCCTCTAAAGGAGAGATGAAATGGTCTTAGAAAACATGGAAAGCCCTTTTAAAAAGCTTCTAAGCTGCTCGTCTCTGTTGTGACAACATTTATTATGATAATAACCCAGGCATAAATGGAGCCATGGTGTCAGCAAGGCGACAGGAGTGAGTTCACTGAATAAAACTCCACTCTGTTTTTCTCAATACTCTACAGTTAGCAGGACAATCAAGAAACAAAATCACAAGCTTCAACCTGGAGGAAGGCATTCGTTGGAAAAACTACGGAAGGTGGGCTTGACTGATGACATTTTGAAAATGTTGATTATCTTGATTAAGATATTATAAATGTTTCACCCTGCTCTGAAATCCGCTTCAAGGGATTTCAAATACTGTGGTTTATGTGTAATCAATGGGATTCAGAGGAAGGGGAACTAATGAAGCCTGATGATGAATAATTTTAATTGATCCAGGTTTTGGTGGCACTAGGAATCATTAGGCTTTAATTCAGTAGAAATTTGGGATTTCAAAACATGGGTTAAATGAAAATAGGTAAGCTATAAATGATCAGATTGGTCTTAAAGCACACTCATAAGAACACACAATAAGAAGGGAAAACAAGTATAAAAAGAATAAAGCTGTTTAACAAAAAATCTTTATCAAACACAGATGCAAATATATAACAAGAAAAAAGTGCAAGGATACCTCTTACTGGTCCCTTTGAAAACAATACAAGGTTGTAGTATTATATTGTGGCATTGTTTTCTCCTTGAATTTTACTCGAATCCCATTACATTCCAACTATTATATAGCACAGAAACACTGCAGCTCAAATTAAGTTATTTTTACTTTTAAGCAGAAGGAGCGTTCTAATTATTTCAGGTTTTTAAGAACAGTGTTTTTCCAAGTATAAATTCAATATTTAAAAAATATTATCCTCACAGCCTTCGTGTGTTAGTAATGCCAAGCTCATGTTTCTAATTAGCCAGAAAGCAGGTAGGCAGTAAAACATATTTGTGTAAAAAGGAGGGATAGTAAACGTAACTTCACACCTCATAAAAAGCTTTGTAGTCATCCCAATGGTGGCTCTCAGCGTCCTGTAAAATGCTTGTAGCACAAACTCTGACGCAGTAGTCCGTAACCTGAAACTGCAGACTGTTGATGAATTCCTGGTATCGTTGGATAGGCACCAGGAATATGGGTCTGTGCAGAGGGAATGATCAAAGAGACAGAGATTTAAGGCCTGTGCAGTAGGAGGTAACAATCTCCAGTACTACAAATGGTTTTGATTATTAGATATCAATCATTCATTTCCTCCCAATGCTGAAGTCTGCATCCACAGTCACTTTCCAAAAAGAAAAAAAAGAAAAAAAGCTGGTCTTTGTTTTGCAAGTCCTTTGAAAACGTACATCTGCTGTTCCGCAAATATGCGCTTCAACTTGAGACAAACTGCATTGTCAATACATCATTCAAAAATCAAAGTATTCTTTGTAAGCCTATTATTAGAGATCAGTGCATTATTTAGGCATTAGGTTATCGTTATTACAGAGAACAACATGCATTTGTCAGAACCAACTTTTATAAAGCTATCACACGTCCCACAAACAGTCTTTTTATTTTAAAAATTGTAATTTTGTAGCTGTCAATTATCTCATAAACTGTTTTACAATATTCTACAGAAATAAAGGGATTGCTGGCACGTTTTGTTTATAAATTCGAGTATGAATCACAACAGCTGACTACTTAAGGGAATTAAAGAAATATCATAGTTATATCCTACATCAAGCCAAATTTACTTTTATCTCTAGCTATTTTTAGTACACTCTCTTATGCTTCCTCTCGTTACTAAAAAGGGACTGCAAAGGCTGAATAAGGAATACTGAGTAGATTCTTGGGCTCACACTGGAGTGTCCAGTCTACACGTTCCCTTTGCAAAGGGCCATGCCGTCTTCTAGAGAGTACAAGAGAAGCCAGATAGACGACGTGATTATACATCTAGTCATTTCTGTTCTCTAGCCAGAAAACATTTGGTCTTTTTGGACCACAAATACATGAGAATTGAGACTGCCAATGCTTCCTTTTCACACATGAAGAATAGCGTCTATGAAACGGGCATTCTAAGATATGTTTACATTGGTCACAAGAATAGTCAGAAATGCATCTCTTCTCTAGGCCAGCTCCTAATGTCTAGTTGGTCTAGGAACCAAAGAGAAGGGCATTTTCCACAAATATTGTTTTGTGTGACAGGGGAGAAGTTTATTTTTCCTTTCCAGTGTAATCTGTACAACGGGCCTTGTGGAATGGAAAGGCTTTGCTTGGTCACATCAGAACAGCATGCTGAGAATAGTTCCTCCAGACTAGAGCGTCTGGGAAATGCAAAGGCCATCCCAGTGGGCCTTCAGAGGGAATACCTATCTTTCTTGCTATCTGTGTATCTGGTTTAATACAACCCATGCTCTACCTTTTTGACATTTCCTAGGCAAGATAAATGAAAATAATTCCCCATGTTTATTATTATTTTCTCCTTCTCAAATACCATTTTCAAGATTCCACTTCTGTGATACCCAAAGATAGATGATACTGCAAGCATGGCCATCAACTTAGTGTAAATGACACTCACTTCTTAGCATTTTCTTTCATCACATGATCATACTGCATAAAACGCTGGAAGACATACACAGCCGTGGAGAGCAGGGCGTGCAGGTTTTTCAGGGGTGCTTTGGAGGGAAACTCCTTGCTTCCCTCCTGCAGTCTGGCCAGGACAGCTGTTGCCACTTTACAACAGGCCTCCACAAAGTTTGCTCTAATTTCCTGAAAAGAATCATCTCTGCATGCCAGAGCCAGTGGAAGCATTATGTCAAGTTTTTCCATGATGTCAGAACAAAACTAGGGAGAAATAAATGTAGCACTGAGTTATTTGTATTCTGACAGTGCCATGTAATTTATGTACAGGGAGACTAAATTCCAAAATAATGAGTTTGGCATCAAACATAAATATAATGACACAACTTTATAATAATCGATGTCTCAGTAGTAGAAAGTTAAATGTTTTATGTCAAATAAAGAAATACAAAAATGATACTTCTCTATATATAAACTTCAAACCTTATGCTTGCCAGAGAGACATTATGAAAAACTCATGAAATAACTTTCCATGACAATACTTTTATTTGTAGTTAATTGAATTCAGAAAGTATGTATCCATGATTACATTATTTTTGACTCACTCCCGGGTTTTTTTTTTTTTTTTGCTAAACTGTCATAAAAGTGTTTTTTTTAATTAATCACCACATATAAATGAAGCTGTATCAGTTTAACTTAAATAATCTAAGAGCATCAGAAACAATCTCATGTAGCATTTTCTTATTGATAGAGTCAGCAACTTTTAGGAGTGATGCACTTAGCATTTCACTAGTTATTATGAATTTACTCCTTCTTAACGGCAAAGGAGGTGTGATGGATGGATGCATGAAAAGGCTCACTTGCCTCTTCTCCAGAGAGGTCAACAGTGTTTCTGGGTAATGTACTGGAGCTTCAGGTGGCAGTGGAGGATTAAGGTCACTTTTGAAAACTCTCTTTCAAAAACACTTCAATGATGGGTTGCTGACCCCACTGTAGACTGAATATGGAGTAACTCTATTTCTCCATTTCCATAACTACTTCCTATTTTCTCAGTATGTTCTGTGACTCTCAAAACAAAGATGTAAGACTGATGCAAATGGAATGTTTACTAAGATGTGAATCAAGATTTAAAGGTTGCCCAAACCAAAAGACAACAACTCCTTCAACCTCCTAAATTTCTCCTGCGGGGGGCAGTCACTCAAAGGTATCACACAAACAGGCTGTTCCCCAGGTCCCCAGGAAGTCACAGAGGCCCTCTCTTTAGCTGCTTCAGATTCATGGAGCAAAAAGTTGGCACCAGGTTTGAGTCCTTTTTTGTTAGCACAGTGGTCCATGGATACCAGGAAAACATGGTGCTGGGTCAAGGGCCAAGGGTTTCCCAAGAGATCCCATCATTTTTCTGTTGGTTCCCTTTGCAATGGTTTATGAAGAAAAATCTCATATGCCAATCTAATTTGAAAGGATTTCATTTAACACTTGCCTTTGCAATTTTCTTTGGTTGGTCTGCTTCAGGAACCACATAGCTATCTTGACAAACTGGCAGGACATTTACAAGGTCCAAAGCATAGCTCACAGTTGAAAACCTTTCATTCTGTTCCTGTTGGAGAATTTTTGCAGAAAAATCTTCAATGGCTGTTGTTATACTATGTGCCATGGGAAGAGATACTTTTTTAAATGCACTTCTCCAGCCAAAATCTAATAAAGTAGCCTGAAATATAAATTTATATTCAGTTATATTAATCTTAACAACAAGTGTTTCTAGTGTTATAAAAGCATTACTTTCATTCAGCATGTTGAATATAGGTATTCTTTGATAAACTGTAAAAGCCATTCTTATAACCTGAAAATATTACCCAGTGAATAAAGCAATATACAAAACATGTGCATTCTTTATACACAGTAATATACTGACATTTCAATTTAATTCATCAGTGGATTTAATCAAAAACTTTTTTTTCAAAATTTAATCTCTTAAATATAGTTCAATAAAACCATCTTTATGAGAGCTGAAAGTTCTACTTACTATTTATCACGTAAAGCAACCTTTAAATTCAATATATTTAATAAAGTCTAAATTAGATTTTTATAGTCTTTTTTATAGTTTATTGTTAACAAGTATTGCAACATAAGACAGCATTTAATATTCAATCTTTTATTTCTTTTTCACTGTCAGAAATCCAGACAAGCCAAAAAAATAGCAATAAGAAATAAATTTCTTGGAGAAAATATACCGCTGCATGTTTCTAGATTTTTATTGCTGTAGAGTTTTATTTTGTTTCTCCACCCATAAAGTGGTAAGCATCACTACTTTTGTTCCAGAAAATGAGGAATTAAAATAATTTGCATTGCTCTGTATGTGGACAGCAGGAAGGCTGGCGTGGAGGCCGGTGTTATTTTTGGGTTTTTTTTGGTCTTTGGCTCATGTGGCAATATATTTACAAATGGATATATCCCTCAAGCCCTCTAATATACTCTAAAGTGTAAATACATTATGGATAGTAGGCTGAATCTATGCTTAGTACTAAACTTTTCCTTCTTTAGTGTGATCTTGCTAATAGCAATAATTTACCTACCCCCAACTTCAGAAGACTCTAGGCTTGATATTTCTAACTGAATTATTTATTTTTCTGGATTTCAAGTTTTTTGTTGGAAAAATAAAAGAGCTGAATTGAGTGATTTCTATAGTTCCTTTCAGTCTAAAATTACTGAGATTATGATCATTAGCTTAATTTTCTTGTATACAAAATTCTCACTAAGCATTAATCTAATGCTTTTTGTATATGCAGAACAAATAAAGGTGATTTATCTTCTGGAGCTAAAATTCTATGATTCCCTAACTCCCTAATCAGAAAAAGTGGCTCTCCTCATTAAGCCTATAATTAAGATGTAATTCTCATATCCTTTCTAAAGTTTATTTGGACCTTTAGCGTCATATGGCCTGCTTAAAGATATACCTCTCATCTTTTTATTACATAAAATGAATCAACCATTTAATCTACTCAGCTCATATAGTTTCTTTTCTCCTAAGTGAAACTTTGCAAGTGCCATGCGTGTAGTCCTATGCCATATAGGTATTTTCTTGAGACACGTTTATGATAGAAATATGAAAAGGAACCTACCTTCATAAAAATTAACCACGACAATAAAACTCTGCTTTTTTGTTCCCCCACCAGGTAATGTCTATTCATTAAAATCATTTATTCATGCACTCAAGGAAATATGTTATGGGGAAAATTGCCATTAATTATCATGGTCACAGTGACTTTGTGGGTGGTGTGTGTGCCATAATGATTACCTTCGTCCACAGTCATTTATATGTGATTTTAATACCTTTGAAGGTATCTGTTCAAAATATGGAAAAGCAAGAACATTAACAGCTGCTCTTAAAAAAAAAAAACTGAAAACATTTACTACTCAAGTCTCCTCCTAGAAGTCTATTTATTTACATAAGACATCATCGGCTTACTCCTACTCTTCCCATCTGATGTTTGGAATCATAGACATTCCAGTTAGAATGCAGAACATTTATTAGTTGATCCAAGAAAGAAGAGGAAATAATATGGTTTTCTGTTCTGTGTGCCAAGGAGCTCCCCATTGAATCCCTTTCTTCTACTACCTAATGCTAATTTCTTAATATCTACTCTGATTTTATATTAAAACACGATGTATAGGGACTTCCCTGGTGGTCCAGTGGCTAAGACTCCATGCTCCCAATGCAAGGAGCCCAGGTTCGATCCCTGGTAAGGGAACTAGATGCCACATGATGCAACTTAAAGTTTGCATGTCACCACTAGAAGATTCTACATGCTGCCACTAAAGATCCCACAATGTCACAAGGAGTGAAAGAGGCCGACTTGCCCTGTGGACCAGAAACCAGAGACAGGACTGTATGTGGGGAGAAGCATGGAGGAGGAGAAGGAGCCATAGCTACTCTTGGACATGTTCCCCAACACAGAGCGAGCGGAAGAAATCCCTTGATTTTCTCCAACATCTACCTTCCAGTCTCCCCTCAGTGCTTTTCATTGGCCAAACCTTCCCAGGTCCAGAAAGCAAGAACACCCGGAGGATGTTTTTCTCTAAAATACAGAACGGAATAGAGGAAGAGTGGTGATGGATCTGAGAAAAAACAGGGACCCGTGGAGCACACTAAAATAAGAGGCCAGTTCAAACTATTCTCTCCTTGTTCCTTCCCTTTTCAATTACCACTTTGTCACTTTTCAACAACTGTCTACAGTCCAAATTCTCAAGGGGTAGTCCCTGAGCTGGGATAAGAACAAAGATCTCTTCACCACCAGTTCCCTACTGCTTCCATGGAACATACCGTGCAACAGAGCAGTGTTCCCACTAAATTCAATTTTCATCAAAATTTGTAAGCCAATTTTTTTTAGTGGCAAAGGGTAAAAATCAAGATGTTCTGATTCATAATGGAGTCACAGGAAAACGAGAATGTTACTGCATATGCATAAGAAACCACCACTAATTTTTCTTCACTTACCCCTGTTACTGGTAGCAGTTGCTCTGAAGTAATACTGGTCTCATTTGTTCTAGGCTTCTCTATTACAACTTCTCTATTGGATGTCTCCAAAATTCCTGTGCAATAAAAAGGAAACAAACACACAAACGTACGTTAAGAAAAACAAACCATTGTGATCAGTAGGTTAAAGTTACTAATTACATAGAAAAGCTCTATCCACAGTACATACACACACACACACACACACACACATCAAGATACAAAGAACACAGTCCAAAACATGTAGTGTGATATCTCCATTATGATAATGACAGAATCAAAATACAGAGTCCTCTTCTATACATACAACTTGATGGAATTTATATGCTATTTATATTCATATTTGATGTACATGCAGGTATATATAATCTGTAAAAATCATATCCTTTTATAATTAATTCATTTTCATGTTAATAATGTAGGATAAATTGAGTACAAACTAAATATTAATTTCCTTGTTCATTTAAAATGTTAAATTCCAAAGTACTGCTTTAAAAGCTAGTGGTCTTCCTTAACACATTAATATTTCTTATTTGGAAGCAAGAGAACAAAAACATGTGGATAAACACCAGAATATCAAGAAAAGTTATACTCTTAATGAATTTATCAATAATTTATTGGAAAAACACAAACACTGAGATGGATAAGAAATGATCTCTAGCTTCTAAAATGGAAACTAAAAAAAATGGAAATACTTCCTCAGCTTTCATTTTTTAGAATTAAAAAATTCTTTCCATGGGAAAAAAAAATATACCAAAATGTAATGAATAAATATGCCCAAAAGAAGTATTTCCATTTTCTATTATGGTTCTAGCAATTATAGTTTAATTTGATATGAAATGACTTAGCAATTTTCTTTTGGTTTCACTTAGACTTGATATATGATGATGAATGGTACACGATGATTAATTATTCTTTTATTTTAATCATCTTAAGAGGCACTTTCTCCTTATGTCCAGGGCAAACAAATTTCCAAATATTAGTGATTCTTATCAAGTAGGGCTCCTCCTGAAAAGCACAGTCATGAAGAAAATATGTGGGGTTTTTTGTTTGGTTTTTCTAAATATGGGTCTATAAGCTTAATTATGAATGATTCCTAAGTAATACAATTCACAGAAACATTCTCTTAAGAGGTAAATATTCCATCTGGTAGTTGATAACATCCTTTTGAGAAATTTTGTCAGTTTATTCTGAGGAAAAGTTTCTCTCAAGTCTAGTGTTTCTAAATCATTTTGGATTTGTGAACACTTCTGAGAACTTTATTAAAGTGACAGAACACTTGATCCAAAATGCACAATATGACTGTGTGCGTGTACACAAACTCACATGCTATTGGAGATTCCCAAGCCCTCTTGTAAAACACATTCATGGTCCTTAAGGAGCCATGCACTGCACTTGAGGAATTCTGCTTCATTTCTCAACACACATCACAACATAGATGAGGTTTTACATCAGTGTTATACCATTTAACCTAAAATGCTTTCTGTGGCTTACGTTTTATTACATTTTTGCAGAAGATAGTGTCATTAATAAGGGTCAATTTCAATGCTGAAATAAAATCCAGATTAAGCAGATTTTTAAAAAAAGAAAAATGAAACTATAAGGTTATTAAAGAAAATATGGAATTTTTTTCCAAAAGATACAAGGTAGAGGTTTTTCAGAAGGACAGAGAAGATGTAAAACAATTCTGTGTAACAAAAATACTGTTAGTTGAAATAGATATGACAAACTGGCTCAGAATTATCTCTCAATGCACACACTTTTTTAAAAAATTAATAGACTTTAGCTTTTTGAGCAGTTTTAGTTTTCTAGAAAATTTGAGCAGAAAGTGCAAGGTTCCCATATACTTCCTCTAGCTCTGCCTTCATTTTCCCCTACTATTAACATCTTAATTTGGGGTGGGATATTTGTTACAACTGATTAACCAATCAGTTCAGTTCAGTTCAGTCGCTCAGTCGTGTCCGACTCCTCATGACCCTATGAACCACAGCATGCCAGGCCTCCCTGTCCACCACCAACTCCCGGAGTCCACCCAAACCCATGTCCATCAGGTCGGTGATGCCATCCAGCCATATCGCCCTCCGTCGACCCCTTCTCCTCCTACGCTCAATCTTTCCCAGCATCAGGGTCTTTTCAAATGAGTCAACTCTTCACATCAAGTGGCCAAAATATTGGAGTTTCAGCTTCAACATCAGTCCTTCCAATGAACACCCAGGACTGATCTCCTTTAGGATGGACTGGGTGGATCTCCTTGCAGTCCAAGGGACCCTCAAGAGTCTTCTCCAACACCACAGTTCAAAAGCATCAATTCTTTGGTGCTCAGCTTTCATTATAGTCCAACTCTCACATCCATACATGACCACTGGAAAAACCATAGCCTTGACTAGATGGATCTTTGTGGGCAAAGTAATGTCTCTGCTTTTTAATATGCTGTCTCGGCTTGTCATAACTTTCCTCCCAAGGAGTAAGCGTCTTTTAATTTCATGGCTGCAGTCACCATCTGCAGAAATCTTGGAGCCCAGAAAAATAAAGTCAGCCACTATTTCCCCATCTATTTGCCATGAAGTGATGGGACCAGATGCCATGATCTTCGTTTTCTCAATGTTGAGCTTTAAACCAACTTTTTCACTCTCCTCTTTCACTTTCATCAAGAGGCTTTTTACTTCCTCTTCACTTTCTGCCATAAGGGTGGTGTCATCTGCATATCTGAGGTTACTGATATTTCTCCCTGCAATCTTGATTCCAGCTTGTGCTTCCTCCAGCCCAGCGTTTCTCACGATGTACTCTGCATAGAAGTTAAATAAGCAGGGTGACAATATACAGCCTTGCCACACTCCTTTTCCTGTTTGGAACCAGTCTGTTGTTCCATGTCCAGTTCTAACTGTTGTTTCCTGACGTGCATATAGGTTTCTCTAGAGGCAGGTCAGGTGGTCTGGTATTCCCATCTCTTTCAGAATTTTCCACAGTTTATTGTGATCCACACAGTCAAAGGCTTTAGCATAGTCAATAAAGCAGAAATAGATGTTTTTCTGGAACTCTCTGGCTTTTTCGATGAACCAATACTGATAGATTATTATTAGCTAAATAATTTTTTAAGTTTGCCCATAATTTACATTAGGGATCATTTTTTTGTGTTGTGCAGGTCTATGGTTTTGCCAAATGCACAATGTCATGCATCCACCATTAGTATCACACATATTAATTCCACTGCTCTGAAAATCACCTGTGCCCCACCTACAATGCCTCTCCTCTCCTCTCTGTATTCTCCCTAGCAACCACTGATCTTTTACTGTCTCTATACTTTCGCTTACCAGGTTGTCTTATAGTTGGAATCGTATAGTATGTAGGCTTTTCAAATTAGGTCCTTTCACTTAGCAACACACATTTAGGTTGCATTTAAGTTCTCCATGTTTCTGTGTGGCTTGATACCTCTTTAAAAAAAAAATCACTGAATAATATTCCAATGTATTGACATACCATAGTTTATCCATTATACTGAAGGACAACTTAGCTGCTTCCAATTTTTGGTAATTAAGAATAAAACTGTTATAAACATGTATGTGCTGGGTTTTGTGTGGACATAAGTTTTCAACTCATTTGCATAAATACTTAGGGGTGTGATTATTAGATTGTGTACAAAGAGCTGGACACGACTGAGCGACTTCACTTTCAAGACAATGTTTAGCTTTATAAGATACATCAATACCATCCAGAATATACTATTTTACATTCCTATTAGCAATGAATGAGAGTTCCTGTTGCTTCACATCCTTGCTAGAATTTGGTGGTGTTAGTGTTCTGGGTTTTGTCCACTCTAGTAGGAGCATAATGGTATCTCATTGTTTCAATTTGCATTTCTCTGATGACATATGATGCTGAGCATCTTTTCATATGCTTATTTGCCATCTGTGTATCTTCTTTGGTGAGCTCCCCAGATCTTTTGCTCATTTTTAAACTGAGTTTTTTGTTGTCCTGTTGAATTTTAAGAGTTCTTTGTATATTTTGGATACATGACCTTTATCAGATGTGTATTTTGCAAATATTTTTCTCAGTTTATGTCTTGTCTTTTCATCCTATCTATGATCAGTGCTTTTTACTTGGCAATTCCACTTTAGAAAATTACTGTCCAGATATACATGAGGACACACAAGACATAGGTCAAAGAAATTTGCCACATCATTGTTTGTGGAAGCAAAATGAAGAGGAAAAAAACAAGGTGGAGGTGATTGTGGTACATACAGCAATAGAAAACCATTCAGCTGTTTTTCTGAATATGAGGTGTTTCTACATAATTGTTAATAAAAAAGGATCTCTGTAGAGTATGACAAGATTTGTGTGATTTTGCAAGTGAATTGGAAAAAGTCTTCATTTTAACCATATATTATTTAACTTGCTTAAAACTTTTACTGTATGCCTGGACTATTATTCAAAAAATATTTTTTAAAAAAGAAAAAATGATAAAGATCAAGTTGTCAATGACATAAAGAGGTAACACTTGGATTCTTAATGCTACTTTACTTTTCTACAGATAGATCATAAAAACAACTGATGTAAAAGATATTTACCCTGGAAAAATAACATTAATTCAAAGTACAAGTTTTGCAGATCTACTCTTGGAAATAACTATTTGTCATTGTATAGCTATAGTTTAAAACATGAAAAAGTTTAATTAGCTTGTATTTATCATTTCATTTCCAAATACATTATGTTTATTCACTCAAAGTAATGGGCTTTGATGTTTATAAAAACCATCTGCCTATTTTCAAAATGAATTAAAAAATAAGATAAGCTTCCCAAGACTTCTTTTGCTGGTGAGCAATTCTATAGTAAGATAGAAAAAGAATTATTGAGCAAATATGATAACCTATATAGCATAATCTTCTCCCCTCCCAATTAAAAAGATTTTTAAAAATTTAATCGTATACAGAGAAGCCAAAAGGATTATTTTAAGGCAGGATTAGTAACACTGAATCTAGACTAGTAGGATATCTCACGATTTTAACAGATTGTGGCATTTTTATTTTTGTTTGGAATTCAAAATGGTCAATTTCAAAATTTGACACTGTCAAATGTTATGAGCTCTTTGAACATTTAACAAATTATTTCACCTATCTAAAATTAATATTGGACAAGCTATACACTTATTAACATTGTCTAGAAAAGGTACCCCCTTTTTGGCTCATCGTTTTAAAGCATAGTTATTTGCATGCAATCAACAGTGGTTTCTTTAAGAACATGCCCAGATAAAGGCCCTCAGTAGAGTGCAGAGGGTCACAGGGATGCCAGCTGCAGAACAGCCTCTCCCTACGGAGTTCGCTGTGGTTCATTTTACACTTCTGGTTAGCATCCACACTGCTGCTTTCTTTCATGGAGAGTAGAGGTTGGCAGTGCTTCTCTGTGACATCCACTTTCACACCCAAATTGGTCTTCATAGGCTCCCATTGTGCGCACTACAAAGCAACTTGCCTTGTTGGCAGCTCTGAGTGGGAACTACGAGTCTTTCTTTTCTTCACTGTTCTTTTCTGGCTCACAAGCAACCTCCCACCAAAAGCTGAATCTGTAGAAGAGACTACATCCAAGAGATAATACTATGAAAAGTATGAAGAGAAGCCCAGGTGGCCACCTTGCAAATTTCCAATGTGGAAGCCTTCGACCTCTCTGCCCAAGAAACAGCTAAAGTCCTAGTGTAATGAGCTTTACAAACCCTAGGAGCCTCTTTACCTTAACTACATACGCCTCCCTAATACAAGCCCGTAACCATCTAGCTAAGGAACTCTTAGAAGCCATTTGACCCCTCTTAAGACCCCCTAAGAGTACAAACAATCTTTCAGAAGATCTGAAATCTTTGATTCTTCTGAGACAAACCCTAAGTGTTCTTCTTACATCCAATTGAAGCAGCCATTGCTCTTTGTCATTGCTGGGGCTAAAGAAAAAATGAGGGCCAAGAAACCTCCTGGTTTAGATAAATCTCAGATGCCACCTTTGGAAAATTTGAGGAACTGCCCGAAGAGCAGCTTTATTCTGAAGGAGTATTCGAAGCGCTCCATAAATTAAACCTGAGGCCACGCCATAAGATAAGATGACCTAAAAGAAATACAGTAAGATACCACAGCAGTCAAATAATATCATATCATTTTTCTGAAATGACCAAAAGAGAAAACCATAGAATCATGACCAAACAAAAGCAAGTAAATATCATAACTAAATATCCTTTCATTCTCAGAAAATATGTCTTGTGTCTCTACAAAAATCTATCATGTCAAATTCAAATTCCTAAAAGCACTGCCAATTTGGCTAAATATACAATATAGTAGTAAACATCAAAGTAAAAGAGTAAAACATTTGGTTAATCATCTTTATATTTTCTCTGTGTGATGTTAAACACCTGGATATTTTTAAAACATCTGGACAAGGAATAAAAAAACCTTGTTTTTCATCATATTGTTTTGGTTACATAGACATAGTAGGCAACTCCTTCCAAGATCTTTATTAGCAAAATATGCTCCAATCAAAATAAATACACAAAAACCAAATGACTTGATCTGAACCACCTTCTCTCCCACACAAGTTTTCTAAGCAAAGCATTAACTATCAGGATAACCTAAGATTCATCTGTTTTTTTTAATCGTTCAAAAATCGTTTCCTTTGGGATTGAAGAAGCCAAGTCTTTTGATAAGAATTGATTAATGTGGCTACACTGAATAAAAGATTTAAATTTTTTCTTAAAGATTTCCCTCAAGATATTCTTTTCAGGAAGTCATTTACATGAAGTTATGTTAGATTAAATCTTGGCTTTGTTACAAAAATATATGAATGAAGAACACATATTTCATAACAAGATGTTCTAATACTTAGACATTTCTTATAGTCGTTCTTCAAATTTCCTTCCATGTACTATGTTTGGTAACACACAAATGTCTTCCTATAATACGTATTATTAAAATGATACTGAAGTTTCTTTTATCTGCCAAGCTGTTTAGGTGATGACAAATTTGGGGTAAGACTTCCCTGGTGGCTCAGACGGTAAAGAATCTGCCTGAAATGCAGGAGATACAGGTTTGATCCCTGGGTCAGGAAAATCCCCTGGAGGAGGGCATGGCAACTCACTCCAGTTTTTTTGCCTGGAGAATTCCATGGACAGAGGAGCCTGGTGGGCTACAATCCATGGAGTCACAAAGAGTCGGACACAACTGGGAAACTTTCACTCACTCACTCAGTATATTGTGGAATAATTATATATTTTCTCTGTTAATTTTATTCAATGAACCTAATTATTGCTCTCATGCACAGCATTTGCAAGTCTCAACACTGCTTGATCTCAATCCAGTGCTGTTGAACCAGCTTTTTCTTATTTTCCTTTCCTGAAATCAGTATATGTCAAATCTTTGCTTCAATTGTTGGCTATTTAAGTTTTATATCTTTACAATACCTCTACTATACAATTTTAGGTTTGAATTTATGCTTCCCTTAAGAAGAATAAAGTTCTCAGAACTGAGTTATTTCAAGGGCCTTGCCTAAGACTAATATAAGATGAATCAAAATGGATAGGGATCTAGATACTTTGGAGTTCACCCTGTTTCTTAAACCACACCTCAGAAAAGATCTACAAGAGATGTGGATGAGAGATGCCAAATCTGGCCAGGCATGATGGATGTGCACCACACCAAGTGCCAGCTGCTTGTGGCACCAACAAGTCAATAAAAATCAGAACGTCATATTTCTCTATTCAGATCTCTCTTTGATCTGGTCAGTTCCATCTAGAAGATCCCCTTAGATCCTCTAGATCTAAGAATCCTCTAGATCCTTAGGGCTCACATTACCTCCTAATAAATCTAACCTTTCATTCTTTTAATTTTCATATCTATTCTATGTTTTCATTATTTTTCTCATTTGATTTTTGTCAGATTCAGAAATCTATATTCTATATTTTTTTTCAAACTACAACCAAATTTGGGGGAAAAAATGATCTACATTATTTATTTTATGATTTAATAGTGCTATTTAAGCTTAACCTGAAACACAGAAGGCCAGTAAGCTATGCTTAATATAAAGTAAACTCCAGTTCTATAACTTTTCTAACATTATCTACCTAGGCTAGGTAAACAAAGAAATACATTAAACTAAATGTAATTCTTCACTAAGAAATCAGGTTTGGAAGTTGGTTTTGCAATTTGTAGATTAATTGTTAATCACTTGCTTCCCTCACTTTGTTTTGCAAATGCAGCCACTATTTACATTTATTCTCCTTAAAATAACATGGTGCATTATGTAAAAGAGAACTTTGGATAACTCACTCCGATATGTATGAAAATCTTTATAAATACAGATATGAAAACAGAAAATGTGCCTTAACCCATTGTGCCTCTGAATTCTACCTTTAATGTTACAAATAGTATTCGAACACACATAGCAGTTTTTTAAAAAAGAATTTTGTTAAGACTAACTAAAAATAACTTACTGTATAATTATAATTACAATGGTAACAACTCATATTTACTGCTTATGATATGCTAGACATTCCCTTAAATATTTTACATTCATTAAATCATTAAATTCTCAAAATTCTACATAGTATATTGGAATCTAAAGTACCAAATTCTGAAAGAAAATAAAGAGAAACTTGATTTAGTCCTATACTATCATTTTAAAGATGACAAAATGGTGGTCTAAGGAAACTAATATTTTGCTCAAGGTCATCAGGCAACAAAAAAAGGTACTACTAGATCATCCAGTGTGCTTGTTCTTTCCATAGGCCAGGTTGTGTTTCTTTGAGTTTAAAAAAAATGTTGATCTAATTTTAGTTAAAGATAATGATCCAAGAATTACTTACAATGATTTTTTAATTCAAACTACTCAATGAATTTCTTAATCCATTGACAACATACAAAGGATAAAAATGTAATTCCACAGTGTGCTTTATACTTAATATTTATTGTAAATTCTACCACATATATATGTTTTTTCAGGTAATGGTATAGATTCAATTAGCAGGAGGCAAAAACAGAGAGAATTATAGATATGCAGAAGAGCATTTTACCTGAAGTATTCCTGGGTATCCGGAGCCATAAGAACATTTCTTCAAACAACTCCTGGACACTTTTTTCCAACTTCAAAAATGATTTTACTAGCTGTGATAAGAACTTGAGTTCATCTAAGGAGAGGAAGAAGTTTCTTCCTTTCTGTGGGTATTCAGGAGTAACTGTAAAAATAGTAGATCAAAAATATTGAACATGTTATATGTTTTCTCATTCAATATTAGAACAATCTATGACTCCTTAAGCCATCAAAATTAACAAGATCCTTAATGATTAAATCAAGTTTTTTCTTTAGTAAATACAGATAAAATCTCCTAGGAGAATCATTCCCCTCCCCCGCTGGGAAGCTAGAGATAAGTGTATTGTTTGATGCAAACATGACAATTAAGTAATTATGTTAAATGATGCAGAGTTATTAATAGGAAATGTGATTTGCTGTTGCAAAATCATATCTTATACAATTCTTTTTTTCTTTTTTTTTAAGGTATGGCATAATTTGAATCTAGTCACAAGGAAGTATAAGATAAAAGTAAACTGAGGGATTTTCTACCAAAAAGCTGACGTATTCCTCAAAAGTGTCATGTTAGGAAACACAAAGACTAGGAAATGTTCTAGTCAAAAGGAGTCTAAAAAGATATGACAACTGAAATCAATACATGATCAGTATTTTATCTTATTATAAAGAACATTATTAGGGTAATTTGGTGAAATCTGAGTAAGGAAGACCTTTGAAGAAAGTAGGGAAAGCCAATAGACCATCCATTCAGGTATGACCTAAATCAAATCCCTTACAATTATATAGTAGAAGTGACAAATAGATTCAAGGGATTAGATCTAATAGACAGAGTGCATGAAGAACTGTGGATTCATAGTTCATGACATAGTACAAGAGGCAGTGATCAAGACCATCCCCCAAAAAAAGAAATGCAAAAAGGCAAAATGGTGGTCTGAGGAGGCCTTACAAATAGCTGAAAAAAGACAAGTGAAAGGCAAAGGAGAAAAGGAAAGAAATACCCATTTGAATGCAGAGTTTCAAAGAATAGCAAGGAGAGATAAGAAAGCTTTCCTAACTGATCAATGCAAAGAAATAGAGGAAAACAATAGAATGGGAAAGACTAGAGATCTCTTCAAGAAAATTAGAGATACCAAGGGAACATTTCATGCAATGATGGGAACAATAAAGGACAGAAATGGTATGGACCTAACAGAAGCAGAAGATATTAAGAAGAGGTGGCAAGAATACACAGAAGAACTATACAAAAAAGATCTTCATGACCCAGATAACCATGATGGTATGATCACTCATCTAGACCAGACATCTTAGATTGGGAAGTCAAGTGAGCCTTAGGAAGCATCGCTATGAACAAAGCTAGCGGAGGTGATGGAATTCCAGTTGAGCTCTTTCAAATCCTAAAAGATGATGCTGTGAAGTGCTGCACTCAATATGCCAACAAATTTGGAAAACTCAGCAGTGGCCATAGGACTGGAAAAGGTCAGTTTTCATTCTAATCCCAAAGAAAGACAATGCCAAAGAATGCTCAAACTACCGCACAATTGCACTCATCTCACACGCTAGCCAAGTAATACTCAAAGTTCTTCAAGCCAAGCTTTAACGGTATGTGCACCGTGAGCCTCCAGATGTTTAAGTTGGATTTAGAAAAGGCATAGGAACCAGAGATTGAATTGCCAACATCTGTTGGATCATTGAAAAGGCAAAAAAGTTTCAGAAAAACATCTATTTCTGTTTATTGACTATGCCAAAGCCTTTGACTGTGTGGATCACCACAAACTGTGGGAAATTCTTCAAGAGATGGGAATACCAGACCACCTGACCTGCTTCCTGAGAAATCTGTATGCAGGTCAAGAAGCAACAGTTAGAACTGGACATGGAACAACAGACTGGTTCCAAATTGGGAAAGGAGTACGTCAAGGCTGTACATTGTCACACTGCTTATTTAACTTCTATGCAGAGAACATTATGCGAAACACTGGGCTGGATGAAGCACAAGGTGGATTCAAGACTGCCAGGAGAAATATCAGTAACCTCTCACATGCAGATGACACCACAGTTATGGCAGAAAGCGAAGAAAAACTAAAGAGCCTGTTCATGAAAATGAATGAGGAGAGTGAAAAAGTTACCTTAAAACTCAGAGAACTAAGATCACAGCACCCATTCCCATCACTTCATGGCAAATAGATGGGGAAACAGTGAGAGACTTTATTTTGGGGTGCTCTAAAATCGCTGCAGATGGTGATTGCAGCCATGAAATCAAAAGACACTTGCTCCTTGAAAGAAAAGTTATGACCAACCTAGACAGCGTATTAAAAAGCAGAGACATTACTTCGCCAACAGAGGTCCATCTGGTCAAAGCTATGGTTTTTCTGGTAGTCATGTATAGATGTGAGAGTTGGACTATAAAGCTGAGCGCCAAAGAATTACATCCATGGGGTCTCAAAGAGTCGGACACGACTGAGTGACTGAATTGAACTGAACTGAGTAAGGTCTAAAACCTAATGTTATTTATTGCATAACTGTTAGTTTTCTGATTTAGACAACAATAAAGAAGGCTGAGCACCGAAGAATCGATGCTTTCGAACTGTGGTGTTGGAGAAGACTCTTGAGAGTCCTTGGGACTGCAAGGAGATCAAACCAGTCAATCCTAAAGGAAATCAATCCTGTATATTCACTGGAAGGACTGATGCTGAAGCTGATTCTTCCCCACAGTATCTAACAACACTGTTTTAATCATCACACCTCAGTTCATGATTTCTATCTGCCCACGCATATCTATGTTTCTCTGTTAACCACGCTAGGATGGGGTTTTCCCCAGCAGGAGTTCCTTCTGCTTTTGCCTTCACTGAATTAATCTCCTTTTCTTTCTTTCAAGTTTCAATTTGCTCTTCTCCTCCAAATCACCTCTCCATAAAACCTTATCTGGATGCAATCAATCCAGGAGTTTGCTTTCTCCCTTTAAGCTGATCTGGTCTTTACCTATTTGGTTTTTCTGTTTTATCACTGTAGAACTGTCTTACTTCAAGAAATCTGGGACATAAATGTTTACACACAGGCAACTATGTTTAGCTGGCCACCAATTATAGTTATAAAATGTATGAAATAAGGATTATTGTTTTATTATAGAATGAGCTCTATGATTCTTAGGAAATACAAATTTCTCCTAAATCCTAAGAAAATATAAAGAAAAAAACTAAATTTTCACTTTAGAGCAAGACAGCATTAAATTCACTATCAACTAACAATGAATAAGTTCATGTAAAAAATAAAAATAACCATATAACTGAGGGCATTTTCCCCCTATATATTTTACTAATTTTTTTCTAAAATATAAATTCTATCTATCATTTAGAATATTAAGGACACATTTTAAACTTTTCTTCATGACAAGGTTTTGAAGACAGTTACTTATTTCTGTGCTGCACTCAGCGACTAGTGTTTTTCCCTTTGTT
Organism: Bison bison bison; assembly: GCF_000754665.1. Classification (NCBI taxonomy): domain Eukaryota; kingdom Metazoa; phylum Chordata; class Mammalia; order Artiodactyla; family Bovidae; genus Bison; species Bison bison. The sequence goes on from NW_011495082.1 coordinate 8,521,398, forward strand.
AAAGGCATTTCTCAAAGATGTAACCATTAGAAAAGGGTTCTATGATCAGATAGATTCAGGAATTACTACATACTAAAATCACTGCAGATGGTGACTGCAGCCATGAAATTAAAAGATGCTTACTCCTTGGAACGAAAGTTATGACCAACCTAGATAGCATACTGAAAAGCAGAGACATTACTTTGCCAATAAAGGTCCGGCTAGTCAAGGCTATGGTTTTTCCAGTAGTCATGTATGGATGTGAGAGTTGGACTGTGAAGAAAGCTGAGCACCAAAGAATTGATGCTTTTGAACTGTGGTGTTGGAGAAGACTCTTGAGAGTCCCTTGGACTGCAAGGAGATCCAACCACTCCATTCTGAAGGAGATCAGCCCTGGGTGTTCTTTGGAAGGAATGATGCTAAAGTGGAAACTCCAGTACTTTGGCCACCTCATGCGAAGAGCTGACTCATTGGAAAAGAATCTGATGCTGGGAGGGATTGAGGGCAGGAGGAAAAGGGGATGACAGAGGATGAGATGGCTGGATGGCATCACCGACTAGATGGACGTGAGTTTGAGTGAACTCCCCGAGTTGGTGATAGACAGGGAGGCCTGGCATGCTGGGGGTCGCAAAGAGTCAGACACGACTGAGCGACTGAACTGAACTGAAATATTCTCTAAAGTGATTCACAAGGAATTCCCTGGTACAGTGGTTAGGACTCTGCTCTCTTTAACTGCTAGGGGCCTGGGTTCAATAATCCCTGATCTAGGGGAACTAAGATTTCACAAGCCACAGAGCATAGCCAAAAAAAATATAAAATAAAAGTTATTCACAGTGCAAATTAGTATACTAAAGTCTATGCAGTTCTATAATAAATTAAAAATGTTAAAGATTTAATGTTTCTCTAGCTTTTTTGACCAATGAACACCAGTTCACCAACATGTCAGTCAACTTCTAAGATTTTCTCAAACAGCAGCTGAGGGGACATTGTTCTGGGGTCTGGTTTACAATCCCACTTGAGTATCTACAGCTGCTGTGTAGTGTTTCCCCCATTTTAGGCCTTTCCTTGGGGGTTCTTATTGCTACTTTTTCCACTCATAAACTCTTGCTCCCAATTGCTGTTGCTGTTTGGGTTGCTCAGTGGCGTCTGACTCTTTGCAACCCCATGGACTACAGCACACTGGGCTTCCCTGTCCTTCACTATCTCCCAGAGTTTGCTCAGACTCACATCCATTGAGTCGACAATGCCATATAGCATCTTGTTATTTTTCAGGATTTTCTGAGAAACTAATGAAAGTCTTCAAAATTCTTCTAGACTCTCTTATTGAAAAAAAAAAAAAAATCATGTAGTCATAGCTTCAGGGCTGAACAGGACCACCTGAAGTCCATCCATGGCTGTCATAGGACACAGTGGTCCAGGACCGTGTGTTTTATTAAAAGTGCAAATTCCTAGGTCATCTCCAGATCTCTTTTAAGCAAATGCCCCAGGTGAGTTTTCTGCACAGAAAAGTTTGAGACTACTACCTGAGGGATCTAATTAAAAACCTTCGTGGTTGAAAAGCACTCTCTAGGCATTAGAAAACTTGGATTTTAGTCTTAGCAAGTCAACTAAAGAGGTGCTCTTATATATATATAAAACATATATTTACATATATAAAACATCAATGACTTAAAAAAAAAACTCCCCATTTTCCAAGGTCACAAAATTTATTTAAGATTTTTTTTTTCATTTCTGGAAGAAATATGGAATGTCTGTTGGGAATTGCTAAGGTAAATGAATTATTATGTATCTATACATTTTCCCTGGGCAAAAGAAGAACTTGTCCTCAAAAAATACCTAAAGAATAATTAGAGTTCTTTAGGCACACTCATCAGAAATGTAAAATGATTTCCTTGAGTTCAGAGACTATGTCCAGTTTATTCACTATAGTACCTGAAGAATCCAGCACAAGGTAGACACTCAAAAATACTAGTTAAAAAAAAAAAAAGTATGCAATCCCTAGAAATAGCTAACAAAAACAAAATAAAAGACAAAAAGATTTCATACTTAATCCCATCAAAACAATAAATATGTAAGTCAAGAGACAAATGATTACAGTATTATATATACATTCTTGTCAGTATTTTGACAAAATAGATTTCAAAGTTATTTCTAAAATAGAAAATGTGTGCAAAAGGATATAAAAACAATGATGAAGTGGAAACTTTATAAAGCATAGTGATACAACAGACTAAGACACATTTTTTTGTGTTTAAAAAGTAAAATTATACTTTAGAAAATACTCTATCATTAAAAAATTCACAGATATTCATAGATCTTTTGTTTTTAAAAATAGAAAATCTCTCTCTTCTATTTATATTTATATACACATGCTGTTGCTGCTTAGTCGATTCAGTCGTGTTCGACTCTGTACGACCCCATAGACTGCAGCCTGCCAGGCTCTTCTGTCCATGGGATTCTCTAGGCAAGAATATCGGAGTGGGTTGCCATGCCCTCCTCCAGGGGATCTTCCTGACCCAGGGATAGAACCCAGGTCTCCTGCATTGCAGGCACATTCTTAACCACTGAGCCACCAGGGAAGCCCCTTATATACACATACATACAGACACACACACGGACTTCCCTGGTGGCTCAGACAGTAAAGCGTCTGCCTATAATGTGAGAGACCTGGGTTCAATCACTGGGTCGGGAAGATCGCCTAGAGAAGGAAATGGCAACCCACTCCAGTATCTTGCCCGGAAAATTCCCATAGATGGAGAAGCCTCGTAGGCTACAGTCCATGGAGTTGCAAAGAGTCGGACACAACTGAGCGACTTCTTTTCACTTCACTTCACACACACACACATATAGATATATCACTCAGAGGATATATACTATAAATTATATACTTAGAAGTGCTATTCACCCAGTAACTAATAGTTAAAATATTAACTCCATTATCTTGTAGCAAAAATAAGGACACTGAAAATAAATCTAGGACATTAAAGCTCCTCACATTTGATCTGCAACAAAGCAGCTTTTGGAATAAATATCAAAGTCCAGCTAAATCAGACAGACCATAAAAATGTGGGGTGCAGCTGAAAGTACACATATTATTTTCCAAAACCATTAGCAACAGAATTCTTGTTAATGATAGCATTAAGATACAGGAGAAAATGAGAAGCTAGCAAAATCAGATAATCTGAAGCTGGTGGATCAGTATAATAGGATAAAAGGTGCACATTTTCGTTTTCCCAAGAAAAACGAACACTAGCCACCCTATTATTGACTGTAAATGGATCCATTTTCAGCAAGGAAATATTCTTGGTGCCACCAGACAAGCGATGTTAAAAAAAGAGGCGACACACAAAAGCTATTGAAAGTCTCATTTTGCCGGATGAAATTCATGACATAATCCAAATGGAAGATATTTGTTCCAGTAAAGAGAACTTTTTAACAATATTGCAATAAGGAGTCAGCAGACACTGCTTAGGAACAAATAACAAGCAGTACCTTCCCAGTACCCAAGTCACTTCCTGAGAGCAGGCGGGGCTGCAGAGACCACTCTAGTGTTCCAGCGGCCAGAAGGAGCCCTGTGCCTCTCTGAGCACCTGTTCCAAAGAGCCACACAGCAGGGAAAGAAACCGGATGTAAACCCTATATCCCTTCATTGTTATGGGAGCCTGGTTAGTAGACGGAAATCATGGAGGACCTGCAGGCATGGCTTTTTGTCACACTCACCACGAAGAAATCAAAGCTGTTCCCTCTCGCTCTTCCCACAGCATTATTTTCATAACTTTATGTATTTCCCACATCTATATGGCTAGGGAGGCACTTGAGGCAGAGACAAAGAATATTTCTACCTTACTTTTCAAAACGGAATTCAATACCTTATCTCTTTTGACGAAGTTTCTATATGTACCACCCAAAACGGATAGGGTAAAAATAAAACTTTAAAATAAACTGAGTGAATGGAGGACTAACAGGAGGAAGTGAATAACTCTGAAGTTGAGTTAAAGTGCAACCAGACCCAAGGGATACATGAACATCTGGATATGTGGACAATGAGATACCCCGCACATAAACTTCAGGACCCCTTTTCTGCATGGTGAGAGGATGAAAACAGAACTATGGGAAATGCGGAGCCTCAAAAAGCTAACTGAATCTGAATTCAGGAAATGTTCAAACTCTTCGAAGATGAAGGTTGGGCTCCCCCTCTCTTTAGCTCTTTCCCTATTTTTGTTTGTTCCCCCATCTCTTTTTTACTTTTTTTTGATGCAGATGATTTGTAAAGTCTTTATTGAATTTGTTATCGTTTTCATCTGATGTTTTGGTTTTTTAAGCCATGAGGCATGGGTTAGTTTCCCAACCGGGGGTCAAACTCACACCCCCTGCTTCGGAAGGCAAAGTCTTAACCACTGGACCGCCAGGAAGTCCCCTCCACGTTTTATTACGCGGCATGCTGCTACTTCCAGCGCCACTACAAGAAGCGTAAGAGGTAGCATAGCAGTTAACAGTGAATTGTGAGACCTGAGGGCCTGAATTCAAATCCTGACCCTGCTCCCTACTAACTTTCCACAAATTCCTTAATATCTTTATGCTTCACCAGCGTACAAGGTTTAACTGAATAAATACAAGAGCAGTTCCTGAGAGCTAGTAAGGGCTGTATAAATGTGTGACGTTATGACCACCTCCTCTGAGAAGCCTGGCCTCGGGTTCTAGGCCAGCTGAGTTGCCTGTTTTCTATGATCCTCCCTATTTCACTGCACGTACCTTTATTTCAGCACTTGCTATATCATTTATAATTATTAGTTTGGGCATTGTCTCCTCAAACTTTAATCTGAAAGGCAGACATTTTTCCCCTTATATTGCATTCTCATTATTTATCATAGTGTCTACTGTGAAGAATGACTTCAAAATGAGAAACACTGGTTAAGTGTCAGAGACAATACCAACTGCTCTTAACTTATTTTATTTGACTTTTTTCCCTGGCCATAAAAAAACTTCTTTAGTAAAATACTAATAGTAAATGAATTTAACATTAACCATTAAATGCCAATTTTAACAGTCATATTTAATAAAATACATCAATTTTAATATTAATATCTTCGGGAGAAACAATCATAAGCATTATATCAAAGACCTGTAAACTACTTTAAATATCACTGTTATTTAATAGGCTCCATCTCTAAGCTTGAACATTTATAAAGTTTAATGGTTCACTCTAAGATCTTAGATTTTAGATCTACTTAGTGGATCTTAGATCCACTCTAAGACCTTCCACTGCTGCTTAGCTGTGTCAACCCTTGAAAACATTGGTTTTGTTTCTGTGTGTGTGGTCATCATCTTTTTTAGAACCTCAAAAGCTATGCACCTATGTTCACAGAAACAATGCCTTGCATGTAATTCTAAGAGCTTCCCAGATCCACTGAAGCCTTTCGTTCTCATTGATAACCTGTTAAGGCCCTCTGCCTTGGTTTACCTGACTTGAGCAGAAGTCGGATGAGCAGGTCTCAAGATCTTCCTCTCACTGAGGAGACTTGTATTATAATATCTTCTAGAAATTTCTACTTCCCCTTGCAAGAAGAATGGGTTCTACTTCATAATCTCATCATTCATTCCGTATGATAAAAGGTCTTGAAAGATTTAGAGACTACTCTGCCCACTAAGACATAGGCCCTGGGTATGGTGAGAAAATAAACTGAGGAGTAATAACTAACCCTCTTGCTGCTCATGAACTTACATAAACACACAGATTAGTACTAAGTGGCCACTGCTTTGATAGTGGGACATGATGACCAAGTCACTCGATTAGAAAAGACTGAATTGCTAGTATAATACTAGCAGTGCAGACCATAGCTGCATTTTCTGTATCTTCTTTCTGTTTTAGGCCAAGAGAGTTGTTATGCTTAATTTTGCACCCACTGAGAGGATTGGTAATTATGGTCTAAGACAAGTATACCTATGGAGAGAATAAATGCTCACAACCCACCCTCAGCCCCCATGTGACTTGGAGATTTGCTATTCCCTTTGGCAGGGTGCACGTAGCAAATATCTTCTTGCTTCACATACCACTGGCTGAAACGGGTGGAGATAAAGTCATCTTGAAGCTATTCTTCTGGGTCAGTGAGAAACTAAAAAGAATCTGCTTCTATTATTACCCTTTTATGATTTTGGGGCCAACACCGGCTCCACTGGGTGCTACCTAAATGTACTGCTAAATGATAACAAAATTCTCCCACACACCATCCCATCTTCTCTGGCAGCAGCTGTCAGTATTACAACAACAAGGGATCAGACTTCTCATCCATTTGCCAAGGGTAGATACTTGGGTACAATACTCCTGTCCCTCTCCTATTTTCTCTCTTTGTTATTTTGTTTACCTGACTGAGAACATGAGAGAGAGAGTATCTGACTCCTGATGTAGCCACTGTTATTTGAAGATGCCAATCAAAGAATGGCTTACATTTGAATTCAGCCAAAATTGAGAAATGTACCCAGGACAAATCTCTGAGTATTTTCCCAGCTGACTTTTGCTTTATGCTGGTTTAACTCCCAGTTATAAATACACAGATATGCTGACCCTCTTAAAGAGCATCTTAATAAAAAGACATCTCTAGTGTAATGAAATAAGGTTTAAATTTTAAGTACTGTATGCTAATGGGACATTATTCATGAAATATCTTCTTAATATCCTTTTCTCAGTCTCAAATTTTGGTAGAGTTAATTATATCTCTTATCATAGGTGTTACTTTCTATTATCATGACCAAAAATTAACCTATAGAAAAATCTTGAAGTTAACAATTCATTTTTACTATAGTCTAAGGTTGTATCTGAGAATCAGTATTTCATTTTTTTAAAGATATGCCATGATAGAGATATTACATTATCAGTTTGTAATTAACATGTTAAAAAATGAATTCTAAAAATTTAGCCTTAGAATAAAATAATGCCATTATCAAAAAGAGGGATTTGAGATACCTGAGTATATGCTTCCTAATATAATTCTAATTGAATCATAACCTTTCGAAAGGGATTGAACACTTTTCCTCTTTTATACTATTAAAAAAATAAAGAGTAAGATTCTCTTAACAGTTCTTTATCAGGTAGGAAAATTATAATACTTGTGAAGATATGTTAAAATGAATATGAAAAGAGATAGCTGTGGTGATAATAGTATCTTGTACCCACCTGGCAAGCGGTATTCACGAGCTCATTATTCTAAAACAGAGAGGAGGGGAGGCCTTGGACTTAGGGAAGCCATTTACCAGGTGTGATAGCTCCTCATTGAGCAAATTCTATAGTTATTTTACCTCATTAGCTGCCTTCCTCACCTAAGGAATAGTTATCCAGCCATAAAGGCAAAGTCATATTTCCTTCAAACTTTAAATATGACTTTGGGGACCCTTGGGAAGATATCATCTTTTATACTATCTTCCCTCGAAAGGCCTACAAGCCACAAAAAAAAAAAAAATCTTTAAGTGGGTTTCACTTGCCAACTCAACAGAGATTTGCCTTGTGCCTATAACGCAAGAGGCAACCATGTGCCATATACCACGGGTGATGAGACACGAGAGGCAGACAGTGGCATCAGAAAGCAGGCTAGGGGTGACGAGCCAGGGCTAGGCTTCACACCAGTCACCATCAGCTCCTTCGGCCACTCCTGTCTCTTCAGAGTAAATTCACCTCTCTTCAACAATTTAAGTTCAGGTAGGAAAAAAGGCATTAGGTTCAATATATACGGGGAAAAAAAAAAACCCTCTGAGTTGAGAAAATTCCATGGATAAAAAATTAATTGAAGACATTATCAGGAGTTTACTGTCAACCTATTTTGATATAAATGACCAATGCTGGGCTCTGTTGTTCTAATTTATTTCAGGAAAATATTTATGATTGAAAAAAGGTAAATAAAAAATACATGAAAAATTAAACCGAACTTGGCTTTTCTTTGCATATATAAATACTAGATGTCTTTGATTTTTATATTATAATAAAAAAAAAACTTCCCTGGTGGCTCAGATGGTAAGAATCTGCCTGCAATGCGGTAGACTGGGGTTTGATAACTGGGTCGGGAAGATCCCCTGTAGAAGGGAATGACTATCCACTCCAGTATTCTTGCCTGGAGAATTCCATGGACAGAGAAGCCTGGCAGGTTACAGTATGTGGGGTTGCAAAGAGTTGGACACGATTGAACGACCAACACTTTCATTTTCACAAACACAATATTTTAGAACTCATCTTGCATTGCATTGGGTCCAGTACTACTGGTGCCTGGGTTGTGATGTACAGAAAGGAAGATAAGAGTAAGAAGAAAGACATCAACAAGTCTACAAATAATAAATGCTGGAGAGGATGTAGAGAAAAGGGAATTCTTCTATACTGTTGGTGGGAATGTAAATTGGTATACAGCTACTACATAGAACAGTATGGAACTTCCCTAAAAAGCAAAACTGAGTTACCAGTAATCCCACTTCCGGGGCATATATTCAGAAGAGACAAAAATATTAATTTGAAAAACTACACGCACTCCAATGTTCGTAGCAACACTATTTACAATATCCAAGACATGGAAGCAATCTAAATATCTGACAAACAAATGGATAAAGAAGATGTGGTACATTTATACAATGGAATATTACTCAGTCACAAAAAGAGTGATACAATGCCATAGAGCTTATCATACTAAGTAAATCAGAGAAAGACAAATATCATATGATATCACTTATATGCGGAATCTAAAACAATGAGACAAGGGAACTTATTTACAAAACAGAAACAGACTCAGAGATGTAGAAAACAAACTTATGGTGACTGAAAGGGAACACGGGGGCATAAGTTTGGGATTAACAGACACACAGTACTATATATGAAACAGATAAACAACAAGGGCCTATTATATAGCACAGGGAACTATATTTGATACCGTGTAATAGCTTATAATGGAAAAGAAGATGAAAAAGAATATATATACTCAGTTATATACATATATATGTATATATATGTATATAGATATGTATATATTACTGAGGGCTTCCCAGGTGGCTCAGTGGTCAAAGAATCTGCCTGCCAAGAGACCTGGTTTGATCCCTGAGTTGGGAAAATCCCCTGGAGAAGGGAATGGCAACTCACTCCAGTATTCTTGACTGGGAAATCTCATAGACAGAGGAGGCTGGTGGGCCTACAGTCCACGGGTTCACAAAAGAATAGGACGTGACTTAGTGACTAGACAACAACACATTCACCAAACACATAATATATAGTAAAAAGCCTTACATATGTTATTTCTAATCATCACAGAAACTATCATCAGGAAAGAGGCTCAGTAAAGGTAAATTATTTATCAGTGAAGGACAATGTGAAAGTATTCTTTAAGAAAAACAGCAATAACACTGATTTTCAACTGAAAAATAAAGTATCGATACTATGGAAATCAGGAGGTGATTCCTCTGAACAGCTTGACTCTGTAAGATCAATGTAAGAATAATATAGACAATTTGATCCATCAGTAAGAGATAATTCGTACTTTTCCCAGAACTGGAAATCACCTTTTATATGTATCTTTCTTTCAAACATCAAGTTCTAACAATGATAATAGAAAAAATTAAATAATGTTCATTTTGTGCCAGATACTGTTATACACATTCTTGTACTTGTGCTAATCCTCTAAACTCTGTGAGGAAAGCCCCAACATTAGCACCTACCTTGAAAGTATAAAGATGTTAAATAAATTGCTCAAGATCACAAAGCTCGTAAGTAACTTTTTAAATGGGCTTGTTATGTTAGGATCAGTCTATAGCAGGCAACAGAATTATCTGGACAGTTGTTAACACACAGGTTGGTGAGCTGCCCCCAAAGCTTCTGATTCAGTGAGTCTAGGGTGGAGCCCAAGAATTTCTATTTTTCACACACTCCAGGTGATGCTGCTGCTGATTTAGAAACCACACTCTGAGAACACTTGCTCTGTAGCTTCTCTTTCTTTTTTTGTACTCCCACCTAGCCATCCTGTTTTCCATGTATAAGGCTTTGCTTCAGGATAAACTCTCACCAAAATTCATACATATAAGCTGAAAGAAAATGGCCCTCTAGTCATCCATTTATTGGATATCTTCACTTTTTTGTCTGCCCAGCACCTTATTCCCTCTTCTAGTAACAAGCTGGTCCCTTGGCTATTCAGAGGCCTTCGCTGAGATATTTTGAACAGAAGGACCAGGGGAGTTTTTAGGATGTAAGGAAAAAGCTACCAGGGGTCACCTACTTTGTGGAGAGGGACTGGTCCAAGAATGAAGTCATCACATGGGGAGAAACCAAGACAGCTTGAAAGCTAAGTTCCATTTGCTCAGGCCTCCAGAAATCCTCCAGTTTCTGTCCTTCCAGACATTTAATTGTTAAGCTTTTTCTTCTACTGTGTGAATTACCACATACTCCTTTAGTCACAACCTCTCCCTTTCTGCATAAGAAGCAGAGATGAGGAGTGGAGGAAAGAACACCAGCAGGTTCAGAGTCCTGGCTAATGCCTTCACCAGTAACATACAGACTAGTTCCTGGGTGCGAATCACAGGTATCTGCAGGGTCTCCAACAAGCCACAGTAAACCTCTACGGCTTCTGCGATCTGAAGTTCAAGGGAAGTACTTTCCCTTTATTTCTGCCTGCACAAGGTCTACATACCCTTTGAGGCCAAACTCAAGTCCAAATAATGTTTCTAACTTGCTCTTTCTACACTAAAATCTCCCCTCTCTGAATTTTTCATATACTTAAAGTTTTACACAAATTACTTGGTGATTAATTTAATCCATGGAAAGCTTTCTTCCTCTCATGTTTTGTGGGTTAGTCGTTTTTACCTCCTATATTTGAAGGTGATACGGACAGAGTATAGGAACAAGGTAGGTGATTAAATAGTTAATTCCATTAAGGGATCAGAAGTACAGGAGAAAGTATGGGAGATGCCTGTTTGTTAAAGATCACTCTAGAAAGCAGGTTAACTTCACCACAAAAGCCAAGCATGTTTGCTTAGCAATAAAACCATACAAGCATTGAGACATGCCCCCAAAACAATAAAACAATGGTGGACTGAGACCCCCATCCTGCCCAGTAAGATCGGTAAGTTAATAATTCTTAGGACATGCTTCTCTGTGCACACTAAAAACAAAAATATAGGGGAAGGCGACTATACACTGAAACCCAAGATGATCTACCATATTTTAGTATATGTCACTGCCTTTTCGCTCATTTCCATTGTGCAATGACAGTCCCAATTTGACCAGATAAGGACAAGAAAACTCCCCCACTCAATGGGGAGGAGGAACTGATGATGGAAACATGTTTACTCAAGAATGAGGGAAAAGGTGATTTTTCCCCTGCCCACTTAACCTTTGATTATAAAACTGTAACCTACTACGTTCTTCGTGAGCCACTCCCTTGCCCACTGGCTTGTATCTCTCTCACAAGCGTGCTATATTAATCAACTCTTTTCCTTACCTATCTCTCTGCCTCTTGTGCAATTCTTTCTGCACCAAAACAGAAGAACCTGTGCTCTATTGAGTACAGAGATGTGTCCTGTCAGTTTCAAAGGCACTTGAAGGCAAAAATACTGGGTTGGTACAAAAGTAATTGTGGGTTCAGACTGTGAATTTTAAATCAGTATAACTAGGCTTAAAGACAGGAGAAGGCAATGGCACCCCACTCCAGTACCCTTGCCTGGAAAATCCCATGGACGGAGGAGCCTGGTGGGCTGCAGTCCATGGGGTCACTGAGGGTCGGACACGACTGAGCGACTTCACTTTCACTTTTCACTTTCATGCATTGGAGAAGGAAATGGCAACCCACTCCAGTGTTCTTGCCTGGAGAATCCCAGGGACGGGGGAGCCTGATGGGCTGCCATCTATGGGGTTGCACAGAGTTGGACACGACTGAAGCAACTTAGCAGCAGCAGCAGCAGCAGGCTTAAACACATCTTTATTAATCAAAATAGGACTGTGCGGATCACAATAAACTGTGGAAAATTCTGAGAGAGATGGGAATACCAGACCACCTGACCTGCCTCTTCAGAAAACTATATGCAGATCAGGAAGCAACAGTTAGAACTGGACATGAAACAACAGACTGGTTCCAAATAGGAAAAGGAGTATGTCAAGGCTGTATATTGTCACCCTGCTTATTTAATTTCTATGCAGAGTACATCATGAGAAATGCTGGGCTGGAGGAAGCATAAGCTGGAATCAAGACTGCCGGGAGAAATATCAATAACCTCAGATATGCAGATGACACCATCCTTATGGCAGAAAGTGAAGAAGAACTAAAGAGCCTCTTGATGAAAGTGAAAGAGGAGAGTGAAAAAGTTGGCTTAAAGCTCAACATTGAGAAAACTAAGATCATGGCATCTGGTCCCATCACTTCATGGCAAATAGATGGGGAAACAGTATCAGACTTTATTTTTCTGGGCTCCAAGATTGCTGCAGATGGTGACTGCAGCCATGAAATTAAAAGATGCTTACTCCTTGGGAGGAAAGTTATGACCAGCTGAGACAGCATATTAAAAAGAAGAGACATTACTTTGCCAACAAAGGTCCGTCTAGTCAAGGCTATGGTTTTTCCAGTGGTTACGTATGGATGTGAGAGTTGGACTATAAAGAAAGCTGAGCACTGAAGAAGTGATGCTTTTGAACTGTGGTGTTGGAGAAGACCCTTGAGAGTCCCTTGGATTGCAAGGAGATCCAACCAGTCCATCCTAAAGGAGATCAGTCCTGGGTGTTCATTGGAAGGACTGATGTTGAAGCTGAAACTCCAATACTTTGCCCACCTGATGCGAAGAGCTGACTCATTTCAAAAGACCCTGATGCTGGGAAAGACTGGGGGCAGGAGGAGAAGGGGAAGACAGAGGATGAGATGGTTGGATGGCATCGCCGACTCAATGGACATGGGTTTGGGTAGACTCCAGGGTTTGGTGATAGACAGGGAGGACTGGTGTGCTGCGGTTCATGGGGTCACAAAGAGTCGGACATGACTGAACTGAGCTGAACTGAACTATCAATACATTTTTGCCAGTGAGAAATAAGTTTATTCCTGCAGTGTAAAAATTGTGCTTCAGATTTCCACAAATTCTTCAAAAGCATTTTCTGCCTCCTGCTGGGTGTGGAAGCTTTTTTCCTGCAAAAAGTTGTTGAGATATTTGAAGAAGAAATAGGTTGGTGAGAGGTCACGTGAACATGGCAGATAAGGCAAAACTTTGTACGTGACCCAATTCACTCAACTTTTGAAACACTGGTTGTGAGAAGAACTGGGTCCATATTGTTGTTGACAATGCTGGCTGTAGGCTTTGCAGTTTTTGGTGCATATCATCGATTTGCTGAGCATACTTCTCAGATGTAATGGTTTCTCTGGGATTCAGAAAGCTGTAGTAGACCAGACTGGAATCAGACCGCCAAACAGTGACCAGGACCTTTGCTGCAAGTTTGGCTTTGGGAAGTGTTTGGAGCTTCTTCTCAGTCCAAGCACTGAGCTGGTCATCATATAAAATCCTCTTTTTGTCACATATCACAATCCAATCGAGCAATGGTTCATAGGTTGTTGTGTAGAATAAAAGATGACGACACTTCAAAATGACAATTTTTTTGATTTTCGGTCAGCTCATGAGGCTCCCACTTATTGAGCCTTTTCACCTTTCCAATTCGCTTCAAACGTCAGACGACCCTAGAATGGTCGATGTTGAGTTCTTCAGCAACCTCTCACGTGGTTATATAAGAGGATCAACTTCGAAGATTGCTCTCCATTGGTCGTTGTCAATTTCCAATGGCTGGCCACTATGCTCATTTCAAGGCGCTCGTCTCCTTTGAAAACTTCTTGAACCACCACTGCACAGTATGTTTGTTAGCAGTTCCTGGGCCAAACATATTGTTGACATTGCAAGTTGTCTCCGTTGATTCTGGAGAAGGAAATGGCAACCCACTCCAGTACTCTTGCCTGGAAAATCCCATGGACGGAGGAGCCTGGTAGGCTACGGTCCACGGGATTGCAAAGAGTCGGACACGACTGAGCGACTTCACTTTGACTTTCTTTCTTTGAACAAGAAAATCACTTGAATTTGCTTTTTTGTCTAACATCATTTCTGTAGTCTAAAATAAATATAAACAGCAAGTAATAAGTCATTAGCAAAAAAAAGTTAGAAATGCACATTAAAATGATGTACAACATAACCACATTTATTTAAGAATGTATTCCTACATCAAACAGCAAAGTTCAACAACGTAAAACTGCAATTACTTTTGCACCAACCTAATATAATTTAGGCTTTAAATTGATTTCAAACTTCTAAAAAAAAAAAAAAAAAAACTACTTGGAGAAACGTAGTTTTTCCCAAAAGAAATATTGTTTCAGAGTTGAGTTGAGGGTGGGGGTGGGTAGCAGAGAGTAGGACTGAGCTATGGAATAAGGCATCTTGTAGGAACTCTCTGGGCTGAGTGATGAGATGGGAGAAGCTGGAAGGATTGAGAAACAAGGTTTGGGTTCTCCTTCCGCTGTGCCTTCCACATAAACCCTCCACGTATGCACTCCCTATTATAAGAAAGCACCAGAAAGCAAACACAGTTGCTCATCTCTGCCCGCCTCTCCAGATCCTGCCTATTCTGCAACCAACACACTTCCATTTCATCGTGTTCATTCTGGACAGAAGTCAAAAGGAACCCCTACCAGCTGGAATCACTTTCCCAGAACTTTGCAACTGCTTGGCTGCATAACTCCCAAGCAGCTTTTCATGTATTCATATTTTATTTCTCTATCTAGATGAGAAGTAAGGGTCTGATGCTTTTGGAATTCCCATTAATCTTAGCACAATACTTGTTAAATAGCAGGGGCTAGATTAATAAGCTGATTAGTTGGTTACTACAATATACCTCCAGATAGTGATTTATTTCAAGAAAATGATCCCAGTTAAAAAAAAATTCATGGAACTCCTGTTGTGCATTAGGCAGTGGATTGGGTGCTGGGGAAAATAAATAATGCTTGCCCTTGAGGTGCTTAGTGTCCATATGGGGAGACAGACCCCTAATTAGATATTTTAATAGAATATGCTAAGAGCTTTGAGAAAGGCATATGGAGATGCTGTGGGAGCGTGGATGAGGGGCCCTGGCCCAGAGAAAGCTTCCTGGAAGAAATGACACATGAGCTGTCATAAAAGATCAATGGGAATTAGGCCAAGAAGGGGAGGAAGAGGGTAGGAGGTGGGAGACAACGGAGCATGAGCAGGGGTTTTCTGTCATTTCTGTATTGCCAGAGACAGAAAAATACGAGGTGAGGAGAGGCAGGGGATGAGGCTGAAGGAGGCAGGTGCCAGGTCAAGGAAGTCTTGCTAACACTAAGTAGCTGGAGGTTTGCTCCTGACACTGATGAGGAGCCACTGATGAGGAGTTTAAAGGATGAAGAGCTTTAAACAAGGGAGGGATGAGGGCTGGGCAGATGTTTTACAGGAAAACAAGAATGAGGAATCACAAAGGGAAACAAAACTATTTTAACAGTCTGAATGAGAAGTGATAAAGATCTAAACTACTCCTTGATGACAAATGCAGAAGAAGAGATAGACTTGGAAATATTCAGGCAGTCAGGAAAAACACAGCAACTTGGTAATTCTTTTGATTGGGGTGGGGGGGGGCAGTAGGGGGGAATGAGCCATAGTTGGCACTTGAATGATCCTTAGTGGTCCTAACTTGGATTGCAGGAGAGGACTGGGATCAGGGCAATGGTGAGGTGTGATTTGTCCATGCTGGGTGTGGAGTGCCTGTGCAACATCCCAGGGACCAGCTGAGCAGAGGTTAAGCTCTAGAGTATGAAGCTCTGGGGTGAATCAGGGCTGAAGCTAGATCAGGCGGTCCTTCATACATAGAGATGGTCAGAGTCAAGATGGTAAACAAAGGAGATATCCACATATGTCTATTATTTTAATTTAGTCTTATTTCCTTACTTCTCATTTCTAAATTGAAAAAAGTATCACACTTTCAGACATCATTATAGGAAGCATTTTAAAGATAAGATGACGTCTTCAATGAGAAATTGATTTCCAAATAACAAACATGCAGCCTTTTGTCATATACTGGTGCTTAGGAACACTGTATTAACAGACGATGGCAAGTCACTTTGTCAGATTAATTCACACGATGACAATAACAAAGCACTTAGTTTGTCCCAAACACTATGCACAATATCTATATTAATTCTTAGACATTATGAGGTAGGTTTTATCACTATCATCTCTATCTTGCAGATTATGACTCACACTCACAAAAAATTACCTATCCAAGGCCAGAAAGCTGCCATGTGGCAAAACTGGAGTGCAAAGCAAGTGTGGCTCCACAGCTCCTAACAGAACCAGGCATCCAGCAGGAAGTGCCCCTCCCTCACCCCCAGGCGTTTTTTGGGGTTTTTTTTTTGTTTGTTTTTGGCAGTAGCAGCAGCAGCTGTGACAGGATGGCCGACAAGACAGCAATAGCTTTGATACTCCAGAAGGAGGCAGGCCAACACAGGAATTTTAACACACATACTCAAAATCATAATTAATGAACTGATGTCTAAACGAACACACGTATCTATCTAGGTATTCACACTTATGAATCTGTGTAGCTAAAACCGAGTATTACTGATTTTGGAGGGCAACTTGAATTTACATATCAAAATTTAAATTAGCTTCCTCTTTGGCCCAGGAATAAGTCTTCTGGGAACAAAGCTTTCAAAGATATACACTCAAGCATACAAAGAAAAGAAACGGGGAGAAATTCTAATATCTGTCAATAGGCGCTAGTTAATTAAGTAATTCATATAATCATACAATAGTTTACAGCTTGTAAAAAGATGCACTTTGTATATACTGAAATAAAAGAGATCCATGGCATAGTGAAAAAAAAAAATTGCAGGATGTACATTCACAGTACAGGCACGTGTGTAAGTACAGAAGGGTACACACCAAGCTACTAACAGGGAATCACTTTAGGATGGCAGGTTAAGGGTAGAGAGGGTGAAAGAGGCCTAACACTTTATTTTATATACTTCAGATATGTGCACACACAAATACATGTAACGGTGGACAGGTATTGCTTTGGGGGGAAAACTGTTTTCTAAATGCAGTGAGTTAACACTATGGTAAGATTACATATAGCCACATGCACATGAATTAGGCCACACCTACACAATGGGATACCACGGCCCTACTGAAAAGAACATCAGAACAGATGGCATGGACATGGGAGGAGATCATGAAATACTAATTGGAAAAAGGCACAATGAAGAACAGTAGCCTGATCTCATTAAAAAATACAAACCTGTAGATTAATTCTGATACGTGCACACGAAAAATCCTGCAATGGGCAACAAACTGTGAATAACAGTGGTGATCTGGGGCATTGGGATTGGGGGAGGAAATGCCAGATCTTTGACTCTCTCCTTGTATCTATTTGATGCTTTAATTTTTATAATGAAAATGTATTACTTGGAAAAGTTACCTAATAAAACATTCTCATTTCATATTTTACATATTTGGTATCACAAAATCTTCAAATAGGCCCCAGAAAAAATTTCAGATTCAAATGTCTATGAAATAATTCAAGGCACACTAAAGGAAAGGAAAAGTGAAGTCATTCAGTCGTGTCCGACTCTTTTCGATCCCACAGACTGTAGCCTACCAGGCTCCTCCGTCCATGGGATTTTCCTGGAGTGGGTTGCCATTTCCTTCTCCAAAAGGCACAGTAAAGACTGCTGCTAAGTCACTTCAGTCGTGTCCGACTCTGTGCGACCCCATAGATGGCAGCCTACCAGGCTCCCCCATCCCTGGGATTCTCTAGGCAAGAACACTGGAGTGGGTTGCCATTTCCTTCTCCGATGCATGAAAGTGAAAAGTGAAAGTGAAGTCGCTCAGTCGTGTCCAACTCCTAGCAACCCCATGGACTGGAGCCCACCAGGATCCTCCATCCATGGATTTTCCAGGCAAGAGTACTGGAGTGGGTTGCCATCGCCTTCTCCGACAGTAAAGACTGAACAACAACAAAAATACCTACGGCTGATTCATGTTGAGGTTTGACAGAGAACAGCAAAATTCTGTAAAGCAATTATCCTTCAATAAAAAAATAATTGTTTTTAAAAAAGTAAAAGTACTTCAATATATTTTCAAAATCTCAGTTTTTCTCTTCCCACTCCCACAAAGTAAATTTAAGCCAGAGATGCTCCTGGTCTTCACTTTGGATGCAGAGTCACCTTTTCTCCAGTCCCACCTCCCCTCTCATGAACGTAGAACTCAGCTTCCTCTTTTAACTGGAAAGGCCCCTCGTGAGACCCCACTGCCTTATGAACAAGGGTTCGGGCTCCCTCCTTACTGTAAGGCTGTAATAGGAGCCTCTCGCCTCTCTTCTACGTCTTCCACAGCACTCCCACCGCTTCTCCACTTTTGTGACAACCTCATCCCTTCTTCTAAGCTCTTGCCCATGCCTTAAGCATCCCTCTTCCCTTTTCTGACTGTCTTTGGAGAAGACCAACTCAAGAACCTCTCATTTCTCCCAATGGTTCCATAGGAAAGCCCTGTCTTTTGAGAAACATATGGGTTTCTTCCTAATGAAGAACAGCCCACTTTGCCTTTTGTAGCATTGAGCATCTTCCAATGAGTCACAGGTCTCAGAGCGAGACTTCCTCACCATTCGCCCAAAGTGGCAAAGGACATACTTGTGGAAAATGCCTACGGTTCAAGCCTGCAAGCATTATGATCAGCAAACATGCACCAAAATTCAAAGGAACCTAAGGGAGAAACAGCCTCGATTAGATCAGCTTATGAATCATTCTGCTTTTGACAAACGATATAAAGAGAGGATTCTCAGAGTCACTAGTATCATTTGAAAAAGGCATTTATGTATAAAGTCGTATTTCTCCAAACTTTGGTTACACATAATAGAAAACAGGTAAACCTGAGCAATAAATGGGAATTTCCCATAAGATGTGGTTCTCGTCTCCAATAGGTAGAGGGACAATGGACAAGAAGCTGGAGTAAAAATCCCTCTGTTTAATCATCATCTGAATTTGCAAGTGGATCCAAAAGCAACCATTTACAGTTGTTTGGCGAGCCAAGATCCCCAGTTTGCTAAAGTGAGAATATGTTTGGAATTCACTTGGAGCCGAGAAGCCTCCAAAAGCATGTGATAAATTGGGGGTGCAGCTGTGCCCCTATGTTTTCATCACAAAGTGGCTTGAATGACTCCACAGTGATATTAGATGAGCAATCTTAAAAGACCTTAAAAGCCAATGTTCAAGATCAAACCTAAGTTATGGCATGATAGCTAAGACTATAAAATACATCAGCTCTACCACACCATCAGCAGAGATGAGCTGCATCAAGCTGTGAACATAGATAACTTAGCAATTCTTATTTGATGACTACAGAAGCAAATATCAAACTGTGTTAAAATCAACACGAAGAAGGTCACGTATCTCTTTTTTCAAAAATCTTACATAAAAAACAAGGAAATAAAACTATAACTGAATAGAGACTTCAAGTTCTTAAAGAAAAAGATCTAATTAGAAACAAACATACTACATGTAAGTAAAGAATCATGTATAGAATAAATTCTAAGCACAGCATTTAAAAGCACAATATACAAATTTCATTATGTTAAGATTTCAGTACAGAAACTTTTGCTATGGTGTTGAGTAAATTCATGATATTTAATATTATGCTGGGGAATTTGAAAAATACAACTAGTTATCAGCAATCAATTTGTTGACTTTGGTGTTCCCAGATGCCATTGGCTTGTTGTTCAGTGGCCCAGTCATGTCCGACTCTTTGCGACACCTTGGACTGTAGCACTCCAGGCTCCTTTGTCCTACCTCCCGGAGCTTGCTCAATCTCATGTCCATTGAGCCAATGATGTCATCCAGCCTCTGTCGCCCCCTTCTCTTCCTGCCCTCAATCTTTCCCAGAATCAGGGTCTTTCCAATGAATTAGCTCTTTGCATCAGGAGGCCAAAGTATCAGAGCCTCAGTGTCTGCATCAGTTCTTCCAGTGAATATTCAGGGTTGATTTCCTTTAGGATTGACTGGTTTGAGCTCCTTGCTGACCAAGGGACTCTTAAGAGTCTTCTCCAACACCATAATTCGAAAGCATCAATTCTTCAGTGCTCAGCCTTCATTATGGTCCAACTCTCACATCTGTACATGATTACTGGAAAGATTATAAGGTGAAGTGACGTCACTCAGTCGTGTCCAACTCTTTGTGACCCCATGGACTGTAGCCTACAAGGCTCCTCCGTCCATGGGATTTTCCAGCCAAGAATACTGGACTGAGTTGCCATTTCCTTCTCCAGTAGAACTTCCTGACCCAGGGATTGAACCTAGGTCTCCCACATTGTAGGCAGACGCTTTACCTTCTGAGCCACCAGGGACGTCTCTGGTCTGGAAAAACTATAGCTCTGAACTATTCGGACATTTGTTGGCAAAGTGATGTCTCTGCTTTTCAATATGCTGTCCAGGTGTGTCATAGCTTTTCTGCCAAGGAGCAAGAATCTGTTATGGCTGCAGTCACCATGCACAGTGATTCTGGAACCCAAGAAGAGAAAATTTGTCACTGCTTCCACCTTTTTCCCATCTATTTGCCATGAGGTGATGGGACGGGATACCATGCTCTTAGTTTTCTGAATGTTGACTCTTAAGCAGCTTTTTCACTCTCCTATTTCACCCTCAGCAAGAAGCTCTTTAGTTCCTCTTCTCTTTCTGGTATTAGAGTGGTATCATATATGTATCTAAGGTTGTTGATATTTCTCCCAGCAATCTTGATTTCAGTTTGTGAGTCATCCAGCACAGCGTTTTGCATGATGTACTCCTCATAGAGGGCTTCCCAGGTGGCATTAGTGGTAGAGAATCTGCCTGCCAGTGGAGGAGACATAGAAGATGCCAGTTCAATTCTCAGGTTGGGAAGATCCCTTGGAGGAGGGTATGGCAACCTACTCCAGTATTCTTCCCTGGAGAATCCCATGGACAGAGGAGCCTGGTGGGCTACAGTCCATACGGATGCAAAGAACTAGACATGACTGAAGCAATTTGGCACACACACACTCTGCATAGAAGATAAATAAGCATGGTGACAATATACAGACTTGACATACTCCTTTCCCAATTTTGAACAAGTCCATTGTTCCATGTCCAGTTCTAACTGTTGTTCCTTGTCCTGCATACAGGTTTCTCAGGAGGCAGGTAAGTTGTTCTGGGGAAATGCTGCTTACTCTCTTACTACTACTGCACACTTTATAACCTGTTAATTAGCACTTAATTTTCCCTTTGCTTAGGGAATAATGATTCCTTCACCTAATACAACAAAGGGCTACCTTAACAACCAATTTTTTTTAATTAGCTAATGATCCATAGACAATATCCATCCCCCTATGAGTGCCTTACAGATTCCATCAGAACATAATAACCACTATAATTTTTCAAGCTTTGCTAGTTAACTTTAATGCTAACATAAATGCAAGATAGTTACCTATATTAATTTAGGAACAATAAAGGTTTGAACATTTTGACCTTTGGTATGAAAATTTCAATCATAACTGTTTTAAACTTGCATACTAAGTGATTAAACTGTTTTAAACTTGCATACTAAGTGATTAGGATGTGATTTAAAATATTTAACATGAAATAGCAAAAGTGAAAGTTAAAGTTGCTCAGTTGTATCTGACTCTTTGGGACCCATGGACTGGAATTCTCCAGGCCAGAATACTGGAGTGGGTAGCCTTTCCCTTCTCCAGGATATCTTCCCAACCCAGGGATCGAACCCAGGTCTCCAGCATTGCAGGAGGATTCTTAACCAGCTGAGCCACAAGGGAAGCCCATGAATACTAGAGTGGGTAACCTATCCCTTCATCAGCAGATCTTCCCAACCCAGGAGTAGAACAGGAGTCTCCTGCATCGCAGGTGGATTCTTTACCAACTGAGCTATCAGGGAACTAATTCCTGTCAGTAACAGTGAAAGTTGCTCATTTGTGTCCGACTCTTTGCCACCCCATGGACTGTATAGTCCATGGAATTCTGCAAGCCAGAATACTAGAGTGGGTAGCCTTTCCCTTCTCCAGGGGATCTTCCCAGCCCAGGGATCGAACCCAGGTCTCCTGAATTGCAGGTGGATTCTTCACCTATCAAGTAGATGTTAAAGATACAAAGCACAAACAATAGAAACTAAAGTCTCATTTTTATATTCTTTAAATTTCTAGAGAGATATTTGGAGCCATGTAACCATTTTCCCGTGGTAAAGGAAGTAATTACAAAAGGTGTTAGTTTACCTCTTAAATCACATCTAAACATCGACTACGGTTTTCAAAGACAGATTCTAATTTGGAAATAAAACTTTCTATCAAGATTTTTTCTCTTTCTATTTATAGATCAGAACATGCAGCAGTATTAAGGATTAGTTTATTTTTTACAGAATTATATAATTTCATAATGGAATGGATTAATAAGGTATGTTCTCTATCATTGGATAGAATGTACATTACAAAAGACAACTCTTTTCTAGTTTCTGAGCCTAAAAACAAGTTACACGTCATTCAAATAAACATTTTAAATGGAAATTTACAAAATCTGGATTGTGATTCTGAGGATAATGGAAAATAAAATTCTAGACATTCTAGGTGATAAAAAGGAATTTATATTATACAATCACATATAACCTGTGGTAGTATGCATATTACCATATATTAATTGATTTTGTACACAGTCACAGAATGTCAAAGAAGCAAATAATACACAGTGAAGAAAAGGAAGCCAAAGTACTTTTTAGGATTGATAAAGGTACAAAAGATATTACTGTTCAAATTTTCAAAATAAGATTTTAATAAAAAATACAATAAACTTTCAAAAAATGTTGGTCAAAATAATTTAGCTAAGTCAAATAGCAAAATAACTGTTGAGGAAGTTAAAGAATTCACACCAAACCCTTAGACATAAAATTCTGAAAAGACAAGAAAATAGAAATCTTGATTAGGTGATCTGACCAAATAATTCCCAAATTTTATTTGTGGTTTATGGTTATCCAGCGAAAGGTTCAAAGAAATCATCCATTTGACAAAAATTAATAGGACAGCCTAAGATTTAATGCTTATTATATAAGTAAAAGCAGAAGAAAACAAACCAGGTTTGGTTAAAATCAGATATGAAGTAATCAAATAAAATGAAAATGAGGCAACTAAGCAATTGCATATAGGGAAATTTTAAGGAGTAAAATTTTTAAGTAGTGAGTGGAAAGATGCAGGCACAAACCCATCAGCAATAATGTGTTCCTCTGATCCTGGTGCTATTCACTTTTCAGTGATGCTATAACTGTTATAACAATCCTGCATTTATGACAGCATTCATCTATTCAGTCCCTGAAGACAGTGAACTTCAAAGCAGTGTTTTCCTTTTTTTTTTTTGCATTTACTAATGACATATTTAGTTTTATAGGCACTAGTCACAGATCGAACCTTTTTTATGTCTCACTGTGGTGTGTAATTTTTTTTTTAATAACTGTATGCTTAAAATAATTAGTACTGCTGGATATAATCACTAATTTCCTAAAACTGCAAAAGGCAACTTAATATTTCTGCATAGCAGCTGTAATACACAATATTGCACAGAACTAAATTATTACAAACAGTGCCAGCAGTTTTCTATACACAGTACTTAAGATAATTATAAAAAATCATCTTCATTACTGCTTGCTAGCATTTTTTTAACAGTTTAATTTGGATAGGTTACAAAATACATTCAAATCACACAGATATAATTACTGTAAACCCAAGAAGCTATAAAATGTTCACAACCAAATCCCTTTGACCCTGTTAATGTCTGTTCCTTGTTAATCTAAGGCAAACATTGTTTGTAGTGTGCATTTGTTATAGAATATAAAAAAAGGGGGGGGGTTAGGAAATCCCTTAACAGTTGTTATTGATTCCAGCATTTACCGACTGAGAGTTAAGTGCTGTTTACAAAACAGAACAGATGCAGATGCTGACAAAAAGGTAAACAATTGTTGCATGGCTTCCTGCCAGATTCTGAACCGATATATTAAACTCCAAGTGAAGCACATTTCCCCTATGGATTGCACTTATTGCCACTTCATTTCCTATGTGCTCTGACTCTCTATTGCCGTGCCTGGCACTAAGCTATTTCCAGTTCTTTGCTGACCCCTGAGGCCTGGTGCTACCACACACAGCCATTAGAGAAGGGAATTGCATGTGTCTGACACGGCCTGAAACCAATTATTTGATATTTTCTTCAGAATGATGCCCAACTCTGTTGGGAATGAGCAATCATGAAATAATTTACCTCCTGATTTAATTTTTTCCTGCACAAATTAGTTGTAGACTGAGCTGGCTACACACAGATGCTTGTGACATAGCTCTGTCTTATCAAGATGATACTTGAAATGAAGCAGGGGGATCTGAATTGAATAGGTTGGGGAATCCTGCTTTAAAGAGGCATTGACAAGTTTATCAGATATACTGATCACATGTACTTTCTGTTGATTGAAAATGACAGAACCTTAAAGAACTATCAGGATAGCAGGAAAAAAAAAACCACAAGGATGCAAACCTTATCAGTGTATTTAATGTTTTTAAACCTCCCTCTAATCTCTGGTTTCCTTTTCGTGCCTCAGAAAACTTGGCACATGATTAAAATTTAACAAAAACTGAAAAACAAACTCACATTGGTGCATAACTGAGCGATTGTCACCAAATTTAGTATTTAGTAATACTGTTTTTGAATATAATCATAAATGTCAAGAAAGTATGCATTTTTTTGTAACCCAAATCCCTATGAGTGCCTTTCATAGAAATAAAAAGGATTTATATTTTGTTGTCTATATGTCACAGAAACAATGCAAAACATGAGATTATTACTTATCAATAAACATAGAGCTTGTATAAATTTGCATATGCTTAATCTAAATAATGGCATAGCCAACTGTTCAAGCGCTATAAAGACAATACAAGTCTCTTTAGAAGGATTCAGTGAACATAAAGCCTCAACAAAATCTGTGCAGCAATATCTTGTCTATAAAGTTGAACAAGGATTTTTCTCATTTTAACATATAGAGTCCATATTAGATCTTAGCTATTAAATCTTCTAGGGGCTATAATTGCTACCTCTTCCCACTTCTCCTTAGGTTCAGGCTCTACTAACAAGACCCATATACCAATAACCATTAACTTTGACTTTTGTAACCATGACTAACAAAAATTACAAGAAAAATATCCATTTAAAAGTACACACTTGTCAAATAGCTGAAGGATTACTATTTTATTGTGCTACTAAAAGAACATTAACAATGATGATAAATAATTTTAGTACAGTTTGGAAAAAAGACATAGGAGGACACTATAAAACATTGTTACAACATAACTTTCTCTCATAATGATCATCATAAAATTTGGAGGCTATTTCTCTTCTTTTCAGGATAGATAATTTTGCAAACCTGGTTGTCCACTCCAACAACTACTTTTTGCTAATAGAAATGCTAATACTGAATTGTAAATTTAAGATAATTTCTACTTTGGAGGACAAACAATGACAGATATTCTAAAATCAGTTCAGCATGACCATGTCATAGAAATTTAAAATATCAAAACTTCAAATTATTTGGATTTTCATATATCACTGGCATCATAATTCCAAGGGTCTTTTCAGATTCTTATCTCTCACCATCACTTTACCTGCTAACTTGGTACTTCCTACAACTGTATTACAGAAGATTAAACTAGTAATAAGGTCAGCAACACTTTCCTAAGTAATAGACAAGGGTTTTCTGTTTTTACTCAGTGTTGAAAAGAAATCTCCAAAACAAATATTGATAGGTTTTGCTTTAGATTGAAGCAATCTAGTGCACTTCATGGTGATTTTTAGATCTCCATTTAAATAGCCCAACCATCAAACCGCTTATGAATAGTCTGATAAAACTAAAAGCAAACTGAAAATATATGTATTAAACAAAAGAACAGATAATCGATTTTAAGAATGACAGAGGTGAAAGCCTTTCTGATTGGAAATCCATTGCAACTCTTAAATATTTTACCCAAAGCTAAGGATTATTGTCTCCTTTCCAAATATGAGGGAGGGATTGGTCTAATTCTCAAAGCTACAGCACTTTCTCTTGTATACATCCCAGTGCAGATAGATCTGTCCATACTCAGAAAAGGCCAGTTTAGACAAAGAATTTTTATAGTGCCAGGTGTAAAAGATTCAGATTTCCCCTCACTTAAAAATCAATAAAGGTGGAGGCGTTAAATGACAGCTACTTTGAGGCAGAAGATATTTGACTTCATAGATGTGACGCTGATGGTCATAGATTTTCATACGTACATGTAAATAACAATGTTGAAAATGTTATAACATAACATATATCTGCCACGGTGATTTTCCTAATGAAGAATGTTGAGGTGTAGTTACAGTCTGTTACAGTTTTCAGTCTTCTGTTAGAAAGAGTATATCTTTAAAGGGATCTTACCAATGCCTTTTGACTTATTAAACATTTCTTGTTGAAAGTTTATGAAAAAAACACACACAGAAGTCGCTCAGTCGTGTCCGATTCTTTGCGACCCCATGGAGTGTAGCCCCCCAGGCTCCTCGGTCCATGGGATTTTCCAGGCATGAATACTGGAGTGGGTTGCCGTTTCCTTCTCCAGGGGATCGAACCCGGGTCTCCCGCATTGTAGACGGATGCTTTACCGTCTGAGCCACCAGGGAAGCCGCTATTAATAACTGATTAATAGCATAGTAACCAGAAGGCACATATTACATTTTCTGAGAACCCGAGGAAAAAATATGTTAGTTAAACAACAATCAAGGTTATACTAGTCCACTGGAAATATCTATATGTTAAACAAGAATTCCAGGATTCATGACCTATAAAACTATAAACCTGTAAACATTTTTACCTAAAACAACAAAGCTCAGCATTCACATTTATCATTGTGTTTATATATCAAGACATAGAATGACATAAATAATGTTAGCAGGGGAAAGGAGAAAAGTTTTAGACAGGGTGTATTAGTTGCTTATCAACTCACTTTCTACAGAACTTGAAGTTCTAGCTTGCAACCACCTCCATGTGTATTACTCATCCACATATTTTGCTCAGTATAGAAGAGCTGCAAAATAAATGTTTACTTTTAGAATAATCTTATTCTGAACTTTTTTCCAATAATTTGTTTACAGTTATTTTCACTCTTCTCTTAATATGTCATACATTTTTAACTAGATAATTTCTTTTTCCAAGGTAAAAAATAACAGTTTTAAAAATCTCTTCTGAATTTTTAAAAATGTTATTGAATGGTTAATAAGGAATATAAATCTCAAGTTGACCTATGACTCCTCATGTATGGTAGTTTAATCACTAAGCTGTGTCCGACTCTTGTGATCCCACGGACTGCCGCCTGCCAGGCTCCTCTGTCCATGGGATTTCCCAGGCAAGAATACTGGAGTGGATTGCAATTTCCTTCTCCAGGGGGTCTTTCCCACCAAAGGTCGATCCCACATCTCCTGCATTGCAGGCGGGTTCTTTACCACTGAGCCACCAGGGAAGCCTTCATGAGAAACTACTAAGTCATTTCTATCTACCATCTTTAGTAACTGAATGTCATACAGAATATGACTAATAAAGTATTCTTTCCACCTTTATGAAGAACACATGAGAGGAAGTCGGTAATTGCTAATTGTTGCTACATGGGAGCAAAAATATTACCAAAGCCAAACCGCATCCACTTTCTCTCTTACAGAATATACTTTCCATTTTTGTTGCTTTAATGTCTTTAAAACAAAATTCAGAAGTCTCTGAAGATTTAATGTGAAATAATGGGGTCAGAAAACTAGTCACATATTTAGGAGAAAAACATTTTAGGTAAATAAAGATACGTGTACATATGCAAAAATACCATGTACCTACCCAAGCACATAACAAACATCCTCCCCTTATACACATACAGTCCTTTTTCTCATAGTTTTTAATCAAATAAATAATTTTCACAGATGATAAAACCTTTAGTGGGAAGAATTTTAAAACACCAACTCCTTAGGGGAAAAATTCCAGTGTTCAAGTAACACTAGAATAATGAATTCTATTTGCTTATTTTCTTATCAAGTGGCTAGTGGTAAAGAACTCACCTGCTGATGCAGGAGACATAAGAGATACGGGTTCGATCCTTGGGTTGGGAAGATTCACCTGGAGGAGGGCAAGGCAACCCACTCCAGTATTCTTGCCTGGAGAATCCCATGGACAGAGGAGCCTGGAGGGCTACAGTCCATAGGGTCACTCAGAGTCGGACATGACTGAAGTGATTTAGCACGCACACACGCATTTTTTCAATGAGGTATGGAGGTATAGTGGGAAGATACTTCTAACCTTAGTTTCATCTCCACCTTGATTTGCTAACCAGCCGAAACGCTGTAGTTTTTTTTCCACCAATGAAATAACAACTGGAGTTGCTGCACTGCTTAATTTCAGATTGGTGATGGAGCAAAGGAAGGTTAAAAAAAAAAAAACCAATGTGGAAGCATCTTGCAAACATACTGCTAATCTTTAGGTTTATTATTAATTAATGATAAAAAGGATCTTAAACCTGGCATAATTGCTTCAACTATTTCAGTAACAATTACTTTTTAGGTTAACTCTGGTAAAACCTTAAAGGTAAGTAGATTACCTACTTCTCTATGAATAAAATGAGAGCCTCTTCTACATATTTTTTTATATTAAGGAAAAAATTAACATCATTATTTTCCTTTTCATGTGTTAATATGGAAGCTGGATTTTTTTTTTCTTTCCAAATCTTCCAGAGAAGACAATCCAGTGATGTAACCTTGCACTTACTATAATAGCTGCTTTCAAAATTCAAGTTTGTTTAATTTCATATGCAAAGAATCAATATGTATGTTGCAATTCCAGTAAGTCCAACACAAAAATCAGGATCTGTGGCTCATGGGAATTACTCCTCAAATTATAAAATGGTTCTGATCTTGCAAGTGAATTCATTCAGAAAGAGTATTTGAGAGAATACTTTTGGTCATAATTCAGCAATGTATTTGAATTACAGTCCAGATACATTCCAGCAGTGGGCCTTTGGGAAAGCTATTCAGCTTATCCAACCTCAGTTTCTGTTACTATAAGGAAGGGATAATATCCAGATTTTCAGACATGTTATAAAAATCAAATGGCATGTCAATGCATAAAGTACTTAGCAAGGTGCACAGCAAATTAAAAGGATCTAAAAAAGAGTATCTATTATGTAGCTCCACTCCAGTACTCTTGCCTGGAAACTCCTATGGATGGAGGAGCCTGGTAGGCTGCAGTCCATGGGGTCGCTAAGAGTCGGACACGACTGAGCGACTTCACTTTCACTTTCCACTTTCATACACTGGAGAAGGAAATGGCAACCCACTCCAGTGTTCTTGCCTGGAGAATCCCAAGGATGGAGGAGCCTGGTAGGCTGCCGTCTATGGCATCGCACAGAGTTGGACACGACTGAAGTGACTTAGCAGCAGCAGCAGCAGCATTATGTAGCTGACTTTATATATTTGTAAATAGATAACAAGGAAAATTTTGGAGGGGCCTCCAAAATCACTGCAGATGGTGACTGCAGCCATGAAATTAAAAGACACTTGCTCTTTGGAAGAAAAGCTAAGACCAACTTAGACAGCATATTCAAAAGCAAAGACGTTACTTTGCCAACAAAGGTCCATCTAGTCAAGGCTATGGTTTTTCCAGTGGTCATGTATGGTTGTGAGAGTTGGACTGTGAGGAAAGCTGAGTGCCGAAGAAGTAATGCTTTTGAACTGTGGTGTTGGAGAAGACTCTTGAGAGTCCCTTGGACTGCAAGGAGATCCAACCAGTCCATCCTAAAGGAGATCAGTCCTGGGTGTTCAATGGAAGGACTGATGCTAAAGCTGAAACTCCAGTACTTTGGCCACCTGATGCGAAGAGTTGACTCATTGGAAAAGACTCTGATGCTGGGAGGGATTGGGGGCAGGAGGAAAAGGGGACAACAGAGGATGAGATGGCGGGATGGCATCACCGACTCGATGGACGTGAGTTTGAGTGAACTCCGGGAGATGGTGATGGACAGGGAGGCCTGGCGTGCTGCAATTCATGGAGTCGCAAAGAGTTGGACACGACTGAGTGACTGAACTGAACTGAACTGAACTGAAAACTCAAGAATCAGAATGGCCGGGAATGAGTTTTAACACAGAAAACACTTTCTTAAATGGCATAAAAAAAGTTCTCCTCTTATATAAAGGACAAAATGAAACTAAATAGCTCTAGCTTTCACCCTCACCTTGATCGATCACCCTGTATACTTTTACTATAGAGAGACAGATGGTACAGAAAGGAATTAGGTTGCATGGAAAATATCCTCCTGGCTCATACAAAGGGAAGACAAGCCCACTATCTCCACTGATGGCATGGATGCATGAGCACATTCTAGAAGTCTCAAGAAGGCATTGAACATGCCAGGTAACTGAACTGGCAGGAAGGAAGGCTTTAGGATCAATTATGCCAAAACCCAAATCACTTTTGACTTTCTTCACAAGCTGAGAAAGAATACTAAAATTATTTACACAAGTTTAATTTGTGTACAACTGTTTCATTATTACATAGATTGTCAAATTCTTAATCACAGACTCTTAAGACAATATCACTCACCCTTCCATGCTTTATAGGCCTAATTCTGAGGCTTTTTGTACTTACAGAGGCGTTTGTATGGATACAGAAACACTTTTTTAGAAAAAAGTATTTAGTCCATGCATACTGTCTATAACATTGCAGAAACAAGCTGGTTCTTCCCTAGGCAAAAAACCCAGTCACTATTAAATCCCTGCTTTAAATACACACCAGAGAAAAGGCATATCAATTTCTTTTCTAGGCAAAAATCCAGTCTAATATTGTATTTCCATTTCTTGCCTGTGATCTTAATTTTCAATGATCTGATTTAAAAAGCTACAATGACCAAAAAATTGAAATGAAAACTAAAACAAAACAAGAACAGTTAGTTGTGGGATCAAAGGGGAAGCCCCAAAAAGAATTTCTAGGAATAGCTTCAGATGTCAGCTGGAAGAAGAGACTCTACTTCCTGTTTTTGCTTAATCACTTACTCCCCTCTTCACCCTTCCAACCTCATCAAAAATGCAATTGCAGGAAGTGAGAAGTTTCCACATTGTTATCTTCCAAGTTTCGCTGGGGGAAAAAAGTCACACAGATAAAAATCTAAAGGATGTTTTCATATGTGTTACAGTTGCATACAAGCCACACACTCAGCCCGCTAATACAGCTGTACTGTCAGTCAGTAGAGAAAATAATTATGACAGTTTCCAAGGACAAATCGTAGGTATAAAGTCTGGTTGTAGAATAACTTCCAAGTCACAAAGTCAGAATAAGTTTAGAGTTAAAGCTTAGATATATTATCTAATATAACCCTTTCCTTTTATCGTTTATCAATAGAACAACATGAAGAGGTAAAATGACTTATCTAAGGTTGCATAAACAAGGGGGTGAGAGCTTCAGACAAGCACACTTGACTCTGATAACTGTACTCTTCCCCTTTTGAGAGCAAGTACTTATAAACAAAGAAGGTACCAGTATTTCATTAAAGAATAGCAAGTATGATAAAACAGTGGGTAAAAAACAAAGCTAATCAACAATATCATTTATTAGTATTTTCAAAAATGTTACAACAAAACCCCCTGAAATTGTATTATTATTTTAAAGGAATTTGTGATAACTAATAAAGATATAACTTTCTCTTAAGAATTTTTTTTCCCCATTACTGTTTTGTATTATTTGAAATTCCAGCATCTACTAATGTGGGGTTAGAAAACAAGCATAGTTGACATCAGAGATCTAATGCAGATCTTCCCCTCTGTCTCATGAACACAGCAGGGTCAAGAGATGTGTTATCCTTCTAGGAGATTTGGTCTCTTCTGCATTTGGAGAAGGCAATGGCACCCCACTCCAGTGCTCTTGCCTGGAAAATCCCATGGATGGAGGAGCCTGGTAGGCTGCAGTCCATGGGGTCGCTAAGAGTCGGACACGACTGAGTGACTTCAGTTTCACTTGTCACTTTCATGCATTGGAGAAGGAAATGGCAACCCACTCCAGTGTTCTTGCCTGGAGAATCCCAGGGACGGGGAAGCCTGGTTGGCTGCCGTCTATGGGGTCACACAGAGTCAGACATAACTGAAGCGACTTAGCAGCAGCAGCAGCAGCAACAATACCATACAGATGCTTCTTCTGTCCACACTTTGCATACTGCCCTCAGTATACTTCTAAATTTCCTTGACAGCATCACTCGGCCATCACTCAGTTGATCACTCAGCTACTTGAGGAGTATGAGAGAAATTAGGGTGGTTTTGACTGACCTAGTTGATCACAACCTTTCCAGTTGTGAACTGTGCCTTCCTAGTCAATATTCTACTTTTATCTTGACTTGAGGGTCTTCTTTACTCTAAAGGATCTTTTCATCCCTAGAGGGATTCGGTTTCCCCTACTCCCCAATCTTCCTTAAACAAAATATAAGGAAAAAAAAAAAATATATATATATATAAAGGAATTGGGAAATGGGAGGGGTAGAGGCCACTAAGTTTCAACCTCTCATCCACTGCAGATCTTTAGAAACCTTCAAAACACTCAAAGACATGTATCATATACTCTTAAGTCTTTCCCTTTCAAGTTAACAATCAGCTCAAGGAAAATTCAATGTAAGATAGACAGGGGATCATGACATTTATACTGTGATTGAAGTTTTCTAACTACATTCTTACATATTAAAACACAGTGAATTTATCTAACTAAACTTTACTACACATAAACAATCCTCTCTTTTTCAAGCACTGAGAAAAGAGGCAATATCTTTTCTTAAATCCAAAGAAAATACAATTTTAAAAGTAATTCAAGTGATTTAATCACTTAAAATTGTGATTATCTAGGGACTTCCCTGGTGTTCCAATGGTTAAGATCCTGTGCTTATCCCTGGTCTAGGAACTAAGATCCCACATGCTGTGCAGCATAGCCAAAAAGTAAAACAAAAATGAATATGTAAAATCAAATCCCAATTAAAAAAAGAGTGTCTGCAAAAATAATATTATTTTTTTCTAAGATAGATTACCAAACCACCAAAAGTCTGCAATGTTTACATTATGACATTATTTCATCATTTTCTTCAAATAAAAAAACATAAAAATTGACTCACAGACCAATGGAACAGAATTGAGAACCCAGAAATAAACTCTTGCATATATGGTCAACCAGTATTTGACAAGGGAACCAAGAATACTCATTGGGTAAGGGATTAAATAAATGGTGTTGGGAAAAGTAGATAAAACATGCAAAAGAATGAAACTGTACCTTATCTTACAACACGCACAAAAATTAACTCAAAATGGATTAAACTTAAACCTAAGATCTAGAACCGTAAAACTCCTAGATAGTGAAAAAGTTCCCTAATGTTGGTCTCGGCAATGATTTTTTGGATATAATACCAAAAGCAAAAATTAATAAGTGGGACTACATCAAACTGGGATTCCCTGGTGGCTCAGACGGTAAAGAGTCTGCCTGCAATGAGGGAGACTCGAGTTCGATTCCCAGGTCGGGAAGATTCCCCTGGAGAAGGGAATGGCAACCCACTCCAGTACTCTTTACTAGAAAATTCCATGGATGGAAGGAGCCTGGTGGGCTACAGTCCATGGGGTCACAAAGAGTCAGACACGACTGAGCGACTTCACTTTCACTTTCACATCAAACTGGAAAGCTAATACACAGCAAAAGAAACTATCCACCAAAAAAAAAAAAATCTTTGATAGGGAGAAAATACTTGCAAACCATATACTTAGTAAGAAATCAATATCTAAAATACTTAAAGGACTCATACAATGTCGTGAGTTGTATGACATTTTTCCAAAGAAGACATACAGATCACCAACAGGTACATGAAAAGATACTCAAGATCACTAGTCATCAAAGAAATCCAAACCAAAACCACAAAGAGATATCACCTTACACTTTGCTATCATCAAAAAAGCAACAGATAACAAGCATTGGTGATGATGTAGAGAAAAGGGAACCCATGTGCACTGTTGGTAGGAATATAAATTGGTACTACAGACACTGTAGCAAATGGTAAGGTTCCACAAAAAAGTTGAAAAATAGAAAATCCTTCTGGATATATATCTAAAGGAAATGAAAATAAGATATCAAAGAGATATGTGCACTTCCATATTTATTGCAGCATTAATCACAATAGCCATACTAAGTGTCCATTTATGAATGAATGTGCTTAGCTGCTCAGTCATGCCCAATTCTTTGTGACCCCATGAACTGGAGCCCGCCAGGATCTTCTGTCCATAGAATTTTCCGGCAAGAATACTAGACTGGGTTGCCATTTCGTACTCCATATGAATGAATGGATAAAGAACATGTGAGCTTGAAAAACATACAATGGAATACTACTCGGTCACGAGAAAGAAGAAAATCCTGCAATTTGCAACAACATGGATGGTCCTTGAAGGCATTAGGCTAAGTGAAATAAGTCACATGGTCAAAGAAAGGCAGATACATGCGGTAATACTTATACTGTGAAATCTAAAAAAACAGAACTCAAAGAAACAGAATATAAGGTGGTTACCAGGGGATGGTGGATAGAGAAGATACTGGTCAAAGGGTACAAATTTCCAGTTAGAAGCTTTAGAATTTCTGGGGGTCTAATGTACAGCATTGCAATTATAGAAATTATAATGCATTACATACTTGAAAATTGCTAAGAAAGCAAATCCTAAGTGTTCTCACCATACAAAAGTAATGGTAATTATGTGGACATTACTGTGGCAGTCGTTTTGAAATATTAAGGGTACAAATCAACACACTGGACATCTTAAAGTTACAAAATGCTGTATGTCAATTATATCTCAATAAGGCTGGTGGGAAAAAAGGACTAGTGTATATACAAGGTCTGCTTAAGATACCTCTTTGAATGAGAAGAGTGCGGGATAGTTTAGAGGAAAGTAAAACAATGACAACACTAAAGTAGATCTGAGCATACAGAGCATTCACAACAGTGTTCTTAATGGAATGAGCTAGATCCGTCCTGTTCTTTTAGGTAATAGAGCATAATCATAGAGTCAGGACACCACACTCAGACAGACTATCCTGGCTTCGTTGCAACCTTGACCAAAGTTACTTAATATCTCTATGCCTTAGTTTTCTCACTATACAATAGAGATAAATAATATTACCTACCTTGCTGGGTGGTTAGAATGAAATAACATGTTGCAGTGTCTGACCCGATAAATGTGGAGCTATTGTTACTTAAGAGAATGTCTAGGGTTTCAGGCAAAATATCAAAGACTTGGTGAATAAACACACAGACATATACAAAAGATAATATATAACCCATTCAAGCCAATCTAGATTCTATTCACATAGGAATATAAATTATTATAGATTTCAAATTATAAGTATTTATAAATGATTATTTTGCTAGTCTCAAACTGTATTTCTTTAATAAATAAAAATTTGGTCATTGGGCTAAGTATTAATGGCAACTATGACTGCTTTCTGTTACAGCCTTAGCAGCAGTTAACTCATTTAGTTTTCTTCCCTTTACCATGTCTAACTTGCTGCTGCTAAGTCGCTTCAGTCGTGTCCAACTCTGTGCAACCCCATAGACGGCAGCCCACCAGGCTCCCCTGTCCCTGGGATTCTCCAGGCAAGAACACTGGAGTGGGTTGCCATTTCCTTCTCTAATGCATGAAAGTGAAAAGTGAAAGGAAGTCACTCAGTCGTGTCCGATTCTTCGCGACCCCATGGACTGCAGCCCACCAGGCTCCTCCGCCCATGGGATTTTCCAGGCAAGAGTACTGGAGTGGGTTGCCATTGCCTTCTCCTTAGAAACCTTCAATACAGTAGCTGCTAAATGTCTTGCCTATGGCAGGTACTCAACAAAGCTGAACTGAACTGATTTTCAGGCAGCCCACTAGAACAGTGCTGTTTGAAATTTCTTTTACAGAGACAAAGCATTCAATTTTACACTTTAAAGCCCAATACCATGATGGTAAAGAACATGGGTGTGTGAATCCTGACTTGGTGCAAAGGACCAAAAGCAAGTTAATCTTTCTAAGCTTCTCTGTTTATGAAATTGGGATATTAAGGAAAGGGATGTGCTTATTACAGTGTGTGGCACAAGGAAAACATTCACTTAACACGTGATTTATACCAAAGTTCAGATGCAGCAGCTTGGGAAAGTTCAATGCATTTGGACTTTTGGAAAGGGCTTCAAATTTTGGTGTTGAAGCCAACACACATTGTTCTCTCTTATGAATGGAAAACATTTCACTACCAGCCCTAAAGACTCCATAGCAACTTACACATTTTTAATCATATATAGGTCTTTTCTTCTGTTATAAACTAAACTGCATTTAACACATAAAACTTTCATATTGAAAGCACTTTACAAGTAACCAGAAATTTTTTGAGAGAACATAAAAATTATAGAAAATAAGTGTACTTGTAAAAATGCATTTAAAATTTATGTAATAATTAAAATGAAGATCTATTTACTTTGAGTAAAACTGCAATGTTCCTAAATGAACTGACTTTGTATTCTGCTGTGACCTTAACTTGGGTGATGCATCTCTGTTCTGTGATGTGATAGTTTCCCAAAGAAAATAAATATTCTAAGAGAAAATATTAAATTATTTGAAAATTCATATATCATGTTCATATAATATATAATATATTCATATATCAGAGCAATTTGGTATCCTGGTATCTTATTAAGGAAGGTAGGTAAAATACAGTGAGCTATGGAAATTTTATGAAGTGATTATAAAGTAAAAAACAGCAAGTCACCAAATGATAATTCTTAAATAATTATTAATAAAAATACAGTTTAGGAATCTATTTAGAAGTATATCTCAGCATTCTATGTAAAAGCATGAGTAATCATAATTTTCAAAATAATCATATTTTCAACCTTAATTTTTCTTCACTGGTAAGAAACTAAAATGACAAGAAAATGTATTATGACAGATTCTTTCTTCCTTTATCTTTTGATTAAAATTAAGAATCTTCAAATCCTCTTCCACTGTATATATTCTTATAGGAACAACATCAGAGGAACTTTTTAAATCAGCTATAGCCAATGCTAGCTTCTACAACCAATTATAATATAGAATTTTATAATCAGCATTTCATAATAGGTCTGTATTGCCATTGGCTGAATAAAATGTCAGAATTTTAAACTTTCATTTTAATTAATGAAAATGTCAAGAAATCTTCAACAATTCTCTTTACTTAAAGCTTCAGCCTTGGAAGATAAAATGAGTTAAATGTTTCATCCAGTAATTTATGTGATTAGAAAACTGAAAGTTTTACTGGTAATATTTCTGACTTACATTCCAATATCTTTAACAATTTAATGATAGGAAAGAAAACACTTCTATTACTATACGTAGAGAAAAAGAAAAGTGTAAAAGAAATGTGAAGTGGAAAATTTTACAACATTTATTTTCTGATTTATTTTCAAGTTTGCAATTAAGTTTAACCAAATAGAAAAGTTAGAAAAGTAAAGACTTTAAAAGGTTTAAGTTAAACCAAACAGAAATTTTAAAAAAATCACTAACCCAAAGCATGCACTGTTCCTCTATGCCTGCTGGAGCTCTTGCTTGTTTTAACCACACGGACAGCACTTTCTTTGAACTGCAGCTCACAAAAATTTTCAAGAAATTTTGCCATTTCTTCTGTAACAGTATCCAGGTAAGTTTCTTTAATGAATTTCACTGTTGAGGATGAAGCTAAAATTTCATGCAGTGTGTTAAAATCCTCTTTTATCATTGAGTATAACTTAAGCATTGTATCTTGGTATCTATCAGCCATTATGTCTAAATTTGATTCTCTGCTAAAAGAAGGAAAACAGTTCTGCAGAAGTTTGGTCAACAGTTTATTCTGTATGTTTTGGTACTTGCTTGTAACTTCTGATTCTGGATAAAGAAATAAGAGTTGCTGTATGCACTGATTTTTCAACAAAATTTTTTGCTGTGAATTGTTTATTTCATTGTGGCTTTGTAATTTGTTCACTAAGAAGCGTCGAAGATGTAGTCTTATATCATCCCACACAGACTTTACATCCATTGAGGAATGATCTTCAACAGAGTGAAGAGAAGTCCTAGAGAGGAAATGAAAAGATGCTCCACTTACAGTGGATGGGAATGAAACACTGCTCTGGCAGGAGAGGTCCCAAAGTAAATTCAACACCATTTCTTCTTGATTTTGTTCATTCTTCAACAAATCTCGCTAATAAAAGTAAATCATAATGTTAGAAATGTGATTATAAGAATAGAAGGAGAAAATGATTTCTACAGTTATACAGAATTTCATAATTCATTTCAAGAATCAATACTATAATTTAAAAAAAAATTTTTTTTGCCTTTGAAATTTAATCAGTTCAGACATTTTAGAATATTAGCTTTGTGGTCTGTTAAGTTTTGTAAAGCCAGATGATGAGCGAATTTTTCAATTAGATTTCTAGACACACAGTTTTTTCTTCATTGTTATCCATTCCTGATATAACCTGAGCTGTATGGAAGCATTAGCTTAAAAATTCTAAATAAAAATCTATAGTAAAATATCAACTGAAATGTACCCCTAAGACAAAATAAATTTAAGATGACACCCCTAATTAATACCTAGTAGATAATTTTCATGCCTGAATGAGTATACTTATTATTCTAAAACCCCAAATGAACATAGAGAATGGAGACCTTTAAACAAAGTATTATGCCTAGGGCTTACTAATAGCTGCCATCCTGAGAAATATAGTTTAATACATTGGAAGATTTTAACTTTCATTTAAATTTCTTTTTGAGTCACGTTAAGAAAGGTTTTACTTTGGAAATTAGACTGAGAATATTTCAGTTCTCTCCAAAGAAATAACTAACTCAAAATGAGAAAAAAATACTCACAATTGTTCTTCAAAAGATATGAATTTTTTTTTTTTACACTTTCTGTGTTAACTGACAGAAACAACTATAGGTGCAATTAAGAATAGAAAAGGAGCAAAAAAATTACTTTCTTTTTGGACTTTGAATTAAATGCACAAATTCTCTTTACATGCTGACTCTCCTGATGTCTATTTCAGGTCATACAGACATTAGCTTATATTCTCTAAGTAGCAACAAGCTGCTTTTTTTTTTTTTTTTTAATGGAAGCAAGGTTCAATCGGTCTATAATCAGTCCAGCTTTGAAATTTCTTATTGACAAAGGTAACACAGGTATTATTTGTGACTCAGAATCATGAACAACTCTGAGACATATTCTAGGGCAATCTCTCAGTGATTCTAAGCACTGTGATGTCTAATTTGATGTTCTATCTGCAATAAATAATAATACTTAATATCCGTATAGCAGTTTATTATATAAAAAGTACTCTTCTCTAGAGTCTCTGACTTATTCATAAGGAAAACTCTATGATGCAGATACTTAAGACCCCAATTTACAGAGAAGGATGCTAAAGTGCAGCACATGTAAGTTACTTTCCAAATGTCACACACAATAGAGCACAGAACCAAGAATGGACGCCTGGTTCCATTCCCCTCATCCGCGTTCTTTCCATCCACATTCTAGAGAACCAAACAGTAAATTGACTTTTCTGAAGCTCCGCTTTCTCTCTTTCTTCTATTTAGTTCTCTTTGATACTTTCTGGAAAATAAATGTCCTTAGACAGGAGTCCAGAACACCAGCATTATGGTAAATTCTGTAGAGAAAAACTGGTCTTATTAGTGCCTCAACTGTGGGTTTCTTTAAATCAGTCAATTACTGTAAATACTTGATCAAGCAAACATTTAAAGAATAATAGATTACAGAGGTTTAAAACATGTGTTAGGTATTGATTGCTCAAATTTTGAAAATGACTTTATAGAATAGCCATAATGAGAACCTCTGTTCCTTGTTTAAATAGTTAGATAATTAATTAAAAAAAAAAAAAAAACACTTTATGGGGAAAAAAATTGAGGTATGAAAAAATACTGTCAAGATTGACACTTTCCGCATGTAAAAATTTGATAAGGTCGTTTTAATCTGGATCTGTTTTAATAATGTGGTTCTGTTCTCAAAATAACATGATCAATTATGTTAAAAAACAAAAAAAAAACCCTAGGTCTGGAAGGGGCCTAGCAGTCTAATGAATTTGAGCAAAAACTAAGGCGGCCTTTGCCCTGCAGTGAATAGAGAATGACTTATGTGTGACAGATTAAAAGATAATTAAAAGCTTTTGCTTTTAATTAAATGAGAAAGCATTATTACATCAATATTAATGAAATTCACTACACATGGCTCTTAATAGAAATTAAAGGAATAACTATATCCATATTTATTCTTCAAGGCTCCACCTTCAAGAGATAATGGGTGAGAGGATTTTCTTAAAAGAATAAGCCTTCAGGGCACATAATCTTCCTTTCTCTTCCTTTTATTACCCTGTAAACATTAAAGAGACATCTGCAATAATAATAACAGCCAAAAATTATTTTCATCTGATTCTGTCATCCTAAGCCATCTACAACCTCAAGATATTTTCCACATCTGCCTGAGTCAAGGTTTGATGTTTAGACAGAAACAGTGCCTTTTTTTCCCCCCTAAATTAAATTAAAACCATAGCTACAGAAATCCTGCTTTCTGACAATTGTGCTATTTCCCTAGGAAACTGATTTTGCAAGCTAGCTGCCTTTGTAGATATAGGTAAAATAAAATAAGTATTCTTACTGAAGGCTATAAAAACCTCTCTAACATAGAGAGTGGTCAGTATCCAAGAGTGACCAATGTAATAATATTCCATCAATTAACAGTGGTCTTGTAGAAATCGCTGCCTTGATTGAAAAGAATTAGATATGCCTGCAGGTTGGGAATGAATGGAGTGGTGGACAAGGCTCCTTAACAGATACAATCAATGCTGATCTTATTGTGCTTAATAATGAGCCCAGGAAAATGAGTAGTTTTGAAGTGACACAAAATGTAATGAATATCAAATTTTCTGATGGACAATTGCAGTACATTTCAATACATTTTGTGGTGCTGATATGGCAAATATCATACCACAAGTCACCCAGGAATTATAATGCCTAATGCCCACTTATATAAACTTTACTTTATGATAAAAATCGCAGTAGAAAATAAAAACACATAGCTCACTGGATTCCACTGCAGACAGGGAAGTAAAACAAAACACAAACCCCAGATATGACAGGCTAATATGGTCAATGAAATAAATATTCATATATGGAAACTGGATGAAATGTAGTTCAGGTTCCCCCACCCCACTCCACCATTAAAGCAAAGATTATACATATTTTTACCAGTATTTTGAGAAATTTTATCAAATCTCCATGGGGAATGGACGGTGATTTGGATGAATTATAATTATTTAGCCATTCAAAACAGTCAGTCGTCGTTCGCAGCTGTACATCTGGACACTGTTTGTTAACTTCAGACTGTATTTCTTTAATGCAGTGTTCTATGCTATATAAAAGAAAAGAAAAAAACTATTTTGGTAGGAAGTGGGTATGGAGCTGTCACATATCACAGGGCCCTAAAATGCTTATATGCAGTACCTGGTGACACACAATTTCCAAAATTATAAAACACCCATATAATATAAAAACAGTAACAGGAAAACTGTATATTTTCGTTCATAATTGAAAACTGGAAGTTCAAGTTTTCTGACAGTTTCATTTCAAATGCAATAGAGGAAACATATCTAGCTACTAAAAGATTAATTAGAAATTCATCTGTGTTAAATAAAATTTCAAGCATATTTGCAATGAAATAATGATCCTTTTGGTAGGCAATGGATGGAAGACAGAGATAAAACACTCTTGATGACCGAAATCAGAAACATATATTGACTAAATTATGGAAAACCTCAACCAATCCAAATTAAGAAATCACAAAACAGTTACAAACAAGTTACAATTTAGTTATAAAAGATATATGCTGTATATACAGTTACTACAGCTAAGTATCTTTTCCTGCCACTACACTCTACTCCAAAAAAAAAAAAAAAAAAACACCAAAAAATCCAAAATACAGTAAAGATTGCATGTTAAAAAAATAAGACTGGAAGAAAATGAAACAAACGTTTAATAACAATTATCTTTGAGTGATGAAAATTTGGTGTTTTTAATTTTACTTTTCTGTATTTTCTAAAATTCTTGAAAGCATAAGATGAAACTCTTCATTTACAAGTGAATACATAAAGGAAGAGAGAAAACATGCCCAATTGCATCTACCAATACACACATGTTTTAAAAATTCCATTAGAAGTATCTTCAGCTCTGAAACTAAAAAGATGTAATATGTTATTTTAATTTTCATTTACAAATGTGCATTAATTATTATAAATCTTTGTGATGACCTTAGCATAATGTCATTTGTGGAGTCACATGTATATGACATATTACTACCACCTGATGGCAGCATATCTAAACTGCAAGAAAGCTTATAAACAGCAAAGTTATTTTGAAGCTGAATCCCTTCACCTCAAACAGTTATGCATTTGCTTCGTAATAGTATAAAGAAACATCTGTTACCAAAAAAGTTGCTACTGTTTTGAAAATATCACTATTGTTCATTATCAACATGTGATAGAAACACTTAGGCTTTGGAAACCAAGCTCTGATAATTAAAATCGATATCATATGAAATTCTTTTCTTCAAAATGTACAAGGTATTGCTTGCATATAAAACATACACTAAAATTCTAAGGAAAGCTTTTCAGGAGACTTCTGAGCATGAGTGAATTCAAACCGAACTACTCTGAAACAAATACATTCTGAGAATCAAAAGCCTTTTCATGAAAACAAAGAACTTACAAGAAAAACAATAGCACCTTAGGCCACAGGCCATTCAGTTTTCTGATGAAACAGGCTTATTCAGGAATACCAGTTCCAAGTCTGGCACAAGATTGGCATATATTTTCTACATTTACGTATGCACCTCTGTGAACTGAGAAACACGATGCCCGAAGCTCACACCTTGACTCCAGGGACTGGTTATCAAAGGTTTTTTATGATAGCATCCTCCTGTGTCTCATTCAGTGAAACCTAATAGATTGCAGCAATGTGAACTGGACAGGCTCGGCTGCTAGTCTACCTAAATCTATTTCAATCAAGATTCAGCTTTTAGGCTAATCTCTAACATCTGAATCTGGGTAGAGGCCAATAACTACAACTTTATAAATAGAGTAAAGCCTTCAGAGAGCTAGATTTCAGCAATTTGTTCAAACACTGATAAAGGGATTGAGCAGTTGCATTTCAGAGGACCTCCCTCACTGATAAAACTGAAGACAGTTTGAGCTGGCTTTTAAAATCATTTGCCACAAATTTTAAGGTGATAGAATTCATCTCTACCTCATTTTGTTTTCAGTTGGCTGTATATCATATCTGTACCTGATTTTGTTTTTAGTTAGCTGTATAACGTGTCATTCTGCCATTCACCACTGTCTGTACATCTTGCTGAACTCTTGATATTTATCACCTAATTATTATACAAATGAGTATTTTCAAAATTTAAGATGAATGTCAGTTTGTAATGTAACTTGCCAATTTTTTTCTTCTTGAATGTCAAAAATAATTTTAAATTCATTTTCAACATCTAAAAGATAACATTATTTTTCATATATGTGCAGTAATATTGCTGATAGAGATGGTAATCTTGGGTGGGATGAGGTCTATATATCGATAGACTTAAATGACGCAAGATCTTCATATAGTTTTTCAGAAATAACATGAAACTTGTCTTCATTTTGGTTTAAGCTGGTTTTAGAAAAGGCAGAGGAACCAGAGATCAAATTGCCAACATCCGCTGGATCATCAAAAAAGCAAGAGAGTTCCAAAAAAACATCTATTTCTGCTTTATTGACTATGACAAAGCCTTGACTGTGTGGATCACCACAAACTGTGGAAAATTCTGAAAGAGATGGGAATACCAGACCACCTGACCCTGCCTCTTGAGAAATTTGTATGCAGGTCAGAAAGCAACAGTTAGAACTGGACATGGAACAACAGACTGGTTCCAAATAGGAAAAGGAGTACGTCAAGGCTGTACACTATAACCCTGATTATTTAACTTACATGCAGAGTACATCATGAGAAACACTGGGCTGGATGAAGCATAAGCTGGAATCAAGATTGACAGGAGAAGTATCAATAACCTCGGATATGCAGATGATACCACCCTTATGGTAGAAAGTGAAGAAGAACTAAAAAGCCTCTTGATGAAAGTGAAAGAGGAGAGTGAAAAAGTTGGCTTAAAGCTCAACATTCAGAAAACTAAGATCATGGCATCTGGTCCCATCACTTCATGGCAAATAGATGGGGAAACAGTTGCTGACTTTGTTTTTTAAGGCTCCAAAATTACTGCAGATGGTGACTGCAGCCATTAAATTAAAAGACACTTACTCCTTGGAAGGAAAGTTATGACCAACCTAGACAGCATATTAAAAGGCAGAGACATTCTTTTGTCAACAAAGATCCGTCTAGTCAAGGCTATGGTTTTTCATGTATGAATGTGACTATAAAGGAAGCTGAGCACTGAAGAATTGATGCTTTTGAACTGTGGTGTTGGAGAAGACTCTTGAGAGTCTCTTGGACTGCAAGGAGATCCAGCCAGTCCATCCTAGAGGAGATCCGTCCTGAGTGTTCACTGGAAGAACTGAAGCTGAAGCTGAAGCTCCAGTACTTTGGCCACCTGATGCAAAGAGCTGACTCATTGGAAAAGAACCTGATGCTGGGAAAGACTGAAGGCAGGAG
>NW_011495082.1:8566280-8576200 GCF_000754665.1 Bison bison bison
AGGATGAGATGGCTGGATGGCATCACCGACTGGATGGACATGAGTTTGAGTGAACTCCGGGAGTTGGTGATAGACAGGGAGGCCTGGCGTGCTGCGGTCCATGGGGTCGCGAAGAGCCGG
This sequence comes from Bison bison bison, assembly GCF_000754665.1. Classification (NCBI taxonomy): domain Eukaryota; kingdom Metazoa; phylum Chordata; class Mammalia; order Artiodactyla; family Bovidae; genus Bison; species Bison bison. The sequence goes on from NW_011495082.1 coordinate 8,566,401, forward strand.
ACACGACTGAGCAACTGAACCGAACTGAGCTGAAGTTGTTTTCTGCTTCAGTTCAGTTCAGTCGCTCAGTCGAATCCGACTCTTTGCGACCCCATGAATTGCAGCACGCCAGGCCTCCCTGTCCATCACCAACTCCCGGGGTTCACTCAAACTCATGTCCATCCAGTCGGTGATGCCATCCAGCCATCTCATCCTCTGTTGTCCCCTTCTCCTCCTGCCCCCAATCCCTCCCAGCATCAAAGTCTTCTCCAATGAGTCAACTCTTTGCATGAGGTGGCCAAAGTACTGGAGTTTCAGTTTTAGCATCATTCCTTCCAAAGAAATCCCAGGGCTGATCTCCTTTAGACTGGACTGGTTGGATCTCCTTGCAGTCCAAGGGACTCTCAAGAGTCTTCTCCAACACCACAGTTCAAAAGCATCAATTCTTCAGCGCTCAGCTTTCTTCACAGTCCAACTCTCACATCCATACATGACTACTGGAAAAACCATAGCCTTGACGACACAGACCTTTGTTGGTAAAGTAATGTTTCTGCTTTTGAATATGCTATCTAGGTTGGTCATAACTTTCCTTCCAAGGAGTAAGCGTCTTTCAATTTCATGGCTGCAGTCACCATCTGCAGTGATTTTGGAGCAAAAAAAATAGTCTGACACTGTTTCCACTTTTTCCCCATCTATTTGCCATGAAGTAATGGGACCAGATGCCATGATTTTCGTTTTCTGAATGTTGAGCTTTAAGCCAACTTTTTCACTCTCCTCTTTCACTTTCATCAAGAGGCTTTTTACTTCCTCTTCACTTTCTGCCATAAGGGTGGTGTCATCTGCATATCTGAGGTTTTTGATATTTCTCCCGGCAATCTTGATTCCAGCTTGTGCTTCATCCAGCCCAGTGCTTCTCATGATGTACTCTGCATGTAAGTTAAATAAGCAGGGTGACAATATACAGCCTTGACGTACTCCTGTTCCTATTTGGAACCAGTCTGTTGTTCCATGTCCAGTTCTCACTGTTGCTTCCTCACCTGCATATAGGTTTCTCAAGAGGCAGGTCAGGTGGTCTGGTATTCCCATCTCTTTCAGAATTTTCCACAGTTTATGGTGATCCACATAGTCAAAGTTTTGGCATAGTCAATAAAGCAGAAATAGATGTTTTTCTGGAACTCTCTTGCTTTTTCCATGATCCAGCAGATGTTGGCAATTTGATCTCTGGTTCCTCTGCCTTTTCTAAAACCAGCTTTAAGTTGTTTCTAATTGTCTTTAGAAACAAGGTCAGTTGTGAAATTATTACCAAGGTAATTCAGCAAATAGAAATCCAATTAACACATTTATTGACCAAAAATGTCAGAAGTCTAATGTTGATGTAGAATGTCTGCCCTAAATAGTTTAAATTCCCAAATGTACACCATTAGCTGGTTTAGCAAGGACTTTCTAAAAGGATATTCCTAACTTTATTTGTAATATTAAAACCACTGAAAATATTCTAAATGGCCACCAGTAGAGAGAATGGTTAAATAATTACATTTATCCCATGAAACACAGTCATGAAAATGAACTAGAAATACATGGATTAATTTGATAATGATAATACATCATCAACATGGATGAATCTAACAAAAGTAATGTTATGGAAAAAAAGGTACAAATGAATATGAACCATGTAATAGCTTGAAAGCAAGCCATATGATCAAAACACAGTATTCAGGATTATAATCATACATAGTAAAAGTATACAGAAATGTGCTAGAAAACAGAGCACAATGTATCAAAATGTTGAATCACTGTGTGGTACACCTGAAACAAATATAGAATTTTAAATCAACTCTACTTTAATACTAAATACATACTTACATACATACATTTTAAAAGAAAAAAGAAATGTGCTGGAATGATCAATATCACCAAATGCAGGGTGGGGATGGGAGTGGGGTGAGACTAGTGAGGTGCACACAGTGAGTTTCAGCTGCAGAGGTAACGTTTTATTCCTCATACTACATCATGAGCACGTGAATGTTTATCACAGTATTCTCTATGCCTCTTCATGTGTCTCAACACTTCCTAATAAATCTGAACCCCAAAGTGCTTTAATTATAATGACTCTGAATTATCCAAGTTAATGATGTGTGCAAGCGGATGCATTACTGAGTGGCTGTGTGTAAATCAATTTATAAACCATTTCTAAGATGCAACATACAGCATGCTTTTTTTAAAGGATATAATTTTCTCATTCAACATTCAACCCTAGGTTCCTTGAGTGGGAAAATTACTTGTTGAATGAAAGCATATCTGATAAACATTAACTGAATCCTGAATATGCGGCAGGTACTGTGATGTATGCTAAGGACCTAAACATGAATAAGACATGGTCCCATCCCTAAAGGAATTCTTTCTAGTGAGAGAGATAGGCCTGTAAATGAAGAACTACACTCAGTAAGACTTGATAAGAGGTGTGTGTACGAAGCGCTGAGTCGGGGGGAGTACACAGGAGGTAGTCACTCAGTGTGCCTCTGGGAGGTGCAGAAAAGGCTTCTTCCTACAGAAAAGGAGATTATACGCGAGGATATTGATGCTCTAAGAAAACTAACCAGATCACTGTGCTTAGAAGTCCCCGATACCTGACCCCAGAGAATTCAGTGCTGGTCATCTAATCTCATGGCTGGGTCACTTTAAAACTCCATTTATTTGGACAATAAAAAACCATGAAGTTATTATTATTATTTTTTTTTTTTTGGTCACAACCATGTTTACACATGTAGGCATGTGTGTATGTATATATGCACTATTTTACTCCAAAAGGATAAAGATGTCCTGTGATAGGCATCACTAAACAACAACTGCACAAGAGCTGATTAACACTGGCGGTGGTGCGGTTGAGGACAGGGAGAGGAACTGAGGAAAAGAGAATAATTATAATCGTGGTGCTTAAGCTTACTGTAAAAACTCTTTCAGGATTTAAAACTCTTAGTCGTTATTATTCAGTCACACAAAAAAGTTCAAAGGGGAAAAAAAAAATATGTTCTACCAGTAAAAATTATTAGAACTTCTTCAATGTAAAGGTTTTAGAGGACATAAAGGTGTGCTTTCATAGAAGGGTGAGAATTTTTATTTTTTAGAGCAGGGTAGAGGTGCCATGGCAGAGATTCAAGACTGCATCTACAATATGGAAAATGGAAACATTAAAAAGCTTTTTTAAGCTTTTACATGTTTGTTGCTCTTGTTTATACTTTTTACCAACATAAGTTCAGTCTAAGGAAAAGGTTTTTTCAATACTCTGATATATTTAAAAACACCAAGAACTAGTTGTGAAGTAAATAAGAGTTTTCTGCCTTTTAGATAAACCTAGCTCATCTAAGGAGATTAATAAAATTCCTTGGAATTAACAGGTAATTAATAGGGAAGAGACTGATAAACCATAAGTCAGCCACGAAATGAAAACTTACTTTCTTGAGACAAAGATGTTTTTCAAGCGTATTTCTTAAAAGGCTGTGAAAAGAATTTATAAGACGACTATTTCAATGAAATGTAGCAAATTTATATATTTTTGCTAAACTATTTTCTGTTTCAGTTATTTCAAAAGTTTTAACTGTACTCTCAGGGAAAAAAACATCCTTGACCCCAAATCCTATTAACAACACTCTCCTTAAATCTTCTCAAATGAATCTTCCCCTTTCCATTCCTATTGTGAAAGAAGGGGCTCAGGATCTTATCATCTCTCATCTGAACTATACAAATAGCCTCCCAAGAGTCCCATCTATTGTCAATCCACCTTTTGTTCAGAGTTATTCTCACTAGTCCTCACCACAAACGTTTACAGACGCTTTAAAATGTCCAGATTGCTTCAGGAAAGTTCAGACCAATGTAGGGCAAGTGCCCATCTAAAAAATCTAAAGCACTTCCAGAAGAGTCAACCAATTGTGAAATACCCCCCAACTTCCATTCAATGGTGGGGTAGTCCTGACATTCCTGGAGTGAGCCTGGCATCATATACCAAGGTACAGTTTCACTTTTAAAATTACATGACTTGGGATCCCTTTCCATAATGTAGATAGGAGCTCCATGGAAGTGGCACAGGACTCTGTTAACAATATAAAGAACATTTCCCAGAAATGTTCTACAGCGATATTAGGACATGACAGTTTAACATCCATGACAAGCAAGAGTAAGTTAATGTGCTATCTTTTTTATCTATGGAGGCTTCCCAGCTTTCATATTTTAGCATAGTTACTAAAGTCAGAATGTGACTTATCCCAGTGAAACCACACAAACTGAAAACCGGAGAAAAAGTGAGAAATTTGCACCAGCATTTACTTTGGGATGATTCCCTTGGTTCTCTTCCTGAGAAAGAGAAAAAAGAAGAGAGAAGGAGAACGTATATAATAATGAAAATCAGACTATATCAGGAACATATCTAGTTTACATCTTTATCTTCATTGCCCAGATACATGCAATCACTAAGCCAGACAGATCTGACTGCAAGTTACAAACTGAGGGTTTAATTAATACGTATGGCCACACTGAGGAGGCGGGACATTCAGTATACCATTTCATACACTGCTCATAGGAGAGAAGACAGTGGAAGGCCGGCTGAGGAACAATCTTATCACAGCTAATTATACAACGTCTAAGAAGCCATCATATAACCTTTCCTAAGGAAGGAAGGACACATGTATGCATGTGTGTGTGCAGTAACAGCAGAAAGACTACAAATAATGTAAATGCTCATCAAGAGGGAATTGACTTAGTATACGGAGAAAGTTTTTAAAATACATTAAAAAAAATCTAAGTAAAGTACACCCACAAATCCCATCTGTGTAAAAAGGAGAATATATTTTTGGGTGCACACAACTATATATAAAGAACATTTCTGGATAGTTCTACAATAATTCATTAGTGTAAGTTACCTCTGAGGAACAAGATGAGGAGGGTCAAAGGAGTTAGAAAACTTCCTCATCTCTACCCTTCCATACTCACCTTTTCCTTGTATTGGCCTTTCTCTACTGTCTGCAAATCTTCCTGAGTATGTATCATTTTATAATGTAAACTACTTACCGGAAGAGAAAACTAGCACTTGATGATAGCTTCTTGTATCCCATTCCACTCATCTAACGTCACACTAGCTAAAGCAGACACAGTAGATGTCTAACCTCTAGCCTACTTTGTCCCAGGACTTTTTTAGGCAATGAGAATACAGTGCCAAACAGTCAGCCTTTAAAGCAAAAATAAAGGAGAAAACAAGACCAGCTTTCAGGCTCCCCAACTCAACTTCTTTCCAAGTCCCATAAGACGATATTCTTAGTCATAATTCTAGAACAAAGACTGTGATTAGCAAAAGCTGTGGCATTAGTGATCCTTTTAAGACAAGGTGTTTACTTTGCTAAATCCTTGACGAAGCGCTTTCCCAGGGAAAGCTGTTGGGGTTGAGTTAGCTCTTGAGGCATTAGTCATTGGCAGGAGAGAGGGGCCAGCCACACAAGCTACATCTCCTTACCAGGGCCCAGTCTCCTTCTAGCTTTCCCTCCCCCATGCTTGTCCTCATAGCTGAGCTGGCTTCACTGGGCATCTCTGGTTGGCATCTCAGGGCTGGGGGTTACTTCCCCCTCAACCATTAACTCTGACCCTCCCTCCAGAATAGTGCCCTACTATTGCTGGCTCAATCTCCTTATCAGGTCTGCATTTTTAGTACAATATTATTCACACCTTTGCTATTAAAACAGCTTATAGACAGGAAGACACTTACTTCCTTTTCCTTATTTCCCATGGAAAGATAATACAATAATATTTCTTACTGGAATATCCTGAACGGTGATTCTTTATTGTCTTAGGCCTGTTTGGCCAAAAGTAAGTAAAGCTAACTCACCTAAAAATAAAGATTATACTTTTAAAACCTGTTGAACACCTAAAATGTATGCATTACCTGAAAGAATCTCTTAATGATAATCTGATAGAGCTACTGATCCCACATTTCACGCCACTTATCTCAGTCTCCTGAAGCAGAGGTCTAATGAAAGCTTTGAGGGCATATAATACAGGACTCTGGAGAAAGAAGTTGGAACCTCCTAGACTTCAAATAATGGAGCTAATGGTGACAGATAATGAGAAGAAAATGGTCTAATATGCCACCTTGAATCAGAGAGCATGGTTAAATTTATAGAAACCATCTATCCAGTATTCTGCCACAATATAACGTTAACGCCCTCCCCTACCACTCTGACCCTACCTCTCCTGGATCAAGACCAGTGATATTATCCACGGGAGTACTTTTGTTCTTTCTTAGATTTAAAAAAAAAAAGGGTGGGGGAGTAATCCTGCACAGTGCCAGCAAAACTTACATCCTGAGGTACACACAAATACTGTCTGTAGTTAAGAAACAGAAAGGCAAAAGAAACTCTTAATGATGTATCAACTGAACATTAAGAGGAGAAAAATCATTCATGATGTATTGTAAGCCCAAGAAAACTTCTATGCCTCAATATCGCATTAAGCTAATACTAAGTTTTGTTCAGCTCAGAACAGATTTTAGTGCTACGTGTGGTTTTTAGTTACTGGGGTGAGTCTGTGGACACAGCATTCACAGTATCCCTCTTTGGCAGGTTATTTACCTTCCTGCTACCAACGCTGATATGTATTAGAAGTAAGTGATTCAGCGTCACTGACTTCCCCTGTCAGACCTAAGAGTCACCTAGCTCTGACTTGAATGCAAATGAGGATGTAAAAGTGAAAAATGGTCTGGGAGAATGACAGCCTCTCTTGAAGGGCAGGTGAAGGTTCAGTGACCTCTGGGCATTCTAGTCCATTCTGGTGAATCACTGCTTTGGGAAGCAAAAGACCCTGTGGCTCATAAAACCTGATAATATTAAGAAGAGGGAAAGAATTCACACTTAGAATTCAGGGTCACTGCTAGAAACACAACTTTAAAAATTCAAGGGTAAGGAAAAATACCGTATTTAAAAATGAATTACTAATGTTTTCTTCTTTAAAAGTATTGGGAAAAGCCATATCATATGGATGTTCATTACTTATTCAGTGTACACCATTGAGAGATAAATAGAACTGTTAGAATACAAAAATGCCAAGGGTAATTCAACTACTGCAATGTAAGTGTGGCATAACTGATTCGTCATGACATACAATTTTCTAAAAGCTATTCTGTTAGGAGGCAATAAATGAGTGCATAAATGATTTACACTCTTCTGAAACATGGTTATTATTCAGTATTTTATTTTTAAAAAATATATACACCCTATACTATTATGTTTATTCTCTAGAGTATAATAAAAACATAATTGAATTTGATGAAAAATAGACTTGATTCTAAATGTAGCACACAGCACATACAGCTCTCCCTTATTTTATCCCCCATGAAGATCAATGGTCACTTGAGGTGGTTTTGCTCTAGGTTTGTTTTAATATATGGGCAATAAAATATTTTTAATTTAAAAATTATATCCTTATACTCCATATTTTCTTTTTAATACTAACATCTGAATTTTGACCTAAATAACTATTTATGATGGCAAAGTACAATATTTTAATCATTGTTTCACTTCTCAATATGATTTCTTATTGACCAGGCAGGACAGGAAATAACTGTAGATGGTTTAGCAAATAAAAAATGAAACCGTCTATGACAAAAGCATCAGAGCTCAGTGACTTGGTTTTTTTCTAATCTCTTATTTTATCTCTTTTTTTTTTTTGGCTATACATGCTCTGCGGCAGGTGGGATCTTGGTTCCCTGATCAGGGATGGAACCCATGCCTCCTGAGGTGGAAGTGTAGTCTTAACCACTGGACCACCAGGGAAATCCCTCAGTGATTTGTTCTGATGGAGCCTCAAGGCCATTATGAACAAAGAAAGTCACTTTTTAGAAAATATTTAAATTGTTTTAATATAATCATCTCTCTATATATACATATATATATACATACACCTGAAACTATCACAACGTTATAAATCAACTCTACTTCAATTAAAAAAATTTTCTTAGCATCAGTTGGTGAAAGAAAAATTCTCTAGAATAAGGATAAGTGACTTGTTAATCTATTTAAGCTCATATTCATTTCATTTATAAATTCCTTTGGGTGAGAAACTGTGTCATGCAATATAGACATATATAATATTGAATATATAAATTAAATAAATACATAATTATACTGAAGTTTAACATAGTGATTTTATATTCACATATATAATATAAATTATAATACACATTCTCTGGAGGAGCCTGGTAGGCTGCAGTCCATGGGGTCGCTAAGAGTCGGACACAACTGGGCAACTTCACTTTCACTTTTCACTTTCATGCATTAGAGAAGGAAATGGCAACCCACTCCAGTGTTCTTGCCTGGAGAATCCCAGGGACAGGGGAGCCTGGTGGGCTGCTGTCTGTGGGGTCACACAGAGTCAGACACGACTGAAGCAACTTAGCAGCAGCAGCAGCATAATGTGATTAGGTCACGTATACATGCTTTTTAAAAAATGATATATTATGCTATTTTTTAAAAAGATATATATATATTTATATGGGTATGTATGTATATACATATAAATTAATGGTAGTTACAAATTAAAAATAAGAAGCTTAATTCTCGCTATTGAAAATAAGGGAAAAGTTTTCCCTCTCCTTCTGTTTCTTATTTACCTTAGAAACTGCAAATGTAAGTACTTTTTCATCTCTCTGAAATGTATCCCTTGGAAGACTAGATAGATCTTTTGTCAGCTTTCTCAGCCAGGACTGTCTTTCTCAAAAAACTGGGAGCCATCCTTTCAAAACACAAACACCAAGGGAGATAACTATCTCCCTGTGCCTGTGAAAAGGAGCAGCCTAATGTCAGTGGGTGCCTTGATTCAATTTGCAAAACGGCTTCTTATCATAAAGACATGAGAAGTTTGCTTCTCCTCAGGATGATGCCAACTAGCTTACACAGGTGCTTTTTACTCATGGTGAAGTTAGGATGAACCGAGTGTGAAGAACTGTGCTATCAATTCTATTTGAAGGCTGGTTAGGAAACAGGAAGGAAGGAGGCAGGGCACAACCATGAAAAGAATGATATAACCATTAAGAAAAACAAGGGACCACAAAAACCTTTTAGAAACTGCTAGGCCCAAGATGGTGGAAGATTCGCCTTCAGTAGACCTTGAGCCTCATTATGTGTTTATTGTAATTTACAAGCATACACTGAAAGATACACCCACGGCACCATGACAGTTCCGAGGTGACTGCAGAGACCAAAAGGTGGGTGGTGGCCCAATCCTTGGAAATATCTGCCCCTTCCCCAAAATACTTGTAATAATCCTCCCACTCATTAGCCTATGAAATTACCCAGCCCGTAAAAATGAACCACCCCATGTATCAGGGCTGCTCACGCCTTCTGAGAGACCCCACGCTCCTATAGAGGGTCTATCTCTCTAAATAAACCTGCTTTCACTTTGCTACGGCTCACGCTTGAATTCTTTCCTACACGAAGCCAAGGATCCTCACTTGGTGGGCTGTCCCAAGTACTTGGAACTCTCCGGGGACCAGGGACATGACCATCCTCCTGCAACCCATTTTTTCCTACAACAGATATTGTTTCTCCTGAAAATATGTTATTACATATAATGGGTGTACCTGCTGCTGCTGCTGCTAAGTTGCTTCAGTCGTGTCCGACTCTGTGCGACCCCATAGATGGCGGCCCAGCAGGCTCCCCTGTCCCTGGGATTCTCCAGGCAAGAACACTGGAGTGGGTTGTCATTTCCTTCTCCAACGCATGAAAGTGAAGAGTGAAAGTGAAGTCGCTCAGTTGTGTCCGACTCTTAGCGACCCCATGGAATGC
>NW_011495082.1:8576300-8580190 GCF_000754665.1 Bison bison bison
TGGGATTTGCCAGGCAAGAGTACTGGAGTGGGGTGCCATTGCCTTCTCCAAATGGGTGTACCTGCTAGATTATATAAAGGGCTGTGATTCCTTTCTGCTTTTTCAGTCTCTTAGCAGATCGCCTGGATGTTTCTGACATTTTGATTTAAAGCCTGTTGAATAACAGAAGAGTTTTCTTTCTCTTCAGCCTTTGTGGAGAGGATTCCCAGAATGGGAGAAGATTTTAATTTTAATTCCTCAGCAATATGATACTTTTTTGCTGTTTATAAAAGAATTTTTGGAGTATAGGCTATCTTTTGAATTTAAGTTATTTATGCCCATTGTTATGGTGAAAAGTAAACTGTATTCTCATATTAAACATGAGGAAAAAACTGCAGGAAAATTTCACTTGCTCGGTTCAGTTTCTTTGACAGTGTATTACTATACTTTAAATTTTTAAAAAGGAAACACTTTTCATCATTTGATAATAGACATTTTTACTGTGGTTTGCCTATTTGTAACCTACACTGATAGGGACAGAGCAGGATAGTTACACTGGTAGTGGTGGAAGTCCCAGGAGGGGATTACAGATAGAGAGGAAAACCAAGGGGACTTTGGGAAATCACTGCAGGTTAACAGTTGCTTAAGAAACCTATCATAATGTTGTACATGAAGCAGGCTTGCTTAACTATAAAACAATAAATAAAAGCACAAGATATGCCCTAGGTCATTAAGTGAAAGAAACAAAAAAGGAGGCCTGCATTCTGCTGGTTGAGCTCAGCAAGATAGAAGATACTTAGGACCAAGGGCAAGAACTTAAAGGAAGGACAACATTCCAAAGTAGGAGACTCTCATGATACAGAAACCTGAGATGATGCAACATATTTTAGGATATGTTACCATCCTTCTGCTGGTTTAACTAATTGATATGACAGTTAGTTTGACCTCATAGGGTAGAACATTCTCCCGCCTGATACAAAGGTGATGTTAGTCTGATGTTTACTAGAAGAACAAGGGAAAAGGCAGCCTTCTCCCCTCCCCTACTTTTCTTTGATTAAACAAATGTAGCCCATTGTATCCTCAGGGCAGAGCCCCCTTGCCTGCCCGCTTGCATCTCTCACAAGTGTCCTATATTAATAAGCCTACTTTCTTGCCTATCACTTTGCCTCTCACTGAATTCCTTCTGCCCTGAAACAAGTTCAGACACTAGGTGAGTGATTGTAATTAAAAGACCATGAGTTCAAGTCTGAATCTGAGTTACATGGTTTCAACATAAGGTGAATTATTAGAATCTTTGGCCAAAAGGATTGCAGTGAATGAACTGACCTTAGGGTCCACAAACACATATGAAGACAAAGTCCTTTCTATCAGAGAATATGTATTCGTGGAAATCTGCTTAGCTGTTCCTGCTTCCCCCAGTGTTTATTTATTTAAGTAATTCATTTATTTTTGGCTGTTGTGGGTATTTGATGCAGAGCATGGGGCTCTTTGTTGCTGCACACGGGCTTTCTCTAGTTGCAGTAAGTGGAAGCTACTCTCTAGTTGAAGTACATGGGCTTCTCATTGTGGTGACTTCCCTTGGGGAGCGCTGGCTCTAGAATACACAGGCTTTAGTAGCTGCAGCTCACAGGCTCTAGAGTATACTGGCTCAGTACTTGTGGTGCACTGGCCTCCCTGCCGCAAGGCATGTGGGGTCTTAGTTCCCAGATCAGTGATTGAACCTGTGTCCCCTGCATTGGCAGGCAGGTTGCTAACCAATGGACCACCAGGGGAGTCCCTCCTCCAGTGTTCAGTAACACTAATTTTGGAGTAGGTGACAAAGACTAACCTCACATAGATGGACTGCCTAGCCTCCCAATTAAGTGAGGAGACTTAATACGACAAACATTACATAAAAATAATTTAATGTTCTGCTTTCAGCAGTTCAAGAAATCCATGACCCTACACTACTATTTTTTGAATATCTAATTTCAAAATTTTAATTTCCGTGCTTATCCATCAAATGATAATGTTTAAACATATTAATGAAAATGTAGGCCATCCATACTGGCAAGCCCTAAGAAATCATGAACAGCATTGCTGTTGTTCAGTCGCTAAGTCGTGTCTGAATTTTTGGGACCCCATGGACTGCAGCACTCCAGGCTTTCCTGTCCTTCACCATCTCCCGGAGTTGGCTCAGATTCACACACCCACACATGACTACTAGAAAAACCATAGCTATGGCTATATGGACCTGAGAGTCCCTTAGACTGCAAGGAAATCCAACCAGTCCATCCTAAAGGAAATCAGTTCTGAATATTCACTGGAAGGACTGATGCTGAAGCTGAAACTCCGATACTTTGGCCAACTGATGTGAAGAATTGATTCATTTGAAAAGACCCTGATGCTGGGAAAGATTGAAGGCAGGAGGAGAAGGGGATGATAGAGGATGAGATGGTTGGATGGCATCACTGACATGATGGACGTGAGTTGAGTAAGCTCTGGGAGTTGGTGATGGACGGGGAGGCCTGGCGTGCTGCAGTCCATGGGGTCGCAAAGAGTCAGACACGACTGAGCGACTGAAAGAACAGAACTGAGGGGAGCAAAACTTGCCACCCTAAAATATGCCTCTTTGGCATATTAAATTATACCAAGCTGTCTGTTTTCTAAGAAACACATAAAGTAAATAATCTGAAAACCAAGTAGGAGTTACCCTTTCGTTAGAAACATTCACATTCAGAAGGAAAAAATCTCCATTTGTAAAGGTATCTCCTTCACTGTACCAGGCAGAGGATAATCAATCTCCTATCAGTGGAGAAGGCACTGACTTAAGCCTGCACAACAACCTCACCCTTGTTCATGACGCTTTTCCTGGTAACTTGCCATGCTTGATTCTCCCCAACCTCAACAACCTCTTTCATCTTTAGCTGAGAATAGTATTTAAGATGAGGACTTTGGCCACTGTGGCCATCTACTCAGTTTTTCTGAGTCTCTCTCATGAACACAGGCTATTTTACACTTTTGTTTGAGTTTTTCCTGTTCATTTGTCTCACTTCAATTTAATTATTAGACTATGCAAAGAACCTAGAAGGGTAGAGGAAAATTTCTTCCTCCCCAACAACAGTAGTTCAACAAACTTTATCTATTTGAAGGCAGTGCCTGTATTTTTAGCCTTTTTTTTAGCCTTGTTTAAAGTAGTAATCAGATAAGAAAAATCATCTTATATCCTAGAGGGAAGGGTCTAATTAATTTTTTGAGGAAAGTTAATGATAATTAAAACCTAAAATTTTCTTAAGAGCAGGAAACACTAAACATAGACTAGATAATAAAAGTTCTTGCAAATGAAACATGAAACCAACTTGTTTTAAAATTAACAATATTTACCTTCTAGCATTTTGTTCTATCTTTTCATCAATGTCGCTGAAGATCCGCTTAAACTCCAAGTCTCCAGGAAATGAATTTAACAAACAACGTAGGTCAAAAGAATTGTGGGGATATTCATCTCCCCAATCCATCCTGAGGAAGAAGAATAAAAAATGTCATTTCCCCAAAATGAAAGAAAAAAAAAAAAAACCCTCAAGTTGTGATACTAACCCCAAAATTTTAATTCTGATTTATAGGCAAGACATAGCAGTAGAAGAAGTAGGATTATTATTAATCTAGGTAGACTGTTTTGTTATTTAAATTTCATGAGGTGTGACCCAATTTTTATACCTCTAAGGTTTGAAAACGGAAAAGAAACAGAGGCTGCCTGAGCATCCGCTTCTCATTGTATCCTAGAGCTGCAGAGTATCCTGTGAAGCCTCAGAGACCACTGTGAGCAAGGGTAGATGCTTCGAAAATTTAATTATTAATAAATGCAAGTAATTTCTTCTCATACAATGAAACAGCTAAAGATTTCTTATCGGTTCTTATCCTGCACTTCAGAGAAG
>NW_011495082.1:8580290-8595493 GCF_000754665.1 Bison bison bison
TAGTTTTGGAATAAAGCTTTTATTTTTCTTCAGAGAATTTAAGAGAAAAACATTTAACAAAAACATTTCAATATAAAAGTCCATAGCATCACAAGACTTATCATTTGAAACTCAATTAGTTCCCAATACAGAATAACCATGGATATACCATTTTAAAATATCAAAAATCCTCATACACTTGGATTCTATCTTAAAATATTTTACAGTAAAAGGTTTAATTTTTATTTGAAAACAAATTATATTATAGGTATATAATATGCCATAATTAACATTAATTTTAAATCAGGCAAAAAAAAAAATCTCCAAAACTATAAGCTAAGTGGTAGATAATGCTATGTCCACCAGAAGTTATGCTTTAGGACAACAAAACCTCAGTATTTCCATATACCAATGAGTTTGATATCTTCCTGTCTTCCTAGTAGCTCAACTATTACCAGAATGTGTGTGCTTGTGTATCCAGTCACTCAGTCATCTCCAACTCTTTGTGACCCTGTGGACTATATTCCACCAAGCTCCTCTGTCCATGGAATTTTCCAGGAAAGAATACTGGAGTGGGTTGCTATCTCCTACTCCAGGGAATCTTCCCAACCCAGGATCAAACCCGCATCTCCTGGGTCTCCTGCTTTGGCAGGTGGATTCTTTACCACTGAGCCCCCTGAGAAGCCCCCAACAGTCATTTTTACATCCAACAGCCAGTATTACTAACAATGAATTCAGTATTTGTATATTTTAAAATATTTTTAGGTAATTCAATTTTTCAGATGATGAGTTATTCAAAAAGTGTTGCCAAGAAAAGGAAATTCCACTTTTGTAATGGAAAGACTTGAACGGCTGATTAAAGTTCTTGTAGAGAACTCAGACTTGGTAAATATTTTGTTTGTAGTCAGCTTCTCTGTAATAAAACAAGTTATAAATACGCTGTTCAGAGTTGCTCCAATTTGTCAATATTGTAAAGACTCATTACTTCAGATTCCACATAAAACTAAAGAAAATATGTGATGAAGTTAGCTTAAAAATAATAGCAAACTAGTAATATAATTTGCTGTATATCTACTGTACAGATATACTATACTGTATGTCTACTACGTATAAGGGACTTTATTTACACCACCTTCCTTGCTATGCTATGCTGTGCTAAGTCACTTCAGTCGTGTCCGACTCTGTGCGACCCCATGGACTGCAGCCCACCAGGCTCCTCCATCCATGGGATTTTCTAGGCAAGAGTGCTGGAGTGGGGGGGCCATTGCCTTCTCTGTCACCTTCCTTAATCTCCATAATAACTCTAAAAATAGTTATTATCCTCATTTACGGGGAGGGAATCCAAAGAGATCCATGTTATACACCTACCCAGTGTTAGCAGGAGGGTTGGAACCCAGACCTGTTTGCTTTTAAAACTTGAGATTGCTGGCCTGTTGAGAAATCAACTGGTTACTACTGCATATAAAACATTGTAGAATATAGAAATGATATTAGTCAAAATGTTAAAATGGTTATCCTTAGACAACTGGATAGACTATGGTTGATTTTTATTTTCTTCTCCCTATTTAGCATTTTCCTTTTTTTTGCAAAATAATTATCATTTTATATATAATTAGGAAAATGGTTAAAAAAAATAAGTCTTGCTCTCAGGAGGTATCCAATCTCTTATTTTACATTTCCTGTATGTCTTCATTTGAAATATCTCCCAATCTTAACACTTGTCTCCTGCCATTCATAATTATCATTTCTTTCAAAATCTGATTCAAACCTTACTTAATTGCTCAGTATCTCTTGACTATGACCATTTCATCAAAATTTTTGAATTGTTTTGTTGTATTTGTGCTTACAAATGCTTGTTAAAAGAAAATCTCTTGTTTTGTATGATTTCAGCATTGAATATGTATGCTCTGTCCTTACTGAAATCAGCTCTGGAGTAAAACTATAATGTTCTGAAACACATAAATCATTCAAATGAGGTTGGTGACCAGGATTCTGAAGGATTCCCATCTACGTGGTTGCATGATTTTCCCTATTTAATCTCAGTGGAAAAGTTAATCAGTATATACAAAGACTTTCTTTATAAAGGAATGACATTAGAAAGGAATGCCATCTGATAACAGTGATGCGGTACCAGAATGAGGAGGGTTCAGAATGTCATACGACAGACAGACAGGTGTGATGTATGTATGCTAAGGTGTCAAGGTGATGAAGGACAAGAGAACCAAGAGTCACCTTTACAGAGGCAGTAACGCTCAAGATGCTGTGCGATTGGATA
Source organism: Bison bison bison (assembly GCF_000754665.1). Taxonomy (NCBI): domain Eukaryota; kingdom Metazoa; phylum Chordata; class Mammalia; order Artiodactyla; family Bovidae; genus Bison; species Bison bison. Next base: position 8,582,545 of record NW_011495082.1, read on the forward strand.
AATGAAAACTTGATGGGCAAACTATAACTAATGAGAAAATTAACCTAAATGAATAGGACCAACTTGAGAAATAAATAAAGGAGGGACAGCACAGGCAGCTGACACTTGAAAGTCTGGGTTTAGAAGTTTTCCTATTAGGATGGCAATGATGACTACGGGACTGTGATGAGAAAGAAACAAGCAATGAAGGAGTATGAGCAAAGACCCCAAACTTCCCATTTCCTCACGTGTAGTCTGTGGGCATACACTGCATCTGACACTGTGCAAGAAGGAGCAGAGAGATAGTGATTCAACGGTCTCTTCCTCTCAAGGAACAGTAATAAGATGGTAAGAAAGGGAGCCAGTAGAAAAACCCGCTGCTATATTCTAAGTAAAAGATAACTATTACCTCAACAGTAGGAAGGTCAACTATTGAGGGACCAATGTAATTTGGGAAATACTTCAGTGGTACTTCAAAAAGATAGAATTACCTTAAAAAAAAAAATCTAAGGGGAAAAAGGAAAGGGTTATGAAGTTATAGATCAATATATAGGTTTATATTCTGTTTATGTTCCTGTTATGTTCTGTTTATGAGACTTCCCTGGTGGCTCAGACGGTAAAGTGTCTGCCCACAATGTAGGAGGCCCAGGTTTGATTCCTGGGTCGGGAAGATCCCCTGGAGAAGGAAATGGCAATCCACTCCAATACTCTTGCCTGGAAAATCCCATGGACGGAAGAGCCTGGTAAACTACAGTCCATGGGGCTGCAAAGAGTCAGACACGACTGACTGAGCGAGTTCACTTTCACTTTATGTTCCTACAAATTGTCATTAGGGACACAATGGTAATTTTACACAATGAATGAAGTCTCTTACCCTAATCTATGATTAACTAAAGGTGGGATGATAACTTTTTAAAGTACAATAACTTTGTTTTTGAAATCTCCATTCAATAACACTTTTTAAATGTTCATTCTCCTATAATGTTTCTGATCACTTTATGTATAAGATTAAAAGAAGTCTAATATTTCAAACAAGTATTAGCACCTGATATAATATTAATTATTGCCTTTTAAAGATGAGTTATGTTTGATGAATTATATCTAAGCCAAATATCTGTAGGTCAAATTTCAGCCGTAGGCAAATTAAAACAGTTGAGTTAAAAATTTCTAAGAACAGTGACTATAATAAAGTATGAAAATATTATAAGCACAGCCAGAAGACATTACAGTAAAACAATAAAACTAACGATACCTTATTGTGATCAAAAGAAAGCACACAAAAGTAATTTTGGACTCTCACTTGTCCTTTAACATATTTTAAAATGATACCTTTCTATCCTAAGGAGTCTTCTTTATTTAAACACATAAAATGGTTAGAGTTCTTATTTTATCTTTTATGGTTTCTTCAATAATAAAGATCCTGGTTGCCATTCTCTTTAAGATCTACACGATCAAAAAGGAGTGAAAGAGAAAAACCAACCCTTGGGAAGAAATTCACACTGAAATTTAGTTAGTAAAGGAAACATCTGGATCATGTGATTTCTTCTCTTGTGAGAAACCCCAGGGAGCAGAGTCACATGGCTTTCGTTTATACGGACAAACTGTGGAGTTAGTATATCCACCTGCTCTAGCTCACGTGAAGCCTTACCATTCAATACTATGATCTAGCCTAAAACAAACACAGTTAAATAGCACAGTAAGGAAGTGGGATATCTTGATCAATTACAAATAATTATATGTACCACATATAACAACACGTTTGAAAATGTTGTTCTGTAATAAAACACCATTTAACTCTAAACATCACTGACAAGGAATCAATAGACTTGACTTCTGATCCTGGTCAGCCAATGCCTCTGTGACTTTGGGTGAATCATTAAGTCTTTCCAGAGGGATGGAGTTTAGGCTCCTCATTCATAAAATGAGGTAAATGGATTTATTAGGCTCTGAGGTTTCTTCCAGCCATAAATTTGCTGTATTCTAAAAAATGGTAGGATAAGGATATATTTCTGAACCCCTCAAATTAACTCTTCCCATGGACTATTTCATTCATTCATCAATACCGTCATTTTTTTCTGTATCCCAGACTCTCAGAGCTAGTTTTAATTCTTCCCTTTCCCCAGGACTACTACATGAAAAGCTAAAGCAGAATTTATAACTTAGCAAGAAACATTATGTGAAAAAAGGAAATGTGAGCAGCAAGACCTTCTTTCACCGTAACAGGCAGATGCCCTGTACCAATGTTCCATTTCAGAACCTGCAGCTCCCTAAAATATTCTAAAAAAGCAATCAGCCCGTTTCTGGGTTCCTCTGAACTGACACAGTCTTTACACAACAGAAGATGTCTGAGACCAACTGACTTATGGGCGTTATGCCTCCACAAAGAAAAAGGAGACATTAGGGATCATATCTTTATGGCCATCATGTATCCTTGGTATTTTTCTATTATACTATATTCTTGTTTGGCTTAAATTTGCTCATTTGATAAAGAAGCAAAGTGAAAATAAACTTTGACCAGGCCATCATCCTTAAATCTGAACCAGCCTTTTCTTCTGGCCTTGTTCATTTTCACTTTTCCATTCTTATCTAGTCAGAAAGTAGTCTTCCTGTATCATTTACAAAATACTGCCAACATTACATAATTAAAATTTTAACTTTTACTAAATCTTGACAATTTTATGTAGTTCAGTGAACTCATTTATTGGGACATGGATTAAAGGTATAATGACTAAATATATTAAAGATAATAACAACTAACTTACGTAGCATTTATATGGGCCATGCACTGTCCTAATTACTCATTTAATTCTTGTCTTAATCCTATGTGACTTCCCTGGGTGGCTCAGACAGTAAGGAGTCTCCTTGCAATGCAGGAGACCTGGGTTTGATCCCTGGGTCAGGAAGATCCCTTGGAGAAGGAAATGGCAACCCACTTCAGTATTCTTGCCTGGAGAATCCCCATGGACAGAGGAGCCTGACAGTCTACAGTCTATGGGGGTCACAAAGAGTCAGACACGAATGAGTGACTAAGACTTTAATCCCATGTAACAGGTAATATTATACTTGCTGTTTGGTCACTAAGTCGTATTGAACTCTATTGCAACCTCATGGACTATAAAGGCTCCTCTGTCCATGGGATTTCCCAGGCAAGAATACTGAATGGGTTGCCATTTCCTTCTCCAGGGCACTCCCTATATCTCGACCCAGGGATTGAACTCACATCTTCTGCACTGGAAGGAAGATTCTTTACCACTGAGCCATCAGGGAAGCCCAGGTTCTATTATAATCTATATAATAAAGATGTAGAAACTGGGGCACAGAGAGGTTGGTGACTTGCCTGAGATCACTTATATAGAAAGTGGCAAAGCTGGGATTCAGACTGCTTCGAAGGCTGTCATTAATTCACAATGTTTTAAACTCTCTGTATAAAATCATACCTTTTTATCTTACACATGTTGACTTGCCATATATATTTAACAGCTTTCCATAGAACAATTATAAATTTCATTCATTATGAAGCCTATGTAATTTCCAATTTTTTGTTCTATTTTCTTAAGGCTAGATCTTTCCCTATGATATTTCAGAGTTGCCAAAAATGTATTTCTTTTCATCAATTATTGAGAGTTGAAATTTTACTGTTTTGGCCTCCCCAAAGACTGAGAAACAACTCAAATGGATCTCCTTTTGCTGATAATCATTTCAAATACCTTATACATTAAAGTCTTATAACAGGAAAAAATGAACTTGTTATCTTCTTCAATTTATTTTTGCAACTCTCAGCTATATATAGCTTTTCCCCAGACTGCTGTGCTTTCTACTAATTATTGTGGAAGTTCTGATTATCATAATTATATGAGCTAGAATATTGATATACATCCAGTAAGTACTCATATTAACATATTACAGCTGTTAAAATCCCCTTTGATAAAATATATAAAATACTTCATTGTAACTCCTCTATTAGTAATTTATGTATGTGTATGTATGAAGTAGAAATTGACAGGATCAGTCAGAATACACTATTGTAACTTGACAAGCAAACAGAATTAATTGTCATATGCTTTACTCACCAAATTGACATTGCTTTATTTTTCAGTGCACCTCTCTTTCCAGAAAATATTTTCATTTTAAGAACTCTTTATAATTTTCAACATGCAATCCTAAGCATCTCTTGCTTTAATACTACAGTAAAATCAAGATAATTGAAAATGAATTTAATTTAAGCAATTTTTGTAGCTTAGAATTCATATTTCACATGATTTAAAAGTCATAAAATTATATATTTTGCGATTAGAACTAAATAATGTCACAAATTATGGGGTTATGATTAACTTATGAATTTTCAAGTACAGTAAAACCTTAGCAATTTGGAAAACAGTACATCTGCCTTAGAAAGTTTAAGTTATTGAAGCACTTTTAAAAAAGCAGGCATGTTATGTAGCAAATGGAGATAATAAGCAATTTATGAGATGTCAAATTATATTTTTAAGAAACTATTGTAATAATTATGCAAGAATGCTTTGAACTTAGCATGCATTTTGTATTGAAGTGGATGCTTCTAAACAAGTTAGAAATTGAAGAATTTATCCTAAACTGTTAATATTATTGATTAGTTAAATTAATGTGATACTACTCACTTAAATTTTGGTAATATAATTAATTAAATCAATCTGATAAATAAACTCATCCATTAAAATACCCTTTTAACACTTTTGGGGCTTTGCACCATCAATTACCATCAACTACTCCTACCATCATCAATATTGCTTTCAGCTGACTGTAAACATGTTCAAGTTTCAAACCAACAAAACCCTCCTTATATCCCCTTCCTTTTATAGCCTGACATCTCAAAATAGCAGCCCATATTTCTTAATCTTATGTTTTTATCCCTCACTTCTTGACCCAGAGCAATCTGGTTTCTGCTTCGGGCTTTATACGGAAATTGACAAAATATTTTTCAGTCCCTATCTTACTCAGTCTCTGCACTCCTTGGTACTGACAGCTATTCTTTCTTAAAGTTGTCTTCTCTCTTGTCAATTTTCCTAAGTATTATGCCTTCCTAGTTCCCTTCTCAGAGAAGGCAATGGCACCCCACTCCAGTACTTTTGCCTGGAAAATCCCATGGACGGAGGAGCCTGGTAGGCTGCAGTCGATGGGGTCGCTACAGTCGGACACGACTGAGAGACTTCCCTTTCACTTTTCACTTTCATGCATTGGAGAAGGAAATGGTAACCCACTCCAGTGTTCTTGCCTGGAGAATCCCAGGGACGGGGAAGCCTCGTGGGCTGCCGTCTATGGGGTCACACAGAGTCGGACACGACTGAAGCGTCTTAGCAGTTCCCTTCTAGTCTCTTACACCGTTTATTCAGAGGCTCCTCGAAGGAGTCCTCACTTCTGTAGCTGGCCAGCTCACATTTCTGTTTTTTATCTCATATATACTATCAGATATACAATGATGGTGCATTTCTATGCTAGAGGACCCAGCTTTCCTGGTCATAACTGATTGATTCAGGGATAGAAATCTGACGCAAGCTGAACCATCAGGTGCATACTAAATGAATTATGATATCTGGAATGAAGGCAGGAACAGGGAATCACTGGTAGTAAACCAATCACATTACTTCCAGCCTCCCAAGAGAGGGTACATAGGTAAATGGATTCTTTTGGCCAAGGCCCCTGTAATTGCCCAGTTCCTTTTCTCCTCTGACTCACTGATTGCTCAAACAGTTTCTTTTTGGTTCTGTGAGATACACACGATAAATCCGTTCTCTGCTTACAGTGGCTTACAACAGCCACTTCTTTTTGTTTGTATAAATTAACAAGAGTAGTTTTTATTTAAACAAATAAACATCTTGATTGGCTCCTCTCTCATCTCTGACACTGAACACTGATATTCACCACAGGTTTCTCTCTAGACCTGCTTCTCATTCTAAACACTTTGCTTGAGCATTTTCATTCAAAGCAATTACTTCTTTTTATGTAATTTAACTGTTGTAGATTTATTTTAATTTAAGCAATTTTGTTTTCTTTTTGTTCATTGGATTTTTCTCCTCATACCTCAAAAATCTCCTGTTAGTTTCCTTTTATAGTCTTCTCAACTCTTCTTATTTCCCTTGCCTGAACTGGAAAGAGGAACACAGAACTTTGTCTTACGCTTCTCTTATCCATCTCATGTTGGAATTACCGGTTATCTTCTTACTCGGCATGCTTTTCATAACCTCTTTCATCTGTTATCTTGATGGTGAAAATTTCAAGTGTATGTCGCTAACTCTCCAAAATGGTCACACACATTTCCAAGTACTTAAACTAGACAATGCATTTTGCTGATTCAAAATCTCTCAAACTCAATAGGTCTAAAATTTAATTCAAAATCTTTCCCTTAAAATGACTTTTCTTCCTATGTTATAGGGTTACCACCTATCTAATCTCCCTCTCCCATGCCTAGTATTGTGTCAGAAAACTATGGCATGGTCTGTCTTTCCTATGGCCTGAAAGCTGAGACTGGCTTTTATATTTCTAACATGTTGTAAAAATTAAAACCAAAAAAAGAATATGCTAGGGTGGCCATATGTCATCCACAAACCCTAAAAAATATTTACTATCTGGCCTTTAATAGAAAATGTTTGCTGACCTCCATTTTAAATGGTCATCAAGTGCTTTGACCCTTTCTCTTGCTAATATCTTAAACGGTCACCACTGCTTTTAAATGTAACTTTGCCTTCTTTCTGTACCAGCGTCCTAAATCTGGAACACTATCTGGTCTCCAAACTCACATCTTGGGGTATAATAAGAAATTCGTATTTGGTTTTTGCTGCTCCTACCCTCTTCATTACCTCATCCTATGCATCTCTTCCCTTTGGCTATTATTGACTTTTATCCTTTTTAATAAAACTGTAATCATAAGTACGGTACTTCCTGAGTTCTGTAAGTCACTCAAATGAATTATTGAACCTGTGGGAGTCCCTGAATTTCTATCAGCCAGGAAGAGTAGGTAAATCCAGTGCAGACCTCACCTGTTCATGTCTGAAATGGGGGCAGACTTTAACTGTGCGAACTCCAGGTAGTCAAAGTTAGAACTATCACCAGGATGATATCTACAGTGCATACGGGCATTAGACTTCTCACGTTACAAACCAATTCAGATCCATTCACTACCTTGCCTAAATACCATTGAAGATTTTAGTTATACATATTTATGTGTATGTAGGAGAAGGCAATGGCAACTCACTCCAGTACTATTGCCTGGAGAATCCCATGGACGGAGGAGCCTGGTAGGCTGAAGTCCATGAAGTCGCTAAGAGTCGGACACGACTGAGCGACTTCACTTTCACTTTTCACTTTCATGCATTGGAGAAGGAAATGGCAACCCACTCCAGTGTTCTTGCCTGGAGAATCCCAGGGACGGGGGAGCCTGGTGGGCTGCCGTCCCTGGGGTCGCACAGAGTCGGACACGACTGAAGCGACTTAGCAGCAGCAGCAGCAGCAGGGGTGTGGGTACATACACATAAATATGTATAACTATAGTTTGATTCCTAGGTCAGGAAAATCCTCTGGAGGAGGAAATGGCAACCCATTCCCATATTCTTGCCTGGGAAACCCCATAGATAGAAGAGTCTAGGGGACTATAGTCCATGCGATTGCAAAAGAGTCGGACACTACTTACTAACTAAACAACAACAATTTCATCAAATTTAGCTATATTTTTCTAACTGTCTTTGGTTAACACCATGAAATAGCTTTTTGCTATAACTCCTTCTACAAATAATGCTTTCAGAAAAATATGTTTATGGAAGGCATTTACTCCATCAATGTAGATGATACATATTATAACCATACTAACTTAATTTGTGTATTATCTTTAAACAGAAAAAAGTTAATCTACAATTGTGGATTACACTATTTTGGAATGAATTTTATCAACTCAAATCATTTTTTAAAATACTGTGAAAAGATAAAATATATTTGTGGTGAAAAACGAGGATTTTACATTCATTTATGTTTTCAAATAACATTTAAATGTGATACCTTAAAAGTCTTTCTAGTTTCCATCTACCAAAAAAGGAAATTAGATAAAAGTGATCTGTAAGGACCCTTCTAGTTTTAAAATTCTATTATTTTAATCATGTGATCTACGTCTTTAATATTTAATTTTCTGTTATACTGCCTTTGCAGTATACTTTCTAATTCTACAGTTCAATAGACGGATAATGTGTTGTTGGTTATAAACAAATTCATATGAAATGACCTGAAAATCTATTTAAAATGCAATCAGTGAAAGTAAATATTGGATTTCTTCATGTTAAATCTGAGAAGCCATCACTATACTTGCTTTTTACTTTATTTGCTGCTTAACATATCTCAACAGTGAATCTATCATATCAACATAGTCATCATGATCCAAGCTGCAAATAATAGAGAGTGTCAGTGTCAATTTTGCTTTCTCACACTTGCTTCCCTTCACTTGATCTGATTTTAATAATCCCTGTCAAACCACAAACAGTCCAAATTACCTTCATGACACAGAAGCTTTCAAGGAGCAGACAGAATCTCAACTTTCATTTAGCAACTACAAAAGAAAGCTGTCCAGCTGGACAAATATTATTTCCACACTTGACAATCTCTACAGTTGAGCATGCATTTTAATTTTAACTAAACCTGCCAGGAGTTTGATATGCGCTTCTTGTTTCGTGTAGATTGACTCATAGGATTATCAGACCAATGACTGTAATTGTGATGAAAGAACCTAGTATTTTTCTACTAAAAGACGAATCATACACCAAAACAGAGGGACCAAAACGAGCATATAAGAGGCAATGTGGAGGTATGGATTGCAGAAAGAACTCTACTTAAATTAGGTAATTTAATTACTAAATAAAGTCTAAAGATAACAGAACACATTCTTTGAAAAGTAAGAACTAATAGTAAAAATAAAATGCAAAAACATTAAAATTTTATGCATAGAAACCCTTGAGAAATAGATCCTAAGAATGAAGGCTAAAGAGATTTTAAAAGTTGCTTTAGATTGACTCAACTTCAAAGTCAAATTTCTAGAATAGTTCTTTGTGTGAAATTACAATAAAACTGATGTTCCCTTTTTTTTTTTTTTTTTTCCAAATCTTTTTTTAAACGTTTGGCCATGCTGTGTGGCATGTGGGATCTTAGTTGTTGCCCCGCTAGGGATCAAACCCACACCTCCTACATTGGATGCACAGAGTCTTAACCATTAGACCACCAAAAAGGTACCATAAAACTGATCTTCTTTACAAGATGTTAAAAAAAATCCACTCTATTCCAATCAACATGTCCTGTACACACAATGTGAAACTTCAAAAAGTTCAGAGTAAAAATGAATATTGATAGTAAGTTGGTAGAGGAGTAATAGAATAAATGTTACCTGTAAAGCTATACATAAATGATGACATCTTTGAAGCTTAATTTATTAAACTTAAATCTAAAAATTTCAAACGGTGAAATATTTCTGGGAACATTTCCTAAACTGGGCCTGAATTCTTCCTATAGTTATAGAACCTCAAAGTTGCCAAGTGTAAGTCTTCTCTCCAATCTGCTACACTCCACATTCCTAGGCCCCTCCTTCCCCAGAGGAAGTGCTCTTGGGGCAGTTTCTCCCCCAGATGGGTCTCAGACACCACAGCTCAGTTTCCTTCACCAGTCCCCTTTTTTTCCCTTGGACCTCTGACTGAACAATTTCATCCACGTCCATGTCTCCCACTACCGCTTGTGTTTGGAGCTCCCGTTTGAAGTGTCCAACTCCACACTGGATAACTCCCTTGGATATTCCATGGGTACCTCAAACTCAATATGCCCCCAAAAGTTCTATTATCTTCCCTCTGAGATGTCTTCATTTCTCGAGGTCCCTATAGTAGTTATTCATCACTATCAGCCTAGGTACTCAACTCAGAAGCATGGGAGTCATCCCCCACATTCTAATGCTCTTTCACGAATTACACTGCTAGGTGATTTGTCTTCCTTCATATTTGTCACATTCAATCCTGTTCTCATATTCGCCTGGGAAATTCAAACTCCATCAGCTGGATTAATACAGCAGTTTGCTAAAGTGTCTCCCTATTTTCTGCATCATCTCTTAACACATTTTCTATCCTCCCACCAGAATGATCTTTGTAAAGGTGAGAAAGAAATCAGTGTTCGCAGCAAAATTTCAACTCTAAGTTACTGGGAGATAAACCATACACTTAAGCAATAGAGAAAAATCAAAGGAAAGATCTAATTTTTAATTTGTATGGGGAAAGGGAGTGTTCATTTTAGAAGTAATGAATTTTAAGTGTAAGAATTACAGTCATGTATAATAAACATAGGGAGAAGGCAATGGCACCCCACTCCAGTACTCTTGCCTGGAAAATCCCATGGACGGAGGAGCCTGGTGGGCTGCAGTCCATGGGGTCACTAAGAGTCAGACACGACTGAGCAACTTCACTTTCACTTTTCACTTTCCTGCATTGGAGGAGGAAATGGCAACCCACTCCAGTGTTCTTGCCTGGAGAATCTCAGGGACGGCGGGGCCTGGTGGGCTGCCGTCTATGGGGTCACACAGAGTCAGACACGACTGAAACGACTTAGCAACAGCAGCAGCATAATAAACATAAAGCAATCATTTGGGAAAGGGGAAATGGGATTTAGGAAGGAGGGGATGAAGCATATATAATTTATCATCTAAACTAGGAATTTTTTGGAATAAAAAGGGTACTAAAATAAATAAAATTATATAATTTTTGAGATGTATACTCACAAATCAAGTAAGTGGCTTTATAATATATGTGGACCTACACAAAATTATATTCAAACTCTTTTTAAAAATTCTGATATCTTTGTCTACTGATGTAAAAAATCTTTATATTGACATCAAAAATACAAAAACAGATGGTTGTTAGTACATTACATATATTTTAATCAATTTCTTAGTTGTATCTATCGCTCACACTTAGTTTTCTAAAGAATGTATTTTTAAAAATGATCATATTATTTTTATAACATTCCAAGATACATTTTGTGGCTAGTAAATTTTAAATTGTTGACATTGCCAAGTGACTTTTCTGTATACATTTTTTCAGGTGCAAATCTACTGGTAAATAATATTAAGTTCAGAGCAAATTCACTAGTGAAAAACATTGCCAATTTTAATTTGTAATAATGAAATACACAAATATTTTAGCCAAATTATTTTTACAGTTTTTTGCCTCTATGCAAACTGCCTTTTTTGACCAATAAGCTAAAAACACAAATCCATCAAACAAATACGTGTGCTTATTTTCAATGTTTTACTTGATTTAGATACTGCAAACTTGCAGGTTTTTCCAGGTTAACTTCATTCTGAACCAAAATATATACTTATTTAATTAAAAATATGAGCTCCATCAAAATATTTCTCCCCATAAGTGTATGTATTTCAAAACACAATTATAGAATTTCACAGTTATATTTTATACATCATTTGAGTTCTTATAAATTAATTTGTTCAGTTTTCCCCTTGATTTCAGGGGGAAATAGTTCAAAATCCTCCTGTTTACAAGCTCTGGGTTCAATAACTGCAATTCCCTAAAATCTTCACATAAATTGAATTTTTTGACTTCCATTTGTTAAATGCTTTGACTAAATATTCCCATTAGATTTTGCTGGAAACTGCAACCAAAATTCAGAGAACATTTTGACAAAAGTATTTAAGTTCCTACCATGCCATGGTAGGAACTTTCATTGATTTATAAACTTACTCTTCAAAGTCTCAAAAGTTTCTAAAATCCAAATAGAAAAAATATATACAACCATGCTTATTATTTTTATCAGCATCAACCTAACTATAAAAATTTACAGGCTGGTTATTTTGTGCATGTATAAGAATATTTATACTTTTTGAGAATATATCTTCTATTTAGATTGGTAGATTTTATAAACTCTTAGAGGAAATTATGAATTACACAAATATGTACAACATATTCTGAGTATACTTACTCTCTGTACGCTCTAAATTTATTCAAAATATTTTATGATGTTATATTCTACTTCAGAATATTTTTTACATCACCAAGACCAAGAATTTTACCACGTATGTTGCAGTTTGTGATTCAATTTACAATAGTATTCAAAATTTCACAATTCACACAATATCACAACCCACTCCAGTACTCTTGCCTGGAGAATCCCATGGAGGGAGGAGCCTGGTAGGCTACAGTCCATGGGATCCCAAAGAGTCAGACACAACTGACCGACTTCACTTTCACTTTCACTTCACAATATCAAGTGTTTCACATTTTACAGAATGAACTTCTGAATGCTTTACTTTGATCCCATGTGTTAGACAAGAAACTTGAACCATTACTGGAATTGATCTTTTTACTAGAAATATACAATGATACTGAAGTAAAACTGCATCGTCTAAGACCTGGTAAAGTTCTTTTAACAGAGACAATACATTAACGTTACTGTTTCACTTTTCATACATGCACGAGAAAACCTGAAACTGAATATGAGCGAAATTAATTTAGTACAGTCACTTGATCTGAATGAAAAGTCATGTTTCATTGTGTGTGTGTGCTCAGTCGCTTAGATCAGATCAGTCGCTCGTCATGTCCGACTCTGCGACCCCATGAATCGCAGCACACCAGGCCTCCCTGTTCATCACCAACTCCTGGAGTTCACTCAAACTCATGTCCATCGAGTCGGTGATGCCATCCAGCTATCTCATCCTCTGTCGTCCCCTTCTCCTCCTGCCCCCAATCCCTCCCAGCATCAGAGTCTTTTCCAATGAGTCAACTCTTCGCATGAGGTAGCCAAAGTACTGGAGTTGCAGCTTTAGCATCATTCCTTCCAAAGAAATGCCAGGGCTGATCTTCAGAATGGACCGGCTGGATCTCCTTGCAGTCCAAGGGACTCTCAAGACTCTTCTCCAACACCACAGTTCAAAAGCATCAATTCTTCAGCACTCAGCCTTCTTCACAGT
>NW_011495082.1:8596141-8609026 GCF_000754665.1 Bison bison bison
TTTCACGGTTCACATATTGCTGAAGCCTGGCTTGGAGAATTTTGAGCATTACTTTACTAGCGTGTGAGATGAATGCAATTGTGTGGTAGTTGGAGCATTCTTTGGCATTGCCGTTCTTTGGGATTGGAATGAAAACTGACCTTTTCCAGTCCTGTGGCCACTGGTGAGTTTTCCAAATTTGCTAGCATATTGAGTGCAGCACTTTCACAGCATCATCTTTCAGGATTTGGAATAGCTCAACTGGAATTCCATCACCTCCACTAGCTTTGTTCGTTGATGCTTTCTAAGGCCCACTTGACCTCACATTCCAAGATGTCTGGCTCCAGGTCAGTGATCACACCATCGTGATTATCTGAGTCATGAAGATCTTTTTTGTACAGTTCTTCTGTGTATTCTTGCCATCTCTTCTTAATATCTTCTGCTTCTGTTAGGTCCTTACCATTTCTGTCCTTTATCGAGCTCATCTTTGCATGAAATGAAAAGCTCAGTCGCTTAGTCATGTCCAATTCTTTGCAACCCCATGGATATAGCCTCCCAGGCTCCTCTGTCCATGGGATTTCTCAGGCAAAAATACTGGAGTGGGGTGCCACTTCCTTCTCCAGGGGATTGTCCCGAGCCAGGGATTGAACTTGCATCTCCAGTGGCTCCTGCATTGGCATACAGAATTTACTATTATTATTATTTATTTAAGCTGTGCTTCTTCTCCAGTGCTGTGTGGGCTTTTTCCTAGTTGCGGGAGGCAGGGTTCTCGTCGTGGTCGCTCCTCTTGTTGTGGAGCACAGGCTCAACAGTTGAGGTGCGCAGGCTTTCTTGCTCATCTTCCTAGACCAGGGATCAAACCTACATCTCCTACATTGACACAGAGTGGTGCACAAATGTACCTTCTGCAGCGAAGCGTCAATTATGAAAAAGTCATATTTTCAGGCACGGTGAAATTATTTTATTTTTCAGGGCATGAAAATAAGACTTTGCCTGTGCACTCTTCGGACAAGGGATCAAACCCGTGTCCCCTGCACTGGCAGGCAAATTTTTCATGCTTATTTTCACAGCATGAAAATAAGACTGTGCAATAGATGCTGATGCTTCTGTGTCTTCTTGTTTTCATGTGGTCTGTGATATCACTACAGCCTCCATAGTGTGGGTTACACATTTAATTCTTGTTGGCAAGTCAAATGAAATTTAGTACTACTAACCAATGAATGTTCACAGTTATTTTCTTTCTCTACCCCCTCCTAAATCTCTGTCACCAAAATTCATTGTTACAAAATCACTGTCACCAAAAATCGTTGTTACAAAATTAAAAATGTGTTATCCAACAATAAACAAACAGCTGTAGATTTATATCATATGATACATAATAAAATCCTTATAGCAATATAAAGCTGGTATTGTATTCACTCTATGGTAAAACTGAATAAACGGTGAGAAATGTGCAATCCACGGGCCAAAGCACAGGCTCAGCACAACTGGTTTTGCATCAAGTGGCCAGCAGAGCTGGCAGCCCGGACCGTTCTGCCACCGCCACCCCCTGAGCTCCAAAGGAGCTAGCTGATCTAACTGCTGGAGAGCATTTACTTTATCAGAAAGCACCCTTCCTGCTCTCCTTGAAAAAGATGTGCTAGCTCATATTACTTCTGGAAAGGCACTGGAAAAGAGAAATGGGAAGTGGCCAATTTAACTATATGTTACAGTGAGAATTCTGTTCACTGTACTGGTGTCTCAAATATGAGGACACGCCAGGATGGAAACAAGGAAGGTGCAGGTCTATCAAAACCTATCCAGGTTTATTTATGCATAACTATCAAATAAGGCTTCATTCAAAAATGAAAACTCTGAGACAAAAGCTAAAATGATGAAATACTGAGATGAAAGGTATAAGGTGGGACTATTCCTGGGCCAACTGAATATATAATGTGATGTCAGTACATGGGATCTTTTACTTTTACATCTTTTTAAAACTTATTGATTTACTTATTTTTGATTGCACTGGGTCTTCTTTGCTGCATGTGGGGTTTCTCTAGCTGCTAAGAGTGGGGGCTGCCCTTTGTTGCCAAGCACAGGCTTGCCATTGATAGCTTCTCTGTTGCGGAGCACAGGCCCCAGGTGCACGGGCTCTGGTAGTACTAGCGCATGGGCTCAGGAGCTGGAGCTCACAGGCTCGAGTGCGGGGGCTCAGGAGTTGTGGCACATGAACTTCAGCGGTGTGCGGCATGTGCACTCTTCCCGGACAAGGGATCAAACCCGTGATCCCTGCATTGGCAGGCAGATTCCTATCCACTGTGCCACCTGGGAAGTCCAGTACATGGAATATTTTCAATATCAATATAACATATATAAAATGAAACGAAACCTATGAAAAATGAAAAGCCAGCTTTGTATGGCAAGAAATGGAAAGATTTCCAGAATGCTATAGCGTTTTCTTAGAAAACCAAATTGTAAAACTATATATGCATCATGATACAATGCAATACTTTAAAAAAGAAACCAACCCCAACCCCCTTCACAATCAGGAAGATACTCAACAAACTACCAGCGGTCCTAAGCTGTGGGTGGTAGAACTAAAACGCAACAGGGAAAAGGAAATTTTTACTCTTTATAATCTTTTTTGGTTTGAATTTATAATGAGCATGTCTTACTTTTGACGCACGAGAAACAAAAACAAACAAATATTACAAGGCATTAGCTAATGTAGTATTAACTAAGTGGTACAAGTAATAAATGATCCAGAAGTTCTGTAAGACATTCCCTTTGGGCAGAAGAAAAGAGAGGAGTCAAGTTGCCAAAAAAAAAAGGAAGATAAAGGTGGAAGCCCAGTGATCTCACAAAATCCATAGCCTCACAGGCCCCCCTAGTTGCAAGACACTTAATCTCTCCCTGTATATAGATTCAAACGCTCTCTAGTTCTGTGAATGATCCAACAACTAGTGAACGGAGGTTATAAGGGGCCTCAGCCAGACAGGAAATAAGAGAAGTAATTCATCAGTTTGTCTCCTGTTCACTTCTCTTTTCTTCTGCAGCCTGGGCTCTAACTTCTAATCGCCAATGTGTAATCAGGTCCTCAACATGAGGTTTCTTTGTATGTAGTGGGATCCTACTGCTAGACCTCAGCCACAACTGTCTGCTCCACACTCACGAACAACCACCAACAGGGTGCCCTGGTAATGAAAACGGTGAGACCATCCCTGGAGCATATAGAGAACTGCTTTGTGGAACCAGAACAGAAAACTCACAAATGAAAACAGCGAAAGATAAAATTGGAGAGGTATGCCATGGGCAGATGGATGTGCTGAGGCCTTTTATTCTGCAGGAGGAAAATATTTGTACTTTTATTCTACAGAGACTATGGAGTCATAAAAGGCTTTTTTCTTTTTTTTCTTACTAAGGCAGTACATGACTACTGTTTTACAAATATTTATTAAAAAGGGTGTTAAGACGGTTTGGTGTGGGGTGAGAGAAGAGATGTAGGAGGATCAGTTAGAAGGACAGTGAATTAATCCAGATGAAGGTGATGATGACTAGGAAGAGGATGGGACCGTGAGGAAAGGAAAGACAGCTTTTGAAATGACTTTCCAAGGTAAGACTAGATAAGAGTTTGGGGTCGCTGACCGAGGCAGGCAATTATAGCTGAGAGCACAACCAGGCAGGTGTGACATGTCCCAGGCATTAGAAGCTTGGACTTTAGACCCAAGTCATCAGAGACACCAGACAAAATGACGTGAAAACTATGGTCATGCTAAGAGCCAGTAAACGTGTGGATATGTCGTTAGAAAGTAGCAAAGGGTAAAAATCCAGGGTGAGACTCTTACCTTGGACAAAAAAAAAAAAAAAAAAATAGACCAGTTACAACAGAAAGAGCTAAGAGAGGTGGGTATCATACAGAGCAGGGCATCTTGTTGACAATGGCTCTTACAGTCTTGTGGATGGCAGCCACAGATACCAGGCAGGGCATGCCCAAGGCAGCCTTCAAGAAGCTACCTGGGGAGTGGGTGACTACAAGGGCTGCCAATAAGGTTTTCTGCTTGGTTGGGCCACCGGACAGGCCAGGGCAGTCAGATGAGGCTATCGGGGAATTTACATAGGAAGGGCTAAATTATTACAAAGCAATTTTGAAATTTTATCCTGGATAACGGAATGGTAGTTTATGAATAGATTTAAAAAAAAAAAAAAAACTTAGGAGGAAAATGTTAACAGAATGCACAACAAATACAATTTTAGACATGATGATTTTGAATGGATTATACAAATTGGTAATGTCCAGAATAGAGATGCAGCAGATATATGAGTGGAACGCATGGGAAAACAGTGCTTGTAATGTCACACTGAAATCCAGGAGCCCAAAACTCAGAGAGTATCTTTCAAACTTTTTGAATTATGACCTATGAGGTTAAAACAAAATGCCTTGCAATCTAACATGTAGGTGTGCACATATATCTTAAACAAAAGTCTCATGAAACACTGCTTCTCTTGCTTTGATCTATTTCATTTCATCCTATTTTATTCCTTTTTACTACTTCTTTTTATTCTTTTTTACTACTTCTTCTTGGAAGGACTGATGTTGAAGCTGAAGCTCCAATATTTTGGCCACCTGATGCGAAGAGCTGACTCATTTGAAAAGACTCTGATGTTGGGAAGGATTGAAGGCAGGAGGAAAAGGGGATGACAGAGGATGAGATGGTTGCATGGCATCACCGACTCAATGGACATGAGTTTGGGTAAACTCCGGGAGTTGGTGATGGACAGGGAGGCCTGGCATGCTGTGGTTCATGGGGTTGCAGAGAGTCGGACACGACTAAGCAACTGAACTGAACTAAACTGAACTACTTCTTCTTTCTTTTAATGTTGCCCGTAGGCTCTAAATTGATTACAGCACCTGAATTTTGGCTTAGAGATTTTTAGATTAAACAGACTTCTGCGGGTATTTTGTAGAACCATCTGCACAGATATGACTGATAAATCCAAAAGACATATTCTTTGAGAAAGGGTAAAAAAAAAAGAGAGAAAAGCAGAAAAATTAAAGACTGGCTTGGGAACCACTATGGGGGTAAGGAGAGGACAAATTAGAAAGTTGGATCACAGGATGGAAAAAAACTAGTACCAAAGAGGACAATGTTGCCAGAAGGAAGGGGAATCAACAAAAGCTCTTTTTAATTCATGTCTTCGTCACTACTGCAGTGGTTCTCCAAGTGTACTCGAGAACACTAACTTAAGTAGAATCACTTTGGCCATTTGTTAAAAATTCAAACACCCAGGTGGGCCTCATCCCAGGCCTAGTGAACTGAACTTTCTGGGTATGTGCCCCAGAATTGACAATTTACAAGTTTCCCAGGATATTCTTTTCACCGACTATTTTTATCTTAGTGCCTTCCACCAATCAGATTTCAAGGTACTTTTCAGGAACGCGCAGCCTCACTTCACACATTAGATGTAATCTTAAATAGCTGTTAAGTGAGTGCCTGCACACTAAACCATTATTCCCCTAAAGACTATCATGATTAACTGTACGTACAACTTCAGAATAATGTCCAAAAGAAAACAAACACCTTCTGAAGCATTCAGCCTTTAGACAGACACTTTATTCTGACTGTTTTGTATTACTTCTCCAAGTGGTTGGCCAAATGGGCATACAAGCCTCATTCGTTAGTTTTATTTCGTTTAAAAGCATATACTATATTTAAAAATTCACTATGCTGTTACATGTTTCATTTTGATTTTGAATTGAGTGCACTGGACTGAACTAGTTAAGTACCACAATGAAGTGGTGTTTAGGAGAACTCACAGGCAGGAAGTGCCACAAGGAAAAAGTGTGCAGAAAATACAAAAACTAAAATTTATGATTTGGACTCTAACAGCAAAGATATCCCTTTACATGGTAAGCCCTGCTAACAAAAATATTTGTCAGTTTATTACCAAGTATGAGATGAGACTCTATTCTACTCTTTAAGATGGGAATCATAACTAACAACAACTACCGCAGAAAACATTATCACTTATATCAGGTGATATCAGGTTCTGTTTTCAAACCTTTCCACGGATTAACTCGTTTCATCTTCACAACAACCCTGTGAAGTAAGTACAGCTTTAGACCTCATTCCCAGAACATGAAGCTGAGATACAGGGAGCTGTGTAACTTTCTTAGGGTCCTACAGCTAGAAATAGGAGCTGAGGCTCACACACAGGCAGTCTGTCCTGAGTCTGCATTCAAAGGCAGTGTGCTACACTGTGACTGGGAGAAAGCCTCAGATGAAGAAGTAGCTAGCTGCCCAGCAGACAGAGAGACTTGCTGTTTATGGTTGAGGTTTTTTTTTTTTTTTTTTTGGGTTCTTTATACAAGTGATTTCCAGGTAGCTTGGATCCCTGTTTACATTTATCTTTTTACGATGCACTTTATATATGAGGAATACTCACAATAGCATATAAGATGTGATACTGGGGTGGAGTCTGAGAGTCTGCATTTCTGAAAAGTTCCCAGGTAATGGTGATACTGCTGGCTTGGGGACCGCGCTTTGAGTAGTGAGGGCTTAGAGTGTGAGATCTGGGATAACAATGCTAGTGGTGGAATTCTAGCTCCGTTACTTACTAGTTTTATAACGTTCTCCTGTGTGCCTCTACCATATCTATAAAATACTGAGATCAACACAGTGTTCTTATGAGGGATACATGAGATAATCCATGGATACTATTTAGAACAGCTGCTGGAATACAGAAAATACTCAATAAATACTATCTCTTTATATTATACAAAACTATTAAAAGCATATATCGTATCATATTAGAAAGCCATTTACAGAATTGACTGATGTAGCAAAACAATAAATAAATTCTTATCATTTTTTTCCAGACAGTCACTAGAACATCACTGTACACTGAAGGACATTTAATACATGTTAGACCCAGTATCCAACTTTATTAATTACATAAATCTGAAACTGTTGTAAATGAATTGGTGTGAAGGCTTTGGCCTATGTTATTTAAAAAGATTATTTTGTTTCTATGCCAGAAAGCTTTTTCTACATTGTAGGTGTGCACTGAGCTCATTTATTTGAATAGCTTTCTTTGAATTTAGAAAGAGATATTTTTGTTTTAAAAATTCATGTTAATCAAATAGAAATCAGAACTGGTATTAGTATGAACAATAATAATGACTTTAAACATTTGTTCAAGCAAGAGCACTAGTATAGTTGAGATAAATTTGGAAGAGTTAGCCAAATCCTTCACATACAACTGTATGCATTTTCACACTACTATACAATGCAGCCTAATTACCTCATGCTAGAATCATGATGGTGATATCATTCACCTAGAGCTAGACATCTTGGAATGCAAAGTCAAGTGGGCCTTAGGAAGCATCACTATGAACAAAGCTAGTGGAGGCAATGGAATTCCTATTTGGAATTTGGAATTCCTATTAGGAATCTAGAATTCCTATTAGGATTTGAGCTACTTCAAACCCTAAACGATGATGCTGTGAAAGTGCTGCACTCAATACGTCAGCAAATTTGGAAAACTCAACAGTAGCCACAGGACTGAAAAAGTTCAGTTTTCATTCCAATCCCTAAGAAAGGCAATGCCAAAGAATGTTCAAACTACTGCACAATTGCACTCATCTCACACGCTAGCAAAGTAATGCTCAAAATTCTCCAAGCCAGGCTTCAACAGCACGTGAATCGTAAACTTCCAGATGTTCAAGTTGGTTTTAGAAAAGGCAGAGGAACGAGAGATCAAATTGCCAACATCCACTGGATCATCGAAAAAGCAAGAGAGTTCCAGAAAAACATCTACTTCTGCTTTATTGACTATGACAAAGTCTTTGACTGTGTGGATCACAATCAACTGTGGAAAATTCTGAAAGAGATGGGAATACCAGGCCATCTGACCTGCCTCCTGAAAAATCTGTATGCAGGTCAAGAAGCAACAGTTAGAATTGGACATGGAACAACAGACTGGTTCCAAACTTGGAAAGGAATATATCAAGGCTGTATATTGTCACCCTACTTATTTAACTTATATGCAGAGTACATCATGAGAAACGCTGGGCTGGAGGAAGCACAAGCTGAAATCAAGATTGCCAGGAGAAATATCAATAACCTCAGATATGCAGATGACACCACCCTTATGGCAGAAAGTGAAGAAGAACTAAAAGCCTCTTAATGAAAGTGAAAGAGGAGAGTGAAAAAGTTGGCTTAAAATTCAACATTTAGAAAACTAAGATCATGGCATCTGGTCCCATCACTTCATGGCAAATAGATGGAGAAACAATGGAAACCATGAGAGACTTTATATTTTGGGCTCCAAAATCACTGAAGATGGTGACTGCAGCCATGAAATTAAAAGACGCTTACTCCTTGGAAGAAAAGCTATGACTAACCTAGACAGCAAGTTAAAAAGCAGAGACATTACTTTACCAACAAAGGTTCATCAAGTCAAGCTTTGGTTTTTCCAATAGTCATGTATGGATGTGAGAGTTGGACTGTGAAGAAAGCTGAGCACTGAAGAATTGATGCTTTTGAACCGTGGTGTTGGAGAGGACTCTTGAGAGTCCCTTGGACTGCAAGGAGGTCCAACCAGTCCATCCTAAAGGAGATCAGTCCTCAGTATTCATTGGAAGGACTGATGCTGAAGCTGACACTCCAATACTTTGGCCACCTGATGCAAAGAACTGACTCACTGGAAAAGACCCTGATGCTGGGAGTGATTGAAGGCAGGAGGAGAAGGGGGTGACAGAGGATGAGATGGCTGGATGACATTACCAACATAATGGACATGAGTTTGAGTAAGCTCCGGGAGTTGGTGATGGACAGGGAAGCCTAGCATGCTGCAGTCCATGGGATCGCAAAGAGTCGGACCACGACCGAGCGATGGAACTGAACTGAACTGAGGAACGGTAAAAGCTGGAGAGTCAGTGAAGGAGAAGATATGAAATATGAAGTCTTATATTTGGGGTTGGCCAGTATATATTTGAGTCAGCCAGAAAAGATCAATAAATAATTTGCCTCTCTTTCCACTTTTCATTTCTCTAACGTGGGTGATGAAAAAGACAACTGTGAGACAGATTCTGATATTTATTTTTCTAAATTAAAACCATATTCAGCATATGACCTGCCCAATGAGATCATGACAGATAAGAATCAAGGAAATGGGTAGAATTATTTTTCTCTCCTCTTTCCCTTCTCTCTCTCCCTGCAGAAGGGAGTAAGGAAGGCTCCATGCTCCTCCTTGAATGTCCAATGGGGTATGAGAATTTTTTTTTTAAACATTCAACCCAACACAACAGATTTTTACTTTATATTTGCTTTCTAAACAAGTGTTACCTTTAAAAAAAAAATCACATTTGCCCCCAAATCTGCATTAAAGTGTTTATATAAAAGGCTGGCATATGGAAAAATTTAAGGTAGAGTTACCTATACTTAATTATACTGAATAAGTATATTTCTATTGAAATAATTGTCAGGATTAACTTGTATTCTAAGTGAAAAAACAATCACCTGTGGGAATTATGATTCTTAATATCTAGGGATTATAATCAACAAAATTGGGTGGTTTGGATTAGAAGAACAAGAACACAATTATACCAACATCATGTTTTGTCATTTGGGCTTACAATGGTCTGAATCAAAATCTTGAAAAACAGAAATTTACCAAATGCCTGAGCTAACTTTTTCCACTTACAAGGCAGGTAATAGCTGTATCTCAGTACCAGAGAGTCAAGGAATTTCACTTCAGTGTGACCTATTTATGCCTCTCAGATTCATCATATGCATATTTTAATGACCCTGAACCAAAGGAAATGTAGAAACCTATTTGAAAAGCTGACATTAAGGTTGTGACACCAGCGAAAACAACAAGAGAATCTAAAGTTAAACTGACACACAATCCCCAAATCAGTCTGTTACACTCCTAATTTAAAAAACAGTTACTATGTGAAAAAGTGATGGCATGTCAGCCTTTGCTTTGAAACCTCTGAATTTTGTCATTTGGTGTTTGTGTCACAACCTTAATATTATTTAAATATACTTTTAATATCTATTATTTAAAAAATATCCTTGAATTGAAGATACTCTGAAGCTTTGAAGAAGCCAACCTCAAAGCACTGCATTCCTAGCATGCCACTTTTATTAGAAGTGGTGCATAAAACATTTCCTGTTGACAAATCTAATTCATTAAAAGGTGAGATGGATGCATTTTAAAATAACTGGCTGGCATCATTATCTGCAGCACCTTTTATAAATTATTCCTCTTTTCCCTTTTGACTGAACTTGTCACAGTTCTCTCTTTCAGAGTCTGAGTGTTATGCCTTATAGTCAATGCTTTCAACATGTTTAGACA
The DNA here is from genome assembly GCF_000754665.1 of Bison bison bison. NCBI lineage: Eukaryota > Metazoa > Chordata > Mammalia > Artiodactyla > Bovidae > Bison > Bison bison. The sequence continues at coordinate 8,606,465 of NW_011495082.1, forward strand.
AGTCATAAGTTAAATAAGCAGTGGTACTTTATTTTCTAGAAATGAGAAAGGGTAGCAGAAGTATTTACAGATAATTTCAGTCAATTCATTGATTTTTAGCTAAGGACAAGGAAAGTCAGCTAGTGCTAGTTTCATCTTACACAAAGGATTTAAAAATAAAACTATACTGTTTGAGGAAAAGGGAGAATTTCAAAGAAAGGAACATAAAGAGAGATGCTGGCAGCCCTGCTGCAGTAGTGCGCAGAAGACTTACTTTAAAATTGAATTGTGCTTCCCCTGACATCGGAGATCAGGTACATCATAAAGCTGACAGCTGGCTGGCATGCTGCCTTCCTAGAGGAAAATGCTAACTGCATTTCTCTTCGAGGCCAAAGGAATAGAATTATAGAAGCTTTCAAGCAAACTGGGAAGATGGAGGACAAGTCATTTAAAATATGATGAAAAGCATTTCTTACCTAATTTTGTTTCAGAAGATTCTAAGAATGAGCTGGTCTTCTAATCCTAACGTAGGTGGTAACTTATTTCCTTCTGAGGTGTCAGTAGAAGAGCTGCCTTTTCGTCAGTGTCTTCAGCAGCTTTTTTCCCAAATATACAAAGCACACCTATAAAATAATTAGATATAGCTTTATCACCCACGTGGAGGAGGCACAGTTACAACATTACTGATTTCATTGGCAGTGACAGCACTACCGTTAAGGTATGATATACAGACTCGATCCAAGAGATGCTAGAAACACATAAAGACATCCTGAAGTCGGGGCACCTTAAAGAAGCTTATTAACAAGACGACTCATAGAGTATTGGCACATGGATAACAGACGCACCTTAAAAATATGCACAAAGTAGCCCTTTTATTATCACTGAGTTTTCAAATGTTCCTAAAGAAACTTAGATCACAGACAGTAAGGGATGGCTGCACCATATGAATCAAGCAATACCTTTCAGTACAATTAGAGCTTTCTTGTTTAATTACCAGTTGCCCCAGAACTGTTTCTTAAAGCCATATTTGGGACATCCCTGGAGGTCCATTGGTTAAGATTCCAAGTTTCCAATATAGGGGACTATGGTTCAGTTCCCGGTCAGGGAACTAAGATTCCACATGCCGCATGATGAGGCCAAAATATTACAAAGTAAATTTTAAAATTTAAATTAAAAAAAAATCATTTCCCCACTCTTCTAGGTTATCTTGATAAAGCAGATTCCGACTCAGCTGATCTGGGGTCAGGACCTGAGATTCTGTGTTTCTAATAACCTCCCAAGTAAAGTCACCAAAGAGGTGAGTCTGTGGTCTAAACAGTCACTACTGAGGTTCCACCAATCTACCTGACTTTGCCTGCATCAAAATACACTGCAGTCATGCTTGTTTTTTGGCCTCTGTCTCTCTATATAATTTTTAAATCTTTTGTCAAGTAGTCTCTCCTCCCCTCAGAAATACACATAAATTTGATTGAACTGATCCAACTGGGCATTACTGGTTGGGACATAGACTTGGATTACTGTTTTTCCAGTGGTCATGTATGGATGTGAGAGTTGGACTGTGAAGAAAGCTGAGCACCGAAGAATTGATGCTTTTGAACTGTGGTGTTGGAGAAGACTCTTGAGAGTCCCATGGACTGCAAGGAGATCCAACCAGTCCATTCTAAAGGAGATCAGTCCTGGGTGTTCATTGGAAGGACTGATAAAGCTGAAACTCCAATATTTTGGCCACCTCATGTGAAGAGTTGACTCATTGGAAAAGACTGTGATGCTGGGAGGGATTGGGGGCAGGAGGAGAAGGGGACGACAGAGGATGAGATGGCTGGATGGCATCACTGACTCGATGGGCATGAGTCTGAGTGAACTTCAGGAGTTGATGATGGAGAGGGAGGCCTGGCGTGCTGCAATTCATGGGGTCACAAAGAGTCGGACACAACTGAGCAACTGAACTGAACTGATCCAACTGGGCACCTATAAAACCTTATTTCCCAAAGCCATGTGTATGACATATCATTCCACTTATTGAGGTTCTACTGTCACAAAATAATGCTTTATTATTTCCTCATGGGAGTTTTGCACATCTCGTTATGTTAGATTTGTTCCCAGGAACTTCATATTTTGAATGTTACTATAAATAATATCTCTTTGCAAGGGCTTTTTCATGTTTTGTTTATATTTGTGTAATTTTGTACATCGATATGTTTACCCAGGATATCTGTAAAACTCTTACTACACTTTTCTGTAGCTTGACATTATGAACATTCCAAAATCTATAATTATTTCTTTATCTTGCCTTACTAAAAGGAAAAGAAAAGAAGTCAAACAGTAAGTATATTATTTAATAGAAAAAAAAAAGCTATTTGATGATTTGTGATCAGTCACAATGATCTCTTCATTAGGCTTGAAAGTGAAGTCGCTCAGTTGTGTCCAGCTCTTAGCGACCCTGTGGACTGTAGCCTACCAGGCTCCTCCATCTGTGGGGTTCTCCAGGCAAGAATACTGGAGTGGGTTGCCATTTCCTTCTCCAGGGGATCTTCCCAACCCAGGGATCGAACCCTGGTCTCCTGCATTGTAGGCAGACGTTTT
>NW_011495082.1:8609126-8612444 GCF_000754665.1 Bison bison bison
TATGAAGAAGGCTCTAGATATTTCTCTCAATATTTATTGATTGTTCTCATACTTCTTGCCTTTCCCTGCTATCTGCAATACAAGTGCTTAAACATTACTAACATCTATTAATCCAAGCTGATATCCAGCTAAAACTTCATCAGAAACAGGCGAAAAGCCTCAGTGACAATTTGGCCAGTCTACGAACTAAATCTGAACAAAATAGAAAACAGAGGAATTCTAATGCGAGACATGGTTCAGTTTGGTTAAAGAACTAAGTGGAGATGCCCACTTTAGGGAGCCATTATAGAGATACAACGTATTACCTATACTCCATATCTGAAATCACAAGATTTCATGCAAAACCATAAATAACTGAAATTGCTTTCTTGATGACAATGTCAGCCTATAGAGTGAATTGTCCTTCAATGATAACTTTCAACAGCTGACCAAGGGAAAAAAATCAAGACTTACTTTTCTAGAAACTGTCAACATTGGTAATGTTGCTCACCTGACAAAAAGTGAGTGTACACAGGTAAAAGAAAATGTAAACCCAAAGGTATGTGGGGTACAGAATCAGGTAAAGAAAGAGAAAGGGCAGTAACTAAAATAATAATAACCACTACAATAATAATAAAAAAATACAACAAACTGTTCTTTAAAAATGGATTCATAATCCACTAAAAAAATAACTATGAAGAAACATGGCAATGCAGAATGGCATCACCAATTCAATGGACACGAGTCTGAGCAAACTCTAGGAGATTGTGAAGGATAGGGACGCTTGGTGCGCTGCAGTCCATGGGGTCACAAAGGGTCAGAAATGACTGAGTGACTGAACACACAGAAAATCCTGAAAAGAACAGATGAGAGCAGGACCCAAGAAGATGTGGTACGTATATACAATGGAATATTACTCAGCCATAAAAAGAATGAAATGATGCCATTTGCAGGAACATGGATGGACCTAGAGATTGTCATATTAAGTCAAAGAAAAATAATCATATCACTTACATGTGGAATCTAAAAAAATGATACAAATGAACAAAAACAGAAATAGACTCACAGAATCTGAAAACAAATTTATAGCTACCAAAGGGGAAAAGGTCGAGGTAGGGGAGGAATAAATTAGGAGTTTGGGATTAACATATACACACTGCTATATATAGAACAGAGTACTAGGAAAGGTAGCATGGGTGCCTCCATAGAAAAATCTGCCTCGTTCTGGCTTCAGCAGACTTCCAGCATAATCATGGTTATCCGCCTATTCACTCTAAAGCAAACTGTACCATCAAATCGGTGCCACCCAAATGTAGTTTCTAGGCAGCTTCTGGACTTGCTTCTTTGTAATATGAAAGCACAGCCAAGGACTATCGGGCATTTGAAGAAAATCGTTTTGCTTTGTGTTTACATCTGAAAACCAATATAAAACAAAAATGTGCCCCAAAAGAAGATGGAGAGAAGTCAAGCCTTAGAGCTAGATAAAACTGACAAATACAACCATTTTAGTCACCCCGTCACCCATAAATAGACCAAAGGAAGATAACGATTTGAGGAGTATTGATATCTGAAAAACTACTCATTTTTAGGTAAGAAAACTAGGACCCTGTTGTAGTCTAGCCGAGAGGTGCTCTTGTCGATATCAACCACAATTCAGTGAGTACAGAGGTTCTTCCAGAGTGGGGAAGATCACCAGAACTTTGCAGAGGTCAAAGGGGGCTCAGTGGTACTTGAGTGGTGGGTGATGCCAGCCTTTTGCAGTGTTTCACTGGAAGTGATGGCCTTACAACAGGGAGCGAGCACAGAGAGTCAACAGCTCTATTAATCCAAGTTATGTTCACCCTTGGGGCAAGTACATTCTTGACTATGGCAAACAGTATGTCCAATGGAGGCCTGAGAGGAACAAAGCTACCCACGCATTGCTGAGGCTGAACAATCACAGCACAGAGGAAATGGGAAAGGGTTCAGTAGGAACCAAAGTGGGGAACACTTGAAAACAATGTAAATTTTAAATGTGTTCCTCTATCAATACAGAGATTCATGAGCAGATGACAGATAATTTACTGACTTGAAGTGTTTGCGCACATTCACTGTCTGGCCATCAGCTTATCATTTAAGCTTCACAGAGAGAGAGGCAAGTCCCAGGAAGCCAAATGTAAAACTAATAACAAGAATCTCAAAAAGAAATAAAGAAAAAGTACATAAGTGGCTACCTATCACAAGGGAAATAGATGTTACTGATTTAATTTAGGCAAATTACTAAACAAAAAAACAAGCAAATAAAGCAGTAACAGGGAGAAAAAATAATCAGAATCCAGAGTTGCCACAATATATGATCTAAAGTATCTACTTTTCAACAAGATATTATAAGATATGCAAGGAGGGAAAAAGTGGCCAATAGAAACTGGGTATCTCTAGATATTGAATTTAAACACAGTCTTTAAAGCAGAATTATAAATAAATTCAATGAACCAAAGGTGACCACACTTAAAAAACAAAACGAAAGTAAGGCAATGATGAATTTAAAAAAATGAAATTCTCAATAATGAGAAAAAATGTTGGAAAACAACTAAATGGAAATTTTAGACTTGAAAGTATATTAAGTGAAAATTCACTTTAGGAACCTGACAACACATTCACGATGACCTGAAGGATTAGTGAATTTAAAAGTGCTGTGCTTAGGGCTCAGTCATGTTCAACTCTTTGTGAGCAAATGGGCTGTAGCCTTCCAGGCTCCTCTGTCCATGGGGACTCTCCAGGCAAGAATACTGGAGTGGGCTGACATGCCCTCTCCAGGGAATCTTCTGAATACAGGGATCAAACACAGGTCACCTGCACTGCAGGAGGATTCTTTACTGTCTGAGCCACCAGGGAAGCCCAAGAATACCGGAGTGGGTAGCCTAGCCTATCCCTTCGCCAGGGGATCTTCCTAACCCAGCAATCAAACCTGGGCCTCCTGAATTTCAGGCGGATTCTTTACCAGCTGAGCTACCAAGGAAGACCAGTGGATTTAAAATCAGTTCAGCCAGTTGCTCAGTTGTGTCTGACTCTTTGCGACCCCATGGACTGCAGCACACCAGGCCTCCCTGGTATCACCAAATCCCAGAGCTTGCTCAAACTCATGATAGAGTCGGTGATGCCATCCAACCACCTTATCCTCTGTCGTCTACTTTTCCTAACTTCAATCTTTCCCAGCGAGTCAGTTCTTCACATCAGGTGACCAAAGTATTGGAGTTTCAGCTTCAGTATCACTCCTTCCAATGAACACTCAGGACTGATCTCCTTTAGGATGGACTGGTTGGATCTCCTTGCAGTCCAAGGGACTCTCAAGAGTCTTCT
>NW_011495082.1:8612544-8614225 GCF_000754665.1 Bison bison bison
ATTCCAGCTTGTGCTTCTTCCAGCCCAGCATTTCTCATGATATACTCTGCATATAAGTTAAATAAGCAGGGTGACAATATACAGCCTTGACGTACTCTTTACCTGATTTGGAACCAGTCTGTTGTTCCACGTCTGGTTCTAACTGTTGCTTCTTGACCTGCATACAGATTTCTCAGGAGGCAGGTCAGGTGGTCTGGTATTCCCATCTCTTGAAGAATTTTCCACAGTTTGTTGTGATCTACACAGTCAAAGGCTTTGGCATAGTCAATAAAGCAGAAATAGATGTTTTTCTGGAACTTTCTTGCTTTTTTGATGATCCAGCAGATGTTGGTAATTTGACCTCTGGTTCCTCTGCCTTTTCTAAATCCAGCTTGAACATCTGGAAGTTCACAGTTCACGTACTATTGAAACCTGGCTTGGAGAATTTTGAGCATTACTTTGCTAGCATGTGAGATGAGTGCAATTGTGCAGTAGTTTGAACATTCTTTGGTATTGCCTTTCTTAGGGATTGGAATGAAAGCTGACCTTTTCCAGTCCTGTGGCCACTGCTGAGTTTTCCAAATTTGCTGGCATATTGAGTGCAGCACTTTGACAGCATCATCGTTTAGGATTTGAAATAGCTCAGCTAGAATTCTATCACCTCCACTAACTTTGTTTGTAGTAACACTTCCTCTGGTAGACTTGACTTTGCATTTCAATATGAATTTAAAATAGATGCATATGAATAGAACAAAGAGAAAAAATAGTTTTTAAAGAATGAGCAAAGACTCATACATTTTGGATAATCATAACCGTATCAAAAAGCATGTAATGAATATCTCAGAAAAAAATGGAGACACAAAAAGGGATAGAAAAAATATATATGAAAAAATAAAGAATAAAAAATATACCAAATTTGTAAAACCATTCATGTACTCATCAAAAGCTCAACAGATCCCACGCAGGACAAATGTAAAGAGATGGATATTCCAACATAATCAAACCACTGATGGACAAAGACAAACAGAAAATCTTAAAAGCAGCAAGGGAAAAGTAAATGCTCATGTAATGTGAGCATCCATGAAACAATGGAGGCCAGAAGTCAGTGAAATGAGAAATTCAAAATGCTGAAAGAAAAAACTGTCCACTAGGTATCCTATATTGAGAATCAGATCAGATCAGATCAGATCAGTCGCTCAGTCGTGTCCGACTCTTTGCGACCCCATGAATCGCAGCACGCCAGGCCACCCTCTCCATCACCAACTCCTGTAGTTCACTCAGACTGACGTCCATCGAGTCAGTGATGCCATCCAGCCATCTCATCCTCTGTCGTCCCCTTCTCCTCTTGCCCCCAATCCCTCCCAGCATCACAGTCTTTTCCAATGAGTCAACTCTTCGCATGAGGTAGCCAAAGTACTGGAGCTTCGGCTTTAGCATCATTCCTTCCAAAGAAATCCCAGGGCTGATCTCCTTCAGAATGGACTGGTTGGATCTCCTTGCAGTCCAAGGGACTCTCAAGACTCTTCTCCAACACCACAGTTCAAAAGCATCAATTCTTCAGCGCTCAGCCTTCTTCACAGTCCAACTCTCACATCCATACATGACCACAGGAAAAACCATAGCCTTGACTAGACGAACCTTTGTTGGCAAAGTAATGTCTCTGCTTTTGAATATGCTATCTAGGTCGGTCATAACTTTCCTT